>NC_072804.1:53206961-53566461 GCF_028583425.1 Eublepharis macularius | reverse complement strand
GGCTCTCAACAAGCTGTGGAGCAGGTACCACTGGCCTAAAGGCAGGGCTTTTTTACTGGGAAAAGAGGTGGTGGGTTGCAAGCACGGGGCAACTCCTGGCAAGTGGTACCGCCCCTGGTACCACATGCGCACGCGCAAAGTGTGCACACGCTCCTGGGACTGTGCAGTGACATCACTTTGGGGCAGCTGGAACAAGGTTGTTTTTTTTTAAAGTTTAAATCGCCCTTGGTGAAAATGGTCACATGGCCGGTGGCCCCGCCCCAATCTCCAGACAGAGGGGAGTTGAGATTGCCCTCTGCGCCGCTGAGTGGCGCGGAGGGCAATCTAAACTCCCCTCTGTCTGGAGATCAGGGGGCGGGGCCACCAGCCATGTGACCATTTTCAAGAGGTGCTGGAACTCTGTTCCACTGCGTTCCAGCTGAAAAAAAGCCCTGCCTAGGGGGAGACAGGCTCTGTTCTACTATATGACCTTGGGTCAGTCACCTACTTCGCAGTGCTGCTGAGAAGACAGAGGAGAGGAAAGCCAACACATACAGCCCCAAACACCCATGTCCAAATGCTCAGGTGGCAGGTGATATGAAAAGTCTTGCCCTGAGATCCCGCAGAGCCACTGCTGAAGTTGACAAGACCAACCTCCTTAGACAGGACAGCAGCTTTACTGCATGGAAAGTGAGTAAATGGAGGCCGGTATGAACTCTGGGTGAAGATTCACGTTTTTGCAAAAATGAGAAAAGATGAATGCAGGACACCAAATGAGCTTAAAAGTTCAATATTCACTCTTTTTTTTCTCCAAATACAAAAAGCCATTACAATTCAACTCAACACAAAGCATGTGCAAAGTTACAGAAACTTAAACATTGTATAAAAAGTTACACATTTAAGATGATTCTCCCCCCTCCCTGTTTTCTCCTAAATTGAGCAAAAAAAGGAATTGTTACTTTGAAGAGACTATTAACAGCTGCTAACCCACGGTAAAAAGTTACAGAAAAAAAAATCTAAAAAAAAATCATAATTACTATAAGACAGCCATCTCTTCACCCTCCCAGCTTGTTATTTGCAGGAAAAAGACAGATAAAAACACCTCAAAGACAGGTGACACCAAACTGCAGGAAGAGTTTCCAAAGTGCCTGGAATTTATGACCACTAACAGAGTTGTGCAAGGCAAGATGGAAAGAGGAGGTGACAAACCCTAAGAGGGACCTATCCACAGTTGGCCCCTGGCTATTGTAGAAACCTTGATACCAGGGGGGACCTTGGCCTAAGAAGTACAAGAATATGAGGCTTGGAATCCTAGCTTCTCTTTGAATCAGAGAAATTATAAAAAGGGGGTGGGGGGAAATTGTCTTCATCGAGGAGAAAGAAAGAAATGTAACTTCCTCATGGGGGATGGAACGAAGGAAAGGAAGCATGCCTTTAGCTGTACAGGTCAAAACGCAGCTACCCTCAAGAACCATAGAGAGGAGACAAGGGCAAAGAAGACATCCCTCCAGGGTCTCAAGACAGTCTGAAATGCCCCATGTGACCCAGCAAGCTGCTCCCTCCAAGGACTCCATGCCCTCACTGGGTGCTCGAACCTCCCTGCGAGGTGCCTGTGTAGCTCCCGTAGTCGTAGCTGCCGTAGTACGGGGGCCACTGGCTCTGGTTTTGATAGTACTGGTTCCACTGCTGGGCGTACTGCGGGGGAAGCAAGAGACTTAGCACAGTAGATATAAGTGTTGGCCAACGATCCTCAACACGCCTCCCCCCCCACCAATTCATCAACACACCCATATGCATCTTTAAATATGATTTAAGATAATGGATAACTGGAAAACCATGATAGATGCTTTAAGCATTGCCAAGTTCTCCCTCTCCCAAAAAAACAACCTGGACTTCTGTTGTTCGCAAGCTTTTCTTTTCAGAATGACTACGAAGTTTGCTGTAATGAAATCACTGCTGAAGTAGCAAGATTCTGCACCCTGATTAGTTTAATTAGATAAGACTACCACAACTCCCTTAAGAAATTTTAACCAATATTTAACAATTTTATGTATTTAAATATATTGCTCAGTTTCCTAGATATGCTTAGACATGTAATGAATGTATTTGTTATATATTATTGTATATGCTGACTCAAATTTTGATCCTAGATCGTAATAACAATAAAACTGAACTGACTACGAAGCATGGAAGCAGTTACTGAGGACTGATCACATTCACACGTTCAGGGATTCTCCTTGAATTGCAATCCTATTATACGCAGGATAGCAATACCTGGCAACCGGTAAATGATGCGAATGGAGAAAAATCTGCATAATCTTTATTAGTTTGCCTAATTTATTCTGGTTTTCGTAACTGAGGGAAGGCTGCAGTGGAGTGCTGTCTCTGGCTGCTCTCATTCAGCCCTAGACCAGAATTTAAACAGTAAAAAGAGAATCCTGCATCTTTTACACAAACCTAGCCCTCCTCGGAACACCTCTGTCCCCTATCAAAATCTTTTGTTTGGTTTCTTTCAGGATCTTCCTACAAGGAGCTCACAGCAACTTTTTAAACTTTGGCTCACAAGAAAAATTGTGATACATATCTACCACTCGACCAATTTCATAGCTGAGCAGGGTTTGAATCCACCTCTTCCCAGCCCAACACTTGAGCCTCAAAAGAATACAAAGGAAAAAGATGCGATCCCATCCCACAAATGACCATCCCAGCAAATAAACAAAGATTAATATCCTCATAGCTCCAGACCTACCAACAAAGAAGTCCTCGGTTGGAACTAGACCGGCCACTTTCTTTCTACCTACCTGTTGGTACTGGTTATAGTTGGGCTGATTGTAGGTTGGCTGGGTTGGTGGAGGTGGTGGGGGCTGGGTGTAGCTTTGGCTGTAACTGCTGTAACTCCCATAGTTGTAACTTGGAGTGTAACCACCTTGGTTGTAGCTGGATGGTGGGTTGTAGGGCTGGGTGTAGCTTTGCTAGGGGGAGTGAAGAAAGACAAAATGAATTCCAGCCCTAGACTAAAAAAATAATTCAAAAAGAGAAAGAGAGAAGCTGTGTATGCCATAGTAATAGCTCTAGGTCAAGGACTGACTTGGGACCTAGAGAACCACAAGCCTAATGTCTTGGGACGAATTAATAGCAACAACAACAATTGCACTTATATACCGCTCTGCTAGACAGATTAGTGCCTCACCCAGAGCGGTGAACAAATTAGTGTTATTATTATCTCCACAATACAGCTGGGGAGCTGAGGCTGAGAGGAGTGGCTAACCCAAGGCCACCTACTGAGCTCATGGCAGCAGTGGGATTCGAACCAGTAGAGTGCTGATTCTCAGCCGAACCACTTAACCCCTGTGCTACAGCAGCCTCCCTCTTCCCTGCCATTGCTTGCATTACAGAAGAGGCGCATTTACCTTGTAAGGTTCATGATACTGTCTGCTCACTTGAGCTACAAACGTACTGCAGCTAAGCCTCTCGCACGCTTTTTTACCATGTGGGACACACAGCAGACCTCCCCCTTTCTGGCTTCATCTCGGACATCCTCAAACCACACGCAGAGAGAAGGTTCCACATCTCCTTTCCTAAAGCCCCCTGAAACCACCACCACTTTTGCAACGGGCTTCTCGGGTTGGACATTGGTTCCTCACCACATCTCCCAGGAAAGCAAGTACAAACAAGTATTTGTTTTGTAACAGTTGTCCTAAACTCCCCCTGCAAGGATTTTGGTGAAGGTGCTGAGAAGCATTCTCCCCCCCCCCCCAGGGGTGTGTGATCTGGGATTCGTGATCTGGCTAAACAGCCAGGTTTATGCCAATCCTGCATAGCCGGATCACACTGACGAATCCCAGATGAGAACCAGGGAGCCGTTCTCTGCTGAGCCCGATTTATTTGACTGCAGACAGCCACAGCAGAGGCAGGGCAGCAGCCCGAGCAAGACAGCAGCCGCATAAAGTGGAGGCAAGCTCCACGCGGCAGCAGGAGAGCAGCACGAGGCTGGCGAGGGCAGGAGGCAGCAGGCGGAGTTGATTCCCACCCCACCCCACTCGAGCTCCAAAAGAGCCCTTCAAGCTGCCGCCAACTGCCTTTTAAACTCCACAGCTCTAGGGAGCCTCACTCCTCCTTGCTTCAACTTGGGATTCTCTACTTTTGCAATGGGTTTCTCGGGTTGGACATTGGTTCCTCTCCTCCATTTTGGTTTTGTTAGGCTTTTGTTGGTTCACCATGCATGAGAGTGGGACTGCACTTGGGACTGGCTTCTGACCAGGGGTTAACTTTGCTTAAGATTCCACTTTGCCTGGAAAGCCTTGGAAACCTGTAGGAAACATAGAACTACACCCTAGGGGCCCAATCTTCCTGAAGCTTGGATGGGTCTTCAGTGTGTAGGAAGGAGTAGGTTCCCTGCAAATTTGATGGCGTTTGCTTGAAAAATGACACCTCCCAAACCCCTAGTTTTCCCACAGGGAATAATGGCAGGATGAATTCAGGATTCTCTAACCGGATCAGAGAATCTGACCCAGATTTCAAAGAGACTGAATTTTTTTAGTATCTTTGAAACTTGGACCCGGATCGCCTGAATTTTTTTTAGTGCATACTCCTACCACAGACACACACCCTGCACACACATTCTCACAGTACCAAGGAATGACTTAACCAGTTTAAGTTGGTTGTGCGGCTGTGCCTTTCACCTCAGCAAGACTCATGCAAGCCCAGCACTGTTCTGCTTTTTTTAAAAAACCAAAACTTACAGGCTGCTATTCAGTTACTTCCTACAGCACACTGGGATCAGACAGGGCTTATGGACCACAGCCTGTCCATCCTTTGTGTAAAGGAGTTACAAAAGAACAACTGTGCAAGCCGAACAGGAGCAACCAGTTCAGAAATCTTTAGTATTTCCCCCAAAGCACCAGCTTTGCGCTCCCCCCCCCCCCCACGCACACACCACATAACCTACCTGCGGCCCCGGATTGTAAGAACTGGGAGGGGCATTCGTGGCTGGGGCAGGTGCAGGTGCAGGTGCAGGTGCAGGAGGGGCGGGGGTGACCGTGCTGCTGTTACTCTTGTAGGTGTTCTGGTTTCGAGCCGGGCTGTAGCTGCTTGGCTGCTGGCTGTTGCGGTTGTAGTTGCCCCGATTGCTGACGCTGTTGTTGTTGTTGTTGTCTCGGTTCCCGCTTCCCCAGCGATTCTGGCTATAGCCGCCACCTCTGTTAAAGCCTAAGAGAAGAAGCCACAGTTGGGAGAGTGAAAATAGAGGCATTGTTCAAGTACTGCTGAGCTACGTGTTGCCCTTCACTCTCTCTCCTCTCTTCCTCTCCTAAGCTTTTCCCCCCATCTGTCCTCAACATTGGAAAACTCACCATTCCCTGTCAGCTGGGCCTCACCCTGAGGTCTCAGACAGTTACCAAGCAACCGTGTGCTCCCAGAGTGGGAGCAGCCAGAGGCTAGTTCCAGCACAGGATGCATGTAATGTTGAACCGTATCTAGTGCTAACCACATTTTCTTCCCCTAACTCACCGATGCCATGATCTGACTTGCAGAGCAAATTCTTTCTCCTCCTCCCAAGAGGGAGTATTTAACGGAGACACTCACGAGACCTGCCCGATGTCACCTTGCAAGAGAGATGAAGCAATGGCCTTAAGCCATAACTGCTCGACACCAACCTAACAGCTTAGCTATGGCTAATACAAACCCAACTTCAAACAGTTTCCTATCTTTCCTTAACCTTCGCTCTTGTATTCCAACGTGATACTTAACCATGGTTAAAAGAAACAAGCCATGGTTAAGCGAGATGTCTGCAGAGTGTCAACGGTTGCAATAAAGCAGTCAGGGGCGTTGGCAGCTGTGTGCTGAAAGGTATGGCTTCAATCCCCAACGTCTACAATTAAAAGGATCAGGTAGGAAGAGATGGGAATAACTTTTGCCTGGGACATTGGAGAGCTGCTGCCAGTCTGAGCAGACAATACAGACCTTGACAGGCCATGGGTCTGACACAGAGGAAGGCAGCTTCATCTGTTCACGTGAGAACCGAAGCCAGAATTCCTTTTCCTAGCTTACCCTGCCATCGGCATGTTCAGTTTCAGCATCCTTTCCCTATGAATGCAGGCCACAGACAATCCAGTACCCCTCTGGGTAGACTTACCACCTCCTCCTCCACTGCTGTTGCCGCCGCCGCCGCCACCGCCGCCTCCTCCTCTGAATCCTCCACCACTGCCGCCGCCGCCACCTCCACTGCCGCCGCCGCCGCCACGGTTCTGGAAGCCACCTCGGTTTCCTCCCACTGGGCCCCGGTTGTCAAAACGCTGAAAGCCGCCGCCGCCACCACCGCCACCGCCCCGGCCACGGAAGCCGCCACCCCGGTTGTCGAAGCGCTTCTCAGGTGGAGGGCCGGCCTTCTTGCCCTCTTCATTGTACTGCCTCACCAGCTTTTCTGCTTCATCCCTCTGCAGTTCAATGTAGACCACCGAGTCCAGAAAGTCACCTGCTTCAGGCAGTGCAAAGTTGGCTGGGCAGAGAGAGAACACAGATATACACATCAGTCCCCAGAGGGCAAAGAACACAGAGGAAGGCACTGATGCATACATGCGAGGTTATGCGCTCCCAATCCTGCTGGGACACTGCCGGGGGGACCCCTTACTGGTTATGCGCTCCAAATCCTGCCGGGACACTGCCGGGGGACCCCTTGCTGGTTTCCAGCGGTCCAGCCCAATACTTCAAATGGAAATGTGCCAGCAACTTGCACGGCCAAGCTAGAGGGCTGAAAAGTTACACCAGCCCAGCCTTCTTCCCTCACCTCCGCCAATGCTAGCGTCTCATCACCCAACTGAGACCCAACATGCCCAGAATTGGGGTGACGGGGGGTTGTCTGTAGGGCACTGTGCATTCTGACATGAGACACCTGGTTTTAAACACCCCAAAGTAAGCAGAGCCACCTCCTCTCTATCTTTGCCTAATCCCCATCACCAAGGAGGCAGCAAGAATACAGCTGGTTAAAAAAAGCATTGCAAGTCCAGGATGCCTCCCCTACGCAGAACTGAAATGGTAGTCTAAACTCTTAAATGACTAGAGAGCCAAGTCTTTGCCCTGCCACTGGGAACATTTTGCAGCATCTGCATGGAGGGGCTCTCATTGGACCCTGCCTGCCTTTGTTTCAAGGAAGGAAAGACTGGCTGCTATGATGTAGGAAGAAAAGAGATCCCTTGTCCAGGATAAATGCCCGATCCTCCCATTCTCCAGACGCTGAAATCCACTGTCCAGCTGAACTCAGCGAGACTTGCTGTCAAGCTAACAAGCACAAAATTGGGCTGCAACCCCCACTTCTAGCTTTGTGGTTCTGAGACCTTTGTCAATAGTCACTGGAAAGACCCACGCCTTTGTGTCTTGCATTGCAGTTTCAGGGGACAATTTCCCCAGAGGGAAAAGCCCCCTCAATACCTTGTGTGTACTTATTTTCTCGCACAGAACAGTGTTGGTGTGCTTATGATATGGGAGAAGGGCAACAGGGGAAGCACTGAGTTTGAAACTCTACAGAGGTCATTTTTCTTCCGTGTCATGTGTGTGTTTGGGGTACAGGCTGGGGGCAGGCAGAGGCGGTGGGAGGAGGAAAGGCAAAAGGAAGAGCCAGAGAAAGCGACAAAATCTCAGGGGCGTTTGAAACGCTACAGAGGTCATTTTCCTTCCGTGTTTGGGGTACCCCCCCCCCTTCCCAGGATCCTACCTTTCATTTCTAACACTGCGTGATCGGGCACATCCTTCCCTTCCTCATCAGTGCGCTTTATGGTTCGGTCGTTTAAATCCTCGTCCGTGGGACAAATTACAATAGCCTTGCGCTGGAAACCTTCAAAGGGGCGCATTTTTCGTCTCTGGGCAGATCCATAAACATTTGTCTAGCGATGGTGACAAAGAAGAGGCAAAACACCTGGTTGTTACTTTGTAGTCTGGCGGCTGTTTTTTTTTTTTTAAATGTATTTATTTAAAATGAACAAGGCAGCCCAGCTGAAACGAGGACGCGAGGTGCGTTGGTTCTCTACTTGTCCGTGTATATGGAAGGGTGTGCACATTTCTGTGGGTGCATGCACTCAAGGCTAACCTACCTTTCAAGCTCCCCACCCCAACGCCCCCTTTAAAAGGAATAAATCGACAACACACACCAGTATTTTGCAGCTTTCTGCAATGCAAATGAGGTCTCCCAGGGTGCCGGGCTGAGTTGAACAAGCTCTGCTTTGTTCAGAAAGATAGCGCAATTTGTTACTTCGAGGAGGACGCTGACACAACAGCTACTTAAACCTCTGAGAGGTGCAGCCAAACAAGCACCAGAGTTAAGGCCTAGTGAATGGACCTGGTATGTTCCCGAGTCAACCTCCAAGGCCTGATTTTTGCCAAAGAACAGATCCCAGGTCCAACTTTCTAACATCTCGTTCCCTACAATGATCAAACATCTGAGGAATTTTGCAATGAAAAACAAAAAGGTCTGAAAGCAACAGGATTTCTTCGGTTTGTACAACTGCTGTTTTGGGGGTATGCTTGTCTCTGAACCCTGCTAAGAGCCATCAATGAGACCTATCCTTCAGAGTTTACTGAAGCCCCCTACGAAGTGGAATTAATCCTTTACGAGGGCTCTTGCTTATTTTCATGGTTTTAAAGACTTAACAAGGGGAAAGAGACCACAAAATTATTCCCACCGTATTAACTCGAGCAAGGAACCAGGATTATTATTTGTGTGTGTTTAAATACAAGTAGGACTGCTTCAAAGCAATCTCTCTCATACCTAGCTACCAGGCTTCGGCAGGGCTTTTTTTCTGGAAAAAGAGGTGGTGGAACTTAGGACCACACAATGATGTCACTTTGGGTCAGCTGGAACAAGAGGGGAGTTTTTAAAGTTTAAATCGCCCTCGGCAAAAATGGTCACATGGCTAGTGGCCCTGCCACTGATCTCCAGACAGAGGGGAGTTTAGATTGCCCTCCGTGCTGCTCTAGTGGCGCGGAGGGCAAGCTAAACTCCCCTCTGTCTGGAGATCAGGGGGTGGGGCCATCAGCCATGTGACCATTTTCAAGTGGTGCCGGAACTCTGTTCCACCAAGTTCCCAATGAAAAAAAGCCCTGGGCTTTGGTATGATCGCTCCTGCTGGAAAAACTAGATTTTCCTGCCCACTGGAGCTAACTCAGGCCAATTTTAACGACACCTCATAGATACAATAAATGTAAGCAAATACCATGCATGTATCAGGGCTGGAGTTCTATCCAAGTCTTAGGAAAAGCAACCATTAAAAAAAGAAATATATCAGTGCTACTACATGTAAAAGCAGTGTGTGTGTAAATCACCTGTTGCGTATACACAGCACATCAGTTGTGCACATCAGTTCATATCATGTTCTTGTAACTTTTATCCTAAGGCTGGGTAGAACTCAACAGATGGGCGGGCAAGCCCAGAAGAAACAGACACTGTGCAAAGCAACAGGTAAAGAAATATTATAGTAATTTTAATGAGACAAAAAAGGGCACGAATCCAGTCCTGCTTAGAAGTTTACTACTACATTTCCCCCACAGAAGGTTTAATATTTTTATCCCCTTCGTCTCATGAATTCTGTATTTGAAATAATGTTAAACAACCTGAAATTTGCAATCCAAGGGAGAAAATGCTGAATAAATGGTGAGCCGCTGCGAATGACAATTACGCTGTTTTAACTTGATGTGTTTTAATTCATGTGTTTACCTAAGTTTTCAGTTGTGTATGTTTCTATTTTGTAAGCCGCCTTGGGCATCGTGGACAACCGTGATAAGTTATTTTTAAATTGAAGCATTTTTTACAGTACATATGAGAAAACTTGGTAAAGGGAGGCTTGTACTTTCTAAAAGATGCCCTGCTTTGCCTCTTGCATATAACTGGCCCAAAAGCTGTTAGTGGTGTAGATTAGCTAAGAGGCTACAAGAAATTCTGGCAGCTGGGGGTGGTGGTACCAGAATCTCAAATCCCCCCTCCAGCATTCTACTGACTGTGTCTGCTTCTCCAGGCCAGCCACCTCAGCCTCAAGGGTGTGAACTCGCTCCATGAAAACCAGGAGCTCCTTGCACTGAGAACACCCCCCAACCCAACACACATGTAACACTCAGTGCAAAACACTGGACAGGCCCCAACCCCCCTGCTGGCATACTACCTTCATAATTTCTTTTTTTTTTTAAATGTCCCACAGAGTGTTGGACTGGATGGGCCATTGGCCTGATCCAACACGGCTTCTCTTATGTTCTTACCCAGGCTTCCCCCTCCCCCCTTTAACTGACCTTTTCAACATCCCATGCCTCTTAAATAGGCTGTTTTCATGGAGTACTTTGCTCTTTGTGTCTTTTGGAGGCGGCCAGGGAATCCCCACTCCACACGCAGACCCCCTCTTCCCTGCCTATGGGTGGTCCAGCTTTGCTGCCATCAAGCCTCGTACTACAATGGTAACTGGGGTGGAGGAAGAATAGAATGAGGTTGCCCCAAATCATTTTTATATGTTGAGAACAGGGCTCCTCCTCTTCGTTTAACAACTGAACACCAGACTATAGTAATCTTTTACTCACCTGATCTTAATGTGGTCTTCTTCTAATACCGTTTCCAAAACAAGGCAGATGGATTGGGTTTTTTGCTGCCGCAATCCTTACTGCTCCACAGGAGCCGCCTGTCTCCTTCTCTAGTACTCACCTCTGCTTATAACTACGGGCCTGAAAACCACGTTTAACTGCAGGGCAATTTACCTGGACTCACAACTAGCCACCTTGTTTCCAAGTACTACGAACTGCTATGACTTTCATTTCATTATGGGTTTTGGAGGGGGAAGGAGGAAGATGGAACAAACCTCTCGTTCCAGATATTAAGACACCTGCTTGTGTAGCCTGGGCAGGCAGCAGAAGGCTGACGGATCTGCTGAAGAGCTTTCTGGAAGTGCCACAGTGTAGAATAAGGCCATAAAGGGACGGGCCTGTTGTGCAAAGAGTTTGGTACCTGATCAAGAATGTAGTTGCGCTTCTTCCGGGCTGCAATTTGGATCAGGCGGTTCAGGCACTGTGTGGCTTGCTGTATGAGGACATCCCAGCGGCCGGCGTAGTTGCGCTGACGGCGAAGCCCCATTACCTGAGAGAGAAGGCTGGCTAGTTAGGGAACCTGGGAGCCCTGAATATTATCACTTTTGGCAGCCTGTAGCATTCAAATCATCAGCCTAAGAGTTCCCACAGCACTTTAGACCAAAGCAGTTGTGACCAGTCATATCAAGCAGGGCGGAGGATGAGCCTTGCTTTAAACAATAAAAATGGTGCACGAGAGAGAGAGGTGCTGTGTGCTTCCTCCTCTCGTGCACACCTGATGCCCTCCATCTTGTTTCTGAAAAGGGTGGATAAAAATCAGTGATTTTTTTTGAAAAAAAAAATTAAAAATCTAATTTTTTAAAATTTAAAACGGATTTTTTAATAAAAAGCTTTTTGAGGAAAAAGCTATCTAAAGATAATTTTCTATTTAAGACACATTATAGTCCAAAGGTTATGATCATGAAATAAGGATTCGTTTTTAATTATGTAGCATGAGGCTGTACATTCACGCAATGTTTAAATTTTTGGGTAAACGAATTCCATTAAACCATTCACAACGTCATGCTCTTCCAGAGGTTTCTGTAAGATTATTGGGCAATTTTTCTATCTAGAAGATATTATCACAGTCTTGGTTTTACAGTTCTCAAAACTGAATTTGTGTCTGCAGAGATCACGTCTCTTCTTCACAGCAAAAAGGTTATAAAATAAACATACACAGTTGAGATAAAGACCTTAATCCCATTCTTCCTTTGCAAATCTTTGTGCACAGAACCAACCCTTTACCTCTTAAGTGCTAAGTTTAAAAAAAATCAATGAATAGAAGATTGTTGGGAGTAGAATAGATCTGCACAAGAAGCTAAGTGTGAGGAGACTTTATGTAGAAAAGAATGATTTAAATCTAAAGCTAAGTGTGAGGAGACTTTATGTAGAAAAGAATTATTTAAATCTAAAGCTAAGTGTGAGGAGACTTTATGTAGAAAAGAATGATTAAATCATGATTTAAATGATTTCTGACCTATTTCTCCTGCATTCTCAACTCAGTCCTGGAGCAGGCAATGCAGAAAAGCTGTGGCACTAATAGTCTGTGGGGAACTGAGAGGAGCATCACCCTTTCCGAGTGTCCCTTTAGTACTCAAATGACCTCACAGTCCTCTTCATGTGTGAACAGGAGAAATAAGGCGGAAGAACCCGTGGAAACCACTAAAATGGACTAACCAGACTCTGTTTTGAATCTCAGCCACAGACCCAGCAAGTAGCCCTGGGCAACGATAATGCTGATGCCGTTTGGTCTTTATACAGCACATTTTAATGCTCTGCATACACTGTTACGGAAGCCCCTGCACAAGCCCCATCAGGCAGGCAAACCCAGTTGCTGTTGTTTTCATACAGCAGAGAATGGTTTGTGGTTTAATAAATCAACATTGTCCAACACTACTTGGCAGGGGCAAAGGTGGGGGGGGGAGGAGGAAAAATTCCTGGCTCACAACTCATAGTCTTGGCCACTAGGTGACACCAGGGGCCTCTCTCGCCACAGCTGTTTGCTGTCCACCTTCAACAGGTTCTTGTGAGAACAAGTTCCCCTTCGGCTTACCTCAGACTAGAGGGAAAATAACCCCACCCGCATCTGGCTCTGGCTGGCTCACTTTGGGAGTGGAGAGGGGAGGAAAGAAAGGACTGCACAGATTCCTAGCCTTTCCATGTTCTACCACTCATCCACATGCTGCTACAAGAGACACCGCCCGCCCCCCAACACACTTTATGAGTTCATAATCTGACAGCTGTAACACAGATGAAGGCAGAAATGGTGCAACAAACACAGGTGGGAATGGCGACAGGAGAAGAGAAACCCCAGCTCCAAGGACTAGTTGTTTTATTTGATGGACAGACTGAATGGAAAGGAACAGGCCAAACTGCCACTCCCTCCTTGCCGCGTTCCAAAGCTTGCGCCTTACCCTCATTTTGTCCATGATGGCATTTGTTCCCAAGATGTTGTATTTCTTGCCCGGATTGGCAGCTGCGTGCTTGATGGCCCACGTGGTCTTCCCTGCGGCGGGCAGCCCCACCATCATCAGGATCTGGAAAGTACGCGCAGGGCACAGACAAGTTTAGCACGGTTTTTTTGAAAAGCCCCTGAAAACCAGCTTTTTGTGGGGCGGGAGGGGAGGCGGGGCAAGCATTCCCATGGAAGAGGCTGCAAGCTGGAACAAGGAATGGAACTTAAAAGAACCTGGAAGTGTGACATCTCAGACTGACACTGCTCACGGATTCATTTTTGTAGGGGAAAAGAGAGAGAGACGTCCCGTCCAGTAGAGAAGAGCAAGAGGCCAGTAGCACCTGTAAGACTAACAAAATTTGTGGTAGGGCATAAGCTTTCATGAGCCACAGCTCACTTCTTCAGATACCCTTCAGCTGTGACTCATGAAAGTTCATACCTTGCCACAAATTTCGTTAGTCTTATAGGTGCTACTGGACTCTTGCTCTTTTCTAGCGCTACAGACAGACGAGCACGGCTACCCATCTTGATCTACGCCCCATCCAAGCAGTCTACTCAATTTCCCTGGCATGTGACTAACGGAACAAACTGTAAGGAAGGCCCCAGAAGAGCCCAGGTCTCCCTCAGGCACCTACTTCACATTCCGTTTTGTTCTTTGGTCCAATTGTCCCCCGAATTCGCTCCGACAGGGGAAGATGCTGAATGAAGGTGAAGCCTGGCGGGACAGGGAAGAAAGTGTCCTCCCTCTGGCCAAAGTTGAATTCGATGGCACAGTTCTTCACCAAGACATGAGGGAAGAGTGCACGGCTGCCCAAGGTCTCCTTCCGTAGGCGATACGCCACCCCAAGCCACTTCCCATTCTTCATGAAGGACATTTCAATATCGTCGCCACACTCGAAGTCCTAAAAACAGGGCAGAAGTCATCAGCGGATGATAGGAAGGTCAGAGAGGAAGATGACGCTTCCAGCACCGGCAGGATTAGTTTCCGCCTCTACTACAGAAGCACTGAAGAGCCCCCTCCTGCACAAACCTGAGCAAGACCTGTAACAGGTATTCTCTTCAAATTTCTTACATCTGGGAATCCCACAATTCAACACAAGAGAACAAACTACTCTTACCACAAGACATGTGATGACATCGTTCTCAGCAAAGATTTCACCATAGTTTTCAAACTTGCAGTTGGTGGATTTCTTCCCGGTGCCTCCATAGCCGTAAGAGTAAAGCTCCTCACCTAAACAGGGGGGGAAAAACCCACCCAATGGACTAGAGACTTGAGTGTCGCACTGTGCAACAGACAAAAAAGCCGGTCACTGTTCAGAGTTCCTATGTATGTTTTTTTTTAAAATGCAGGATTAGCTGGAGGCCTGTCAAGGATCTCAAGACCACAGGGACGGGCTGAAGAGACCAGTTTGGAGGTGCTATCCCAGCCCTCTTCTAAGTTGCAATCGATACTCTGTACCTTCTGGAACATTTTCAGACCATCTTTCTGGTTACATTTACAGCTCTATTTCTCGGATAGCCCACGAGTCCCCCGCCAAGGCACAGCATCCTACCACAGTCAAGAGTGACCTGGTGATTTGGCTGTCCTCAGCTCACTACGAGATATTCCTATTTCAGAACCTAGAACCCCCCTGCCCCCATATCACACTTGCAGCCACTGTTAGGAGAGGCTTCCCTCTTTGTGCAAAGGGAAAAGAAGGAATGCTCTAAGATGGTCTTTGCTCACATGCAGTTTTTCTAAGTACTTGCAGGAGAAGCTGACTTTAAAGCTCCAATTTGTCTGGCTCAGTGATACAGTCCCAGTATGTAAAAGGGAAGGGGCATCCAAGAGTAAAGATAGGAACATGCCCTCAGCCCAGCCCCATTCAGTCTCTTACCTAACTGGGTGCTGCAGGAATCCAGTGACCAACCGATCCGCACTACGTGAGGATCAGGTTCAGTGGGAGGAAGGTGCTTAACAGAGATCTCTTCGTTTATCTGGGGGCAAAAAGAACAGACATTACACTGACAGCGACTGTGACATTAAACTCATTTCCAACTACAAAGATGAATTTGTAAAGATAGTCAATGAGTTAAAGACATTTCAGAATGTCTTTACGTAATGGCAAAGGAAGCACTTAAGATAAGTTCCAAATTCCAGGAATATGGGCAACACAGAACTTCCAGAAATGCCTCAAAAGGGAAAGTTGTTTTGGTACGAGGTGTGCGAATGCGCACAGTCAGATTTGAACATCAGTCGAATGCCAGCACGACACTATTCAACCTGGCACTGAAGCAACTGCAGCTAACAGTAACTGCAAAATAAAGTAAACATAATGTTGTGGCATGAATCTCCATGTGAAATTAAAATACACAAACTGAAGGACAGAAGCCCCCTCTGCAACCTTCACAAACACATCTTCACCACTGATATCCCGGAGTGCCATGCTAACAAATCTGTCTTTTCTTCTTCACACAGATTATTGGAGAACAATCCGTTACTCTCCACAACCCTCGAGTCAAGAACTGTGTTTCCTTACCTTTATCTCAAAACAGACCCTCCCTCGCCGTACCCCGTATGTGGCTCGTGCACCTGACCAGAGATAAGCAAATCCTTCTATTGTCAGAGGGTAGCCGCTGTATCGGTCCCGGGCAACTTTGAAATGCAGATCACAATTATCTGGAAGGCAAAAAACAAAAGAGGGTCTGAGAAAGTCAGAGTGGCTTTGTGGCAGAGATACTTGGGAGCCAAAGACCAAATGGACCATAGCTTTGACATCAACACATCTTTGGGGAATACACGCTAAGAATGTTACCAGAGCCCCAAACAGCACAGGCTAACTTTTTTCAACAGGGACCGGTATAGAAAACATCAGAAACATGCTGTTTGATGATGGTGTGGCAACTGGTTGAGGCAGTAGATGGCGTAAACCTATCTGATGGATTTCTGTGATAGACTGGCACAGGCCACTCTCTCTAAACACATCTGAGATGAAGTAGCACTGCTAAGGCTCACAAATTCAGACCTGTATCTCTCCCAGTCTGGATGTGGCTAAAACCAACGGAGAATCCAGACTCTCCACAATGCAACGCCATGTGAATGGAGGAGCCTAGCTCCACAACTGCTTGGCATCTATGAGCTCTCAAAGACCAGAAGATTCACGGAGAAAATGGAAGCCAGTGGGAAGAACTCATATGGATGGTTTGGAGCCATATGAACCGCCCCGCCCCCCTGCGGTTCACATGACCTAAAATGGGCTCCCTCCTCCTTCCTTCAAATAAAGCACAGCCAAAGGGGCACAGGAGACCTGGATTCAGGACTGCTAGTGGGTCAGACATGCTACTGCTGACAGCAACCTGCCAGAGATCCCTCTCACTTGTGGCTATCACCCTGCCACACCCTGTGGGAACAGGGCCATTGCAAGAATCTGCAGTGGGACAGAAAGGGAGATTCCATCAGGAATCCTCCTTTCAGCACAAGCTAAGAAGAAAACAAGCATCGGGCAAGAGGGATGGCGCGCCGCTGGGATTCCCAAAAACTCACAGGTGTCAATGGCCACCAACGTGTCATCAAAATCTTCCTCATCATCTTCTGCAGGCGGCTGAGGAGATCGGCCCCTGGAAGAGAGAGCGCAAATGCATGCCCCATTCATCCATTTCAGAGGCGCCCAAGAGGCAGCCTGAAAGGTAAACTCATGAACAGCAGACGCTACAAGCTCATGGCAACCTGCGCCTCTCCTGCTGCAAATAAGCTTCCAAACTCTTTGACTGAATTAAAATGGCTGGTAGCCCCCCTTCCTCACCCCATCACCACTGCTCATAATCAAAAACAGGAGTTTACAGGCAGGCGTGTCAGAATTTACGCCCTGGTCTTGAACTGTTTTTATGCAAGTTTCATAACTTTCAATGGAACTTCCTTTGACCTCGGTGTTCAAAGCTTGCTTTGGTCAAAACTTCCTTTGATCTTTGACTTCGGTGTTCAAAGCCAAGCCAAGGTCCTTTGACCTCGGTGTTCAAAGCCAAGGTAGTGGTCAAGGCAAGAATATTATGTGATGCAAGGTATCATAAATTACACTGCATTGCAGCCATCAGAACTTCCAGTTCTGTAATCCTATTCCTACTGCACTGTTTATTGGAGATTTTTTTGCTGTCTGACTGAATTGCCTTTCTAACTTTGTATCTTGCTTGAGTCTTAGAGAGACAGGCAAGCTATTAATAAATATAATAGTACATAATAAAATAGTAAATCAAAGAGATTAAGAACGTACTACGACATGCCACCCTCTCTGCACATTGGGTGGTTCCGAGATGCCACTGTTAATTTCTCCTAAACCCTCCCCACCAATTGTGGGAAAAGAAGAAGCAGAAGTAGCTGAGGCCGGGCAAGCAGGAGCTGCTGATGTCCCCTAAAGACTTGCCTGAACGCACCTTTTATCCTCTCGGTGTTCATAGTACCCGCGCCCCCTCGTTTCTTCAAATGGCCTCTTACGGCCTTGCTGTGGTTGCTGCTGCCAGGACTGCATCGAGTCAGAGGAGCTGAAGCTGGAGGGGGGGGCGTTGTAACTCGAAGTGGAGGTGTTGTAGTTAGGGCCGGGTGCGCCGTAACTCGAAGGTGTGTTGTAACCAGAGGCTGATGTGGTGTAGCCCAGGGCCGGCTCCTCTGATTTCATTTCCAGCTTCATGTCTGCATTTAAGGACAAGATACTGCATTTCACTGAACAAGAAAGCGACTGAAAGATACACTGTGACGGGCAATGGCTGCTCAGTTTCCTTCCAAGGAGGCCGGAATCATTGACGTAATCCCAAGGGACGTGTCACAGAAGCCTTTTAAAGGAGCTTAGCAGAGATCTCGTACAGACTTTGAATGCGGTTACCATCGAGAAGACCACCTATTTAATAGACATTCACTCTGCCACAGTCTTAACAGCTCCAATTCAATTGTGCTCTAGCAACAGTACTGAGCCCGAGACGGGGGTAGGCGGACAAAGGGATAGAGCTACACAGACCAAGTGGCTCCATTCCCATTGAATTCTATGGAACAAAGTAAATGGAAACTCCGGCATGGATGAAAAAAGGGCAAAAGGCACTCCATAACCTAGACGCTGGATTTCGTGGGAGTAGATAAAACCCTACTCCAAATGGTAACCCTGACAGCACTCCTCATTTTCTTTCATATGAATGAATGGCTTGAAAAAAGGAAATGCTGACAGTGGGCGGCTAGGCCCACAGTAAAAAGGGGCGCATGGAGGATAATTTATGACTGCACAGAGACACTCTGCAACATCCAGAGGGGAGAGTGCGCATGAATGTCTGCATTCTACACCTCCATACACTCACACATCAGGTCAACAGCTATTCTGCAGTAAAAAAAAAAACACGTACCACTTTCTTTGGCTGCTATTTATTTATCTGATCGGGGAATTTTAAATATTTGTAACCTGGCTTTCCCCCAAAGCAGTGAAGTCTCTTTTTGGAGTTACAAAGAACGTTTTAGTTATCTCAAAGGCCTCGATATCTACAGATTTACCATAATCAGTCCATGCAAAACAGTGGCTCTTAAAAGGCTTGATCTCACCTGAGCGGAAGCCAGGATGATCGTGGTCTAGAGGCCTCCTCTCATACCCGGACTGATTCTCCTGCTTAATGTTGCAGCGCTCGTAAGTTTGGTGGTATCCCTGCATGTTGTCCTGATGCATACCGCCACGAGTGCCATCTTGAAACAGAATGTGCAAGAACACAAATCAACAATGCAATACTACTCAATTCATGTATTGGGGGGGGGGGGGCTACAGCACTTGCAAATAATTGAGGACAGGCAAGTATAACCCGGGAAGTGCTGTCACCAGGAATTAAGCAGACGAAACTTTCCTTGGCATATTCTTTCAGAATATCGAAGGGGAGAGATATGTTGCATACCATACAATCTCACTATCCTCAGATAGTTAGACTATTAAGACAACTTAGTATAGCCTTCCGCATAGCATGTTCTCTTTCCATGTGTGCCTTTACAGGACTAGTTTCAGGAGGGTAGCCATTGTGGGTCTGCAGCTGAAGAGCAAGATTTGGGTCCAGTAGCACCTTAGAGAACAACTAGATTTCCAGGGTGTGAGCCTTGATGCTTGAAAACTCACATCCTGGAAATCTAATTTACTGGACTAATAATATTCTTTCATCAGTCTTACTGAACTTTTACAATCAAATCCAGGGTGATTTTACCAGTATTTCTTTGTTTCAGTAGACTGCATCAGTTATAGGCTTTACAATGATGCCTGAGGCTGTTCCATGTATAAAACATACTGCTTTAAAGAGTGCTAATATTTTTTTTCACAACAAACTTGTGCACTTCTTTCAACAGGTGCTGTTTATATACGGCTTTTGTATTAGTGGGTCAGCTTTGTTTCATGTATATTTTTAGATCACCCTTCAGTGAAGCAGAGAGCACAGAGCATACAAGCACACGCCCTAAAGCCAGTTTGGTGCAGTGTTTAAGAGCAGCAGGACTCTAATCCGGACAGCCAGGTTTGATTCCCCACTCCTCCGCTTGAAGCCAGCTGGGTGACCTTGGGTCAGCCACAGCTTCTCAGTGTTGTCTCAGCCCCACCCACAGCGTGATTGTCATGAGGATAATAACAACATACTTTTGTAAACTGCTCCTAGTGGGTGTTAAGTTGTCCTGAAGGGTAGTATATAAATTGAATGTTATTACTATTAAATATGCCTGAAGTAGCACAATCCGAGAAAAGCTTTACCCCAGGGTTATACTGCTTGTTTGAAATGGGCCCAGGATGGCAAAGCTGTAACACTTCATGCAAAAAAACTCCTCTTATATAAGAGTCTATAGCAACTGACTGGGAGGGACAAACCCACCTCCCACATTAATCCATGCTTTATTCAGTAGTTTCCTTCCCCAATGGATTGCTCCTCACCTCAGTCCAAAGACAGCCATCTTTCCTCAGACTTGCCACAATCCCTAGAACTCAACACTTCCAACACTCTCCCCACCTTCATGAGAAGTGTGGAACCCACGTGGCACTGCTCTACAATATTAAGCACTGCTCTACAATATTAAGCACTGCTCTACAATATTAAGCACTGCTCTACAATATTAAGCACTGCTCTACAATATTAAGCACTGCTCTGCAATATTAAGCACTGCTCTGCAATATTAAGCACTGCTCTGCAATATTAAGCACTGCTCTACAATATTAAGCACTGCTCTGCAATATTAAGCACTGCTCTGCAATATTAAGCACTGCTCTGCAATATTAAGCACTGCTCTGCAATATTAAGCACTGCTCTGCAATATTAAGCACTGCTCTGCAATATTAAGCACGCTCTGCAATATTAAGCACTGCTCTGCAATATTAAGCACTGCTCTACAATATTAAGCACTGCTCTGCAATATTAAGCACTGCTCTGCAATATTAAGCACTGCTCTGCAATATTAAGCACTGCTCTGCAATATTAAGCACTGCTCTACAATATTAAGCACTGCTCTGCAATATTAAGCACTGCTCTGCAATATTAAGCACTGCTCTGCAATATTAAGCACTGCTCTGCAATATTAAGCACTGCTCTGCAATATTAAGCACTGCTCTGCAATATTAAGCACTGCTCTGCAATATTAAGCACTGCCCTCATCAATAAAACGTCACCTAGAAGAGCACAGGGCTCAATTCAATCTTGTAAAATCTACTTTTTAGGGCCCAACTGACATTTTAAGTTTACAAGCAAGCCCCTTCCTCAAGCTCTCTCGAGTCATGACCATAGCATAACGAATCGACGTTCCCTTATCCCAAGTTCCTGCATGTGCTTAGGAACGTGAAAAGCGCTTTGACGGATCAAGCCCAGCCTTCTGTGCCAGAACCTCATCAACTACCTGGCTCTAGGTGGCCTGCTGGAAACTGGGAAGCCAGCCCCCCGGCAAACAAGATGCACAGAGACCTTCGCTCGTGCACTGTAGACTGCAAATGTCCAAAGTTTGGCAACAACACTCTCAAATCTTAAGCAGCTTTTTTCCCCCAGCTGTCATCGGATAACTTGTCTACACTTATGCGGTGGTCAGTACTCACCAGGTGCTCACCTCATTTATGCAACCCGTTCCTAAGCCAATAGAGTAGTTGAGCTATCTAAGGAATGAGAGCAGCAAGGGAGTATTTCTAGCACCAGGAGCACGCAATGCCTGGTAACAAAGTGATGCCAGGAGGGAAGGCATACAGCCCTTCAACCAACACATATGCAGTTGCCTGCCATTTAGGTGTGATTCCACTGAAAGAGCATGTCAGAAAACTTCAAGCAGACACCACAAATTTTACAAAGTGGTAAGCCAGTGTATAAAGGAAGCTGAGAAGAGGGTGTCTGCAAACAGGTGAGCCCAGAAGCGCTTCCCGTTATATTATCCTTAGTAAAGCAGCATTCCTGAAGAGGGCAGGCAACGCCATGAGCATTTATCAAGAGCGCTGTCATCCCAGGGAGCGCTGTCCATACATTACCTTATGAACTCTCATTAAAAATTTCCTCTAACTACTTCACTGTAAGTACAGGAAACAAAGCAAGGACCCAGCATTATAGTACTGACCTTTCCCAACCCTATAAAAGTCTTGCAACAAATCAAATCACAACACGATGCAGGAAAGCATAAAAAACATGAAAACTGGCATTAGTACACAAGACACCCCTAGCCCCTCAACTTCCACTAGAAAATGCCTCCTTCCAGATAACAGAGACACATCGGAAGCCCACCTTCTTTAGTAAAGTTACACCCAGAGACTTGGAAGCGCTCATCTTACAGAAGTTCACAGTCCTCATACAGAGGCACACCAGGGCACCCACTGAAACACAACTCTCCTCACAAAGACCTGACTATTTACTTATATAGCACAGTAGTTCTTAACCAATGAAACATGTACCACAGGTGGGACACAGGGTTTTCATAACAATTACTAACAACTTCTTTTCCCCAATCCCAATAATACTATACTACATTTTTTTATTTATTATCTTCATATGTTACAGTTGCTATTCCAGCAAATGTATCCTTAACAGTACTGGTATGGTTTTCAACTGCTAACAGAATTATTATTTTTGCTTACTTCTGGTCTACAGCTACAGCAATAAAAATTAAGTTCTGACAAAAGTACTGCTGTTAAAATATTCTGCAGGCAATGAATATAATTCCAGAAAACCTGAAAAGTGTCCATTCCATTAAAGTGGAGCTTTAGTTTCTATCATGGTGGGACATAAGATTCTTTGATAAGAGTGACTGGTAGGAAAAGCTGAGACCTGCTGATCCAAGGGGCGCCACCTCAGAGTTGCCAACCTACGGGGGATGGGGGGGGATGGAGATCTCCCAGAATTACAACTGGTTTCCAGACAACAGAGATCAGTTCCTTTGGAGAAAATGGCTGCTTTGGAGAGTGAACACTGTGGTGTTAAATAGTAAGGAGTCCAGTAAAACCTTTAAGACTAACCAACTTTATTGTAGCATAAGCTTTCAACACCCACAGCTCTCTTCCTCAGAGGCATCTAAGGAAGAGAGCTGTGGTTCTCGAAAGCTGATGATGCATCTGACGAAGAGAGCTGTGGTTCTGAAAAGCTTATGCTACAATAAAGTAGGTTAGTCTTCAAGGTGCTACTGGACTCTTAACTATTTTGCGACTACTGACTAACATGGCTAACTCTTCTGGATCTGTGGTGTTATACACGGCTGAGGTCTCTCCCCTCCCCAGGCTCCACCCCAAATCTCCAGAAATTTCCCAACCGCTAGCTGGCAACCCTACGCCTTTCTTTTAGAGAATGGTTGCCAACCCCCAGGGCGAGTCCTGGAAACCTCCTGGAATTACAACTCCAGATGAGAGATCAGTTCCCCTGGAGGGAACGGCTGCTTTGGAGGGAGGACTCTGTGGCATTTATACCCCGATGAGGTCCCGCCCTCCAGAGATTTCCCGACCGGGAGGTGGCAACTCCATTTTGGGAGAATTCCGCGGCGGGCCCCCCCCCCAGCGATGCACCGGGGGCCCCGCCCGCGTCCCCAGCGCAGCTCTGCAGGCAACTCCCTCCGGCTTACAATGCCCGTCCGCCAGCGGATCCAGCGCCCCGTCGCGGCCCTGCTCGGCTTCTAGCGCCGCCTGCAGCCGCTCGGCCAGCTCGGCCTTGAGCCCGCGCGTATCGAGGCCGCGGCGGCCCAGCTCCTCCTTCAGCTCGTTGACGCGCAGCCGCCGCACGTCCATGGCCTCCTCAGTCCCCGCCGCGGAGTAGCGGTTGCCCGGCCATCGAGCCTCCGTTCCGGGCCCGGCTCAAAATGGCCGCCATCGCCCTCCTCCCTTCTCGGGGCCTCACCACCATGCGTCAGCCTCTCCGATTGGCCAGCAGTCGTGGAAGAGCATGTAAGGCGCATTCTGATTGGCCAATTCCACTACCTCCGCGCCCTCCCCTTTTCGTCTCCGACTCCCGCTCGTTCTCCGTCTGTGGAAAAGCACGCCCATTGGACACGGAGAGGAGCCAGTCTATAAGGGGCTTTCTCATTGGTGGGAAACGGATCGATTCCCTCCTCCGCCTCAGGTCGAGCCTTTTGAAACCGTCAGGGGACGAAAAGGTGGGGAAAAGAATGGTTCACGGATGCGGGAGGTGGGATCTATTTCCCAGAGACCAATAAAAATTTGCCTTCCTTTCCGCTTCTCCAATGGCTGCGCCTTGAGTTGATCTGTTTGTGAAGAAAAAATTTCCCTTCCTTTTTTCATTGGCGGAGCTTTAGTTTGATGGACGTTGCCACTTGCGTTTGTAAACAGGATTTTTATTGGCTGAGTCATGATGGGGGCCTCTTTCTGGGTGCGTCCAATTTATTGCCTGGCTTCAGTGGAGAAATTTATTGGATTTATTGAACATATACTTCGCCTTTAATTTGAGGTCAAAGATTACCATTAAAAAAATCACTTAAAACTGGTGATGATGAGGTGCCATATACAGGAGTTGCTAATCTCCAGCGGCCTGGATATCTCCCATAATTACTCTCTCCAAAAGATAGAGATCAGTTCCCCTGGAAATAGTGGCTGCTTTAGAGGGTGGAGTTTATGGCATTACAGCCTGCTGAGGCCCCTCCCCTCTCTAAACAACGCCCTCTTCAGGCCCCACCCCCAAATCTCCAGGAATTTCCCAACCAGAGTTGGTAACCCTAAAACATGATTAAAGTCATAAAGTCAAGCCAAATGGCCGCACAAACTACCCTGTCTTGGGCCTGTGCCTAAAGGCCACCAGGGATTGGCTCTGCTATGCTTTTAACAGCAGCAGTCTGGCAGGCAGAAACACTGGAGGTGCAGCTGTGCACGTTGCTTCCCTCTATGCCAGGGAAAGCTTTACCTCGCTTTTTTCCTACTTGATACTACACATCTTTAAATCCTGCCAAATGCCACAGTACTCCTCAGTGTGCAGAGAATTACAGCCTTAATAGCATACTCCAACTGCAATCCTATGAACATAGTTTCAGATGGGTAGCCATGTTCTTCAGTAGAAGAGCAAGTTTTGGGTCCAGTAGCACCTCAAAGACCAACTGGATTTCCAGTGCATGAGCTTTTGAGAGTGAGAGATCCGTTCCTCAGAAACAAGGTGGAATGAAGATCCCTGAGCCTCTCCCACTTTAAGTCTACCTTCTTTGCTTCACCCCACCCACCTCCTGACTGGAATATAAAGGCTCAAGGGTCTCCACTCTTCCTCGTATCTGAAGAAGGGAACTTTGACTCCTGAAAGCTCATACCCTGGAAATCTAGTTGGTCTTCAGAGTGCAATCCTATTGTTGCACAAATTAAGCGCCCTTCTGCCCTTACCCAGATTCTTCAGAGCAGAAGGGGAGACAGGCAAGGGCTTGCTTCAAAGATTTGTATTAAATATTGCAATTTTGGGTACACAGCTTCAAAAAAAGAGCTCCGAGTGTACCAGAGAACATAAAGCTTACAAGCAGTTTTAAAGACATTTTTCTAGTACAAAAGGAACTACCTCCTGAGCAATTGATAATTGGTTATCTACAGAGCTTTTTTTCAGGGAAAAGAGGTGGTGGAACTCAGTGGTGGAGCTCAGGACCATACAATGATGTCACTTTCGGTCAGCTGGAACAAGGGGGGGAGTTTTTTTGAAGTTTAAATTGCCCTCAGCGAAAAGGTCACATGACTGGTGGCCCTGCCCCCAGATCTCCAGACAGAGGGGAGTGTAGATTGCCCTCCGTGCCGCTCCAGTGGTGTGGAGGGCAATCTAAACTCCCCTCTGTCTGGAGATCAGGGGGCGGGGCCACCGGCCATGTGACCATTTTCAAGAGGTGCCAGAACTCCGTTCCACCGCGTTCCAGCTGGAAAAAAGCCCTGGTTGTCTACATACATCTGATCTCTATAGTTCTTTTAATTTGCTACTTCTCAGTTCTCTAACTAGTCTCACGACAGTGCATCTTATCAGTGTAACTTCCCATCTTTCCTTATTTGGTCACTACACCGTTCGCTGACTCTGAATTTCACACTTTTTGCTGACTTTTTCAAACTCTAGAATCGAAAGTTATGAATACAGGGAGTGAATGTGCTCCTCTTGTATCTTTTTCTCAGAAGAAAACAGTCTTTTGGAATGTCTCCTTATCTATGTTCTCTAGGCAACTGAGAAAGACAAACAGTTCAGCCTTCAGTTTGCTGTCTCTCTAAAGCAGCTTTCAGTAAAAATGAAACATTGAGAGAAAGGCGGGGGGGGGGGTTGCAAGAATAAAGCACTCTGCACTATTAATTCACTCATTCTAAGAATATATGGGTATAAAAGTGTAACATTCTATAAAACCCTTATAAGAAAAGGAATATTAAAATCTTAACTCTACACTATGTGCACATGGGAGGGAGAGCATCTTTCGTTGTCATGCACCAACATGCATGGCTCAAAGCGAAGACAGAATACTTTCCTTCCCCCTCCCCCCCCACACACAAAAGATGCTTTACTCATCTGCAGATCCATACCAATTGGCAGTACAATCAGAGCATGTTGTACTCTGAATTATGTTCCAGGTTGTTAAATAAGACTGACTCCAGGGTGAATAGGGGTACTGTAGAAAAGAGCAAGAGTCCAGAAGCACCTATAAGACTAACATCATTTGTGGTAGGGTATGAGCTTTCATGAGCCACAGCTCACTCCTTCAGATACTGAAGGGGTACTTCAGTTATCTGAAGTTCTGTGTAGGGGTACTGTGTTAATTCAATAGAAGTCCTGCAATTCTGTTTTTGAACACATATTTGCAATGTCATATTTGCCAGATGCATCTGGCAGGGAGAGCTGTGGTTATCGAAGGCTTATACTACATAGGAATTGGATGCTTTTACTGCTGCAAACTAACACGGCAAACTGACTCCACACCAAAAGGAGATGTTTATGTTTACTAGCAAAGGAATGTTTTGGTTGCCTCCCCGCTAATTGCATCTTGTCCCCTTCTGATATATGTCCCCTTCTCTCCCCTCTCCCTCCTCCTCTTCTGTATTTGACCAGTTTGTATCATGCATCTGACGAAGAGAACTTGATCTCGAAAGCTTATGCTACAATAAAATTGGTTAGTCTTAAAGGTGCTACTGGACTCTTTTTGATTTTGCTACTACAGACTAACACGGCTAACTCCTCTGGATATTTGCAATGCAAACCCTTGGCCACTAGAGGTCAGTTATGCTTTACCCAGCATAGAAATGAGATTTGTTTCCAAGCAAAGTTCCCCAAAGGATGCAGTTCTTTTGGGAAAATGTAGCACCTACACCCCAAAGGCCCTTTCAACTGGAATGCATAGAGGGCTGACACTAAACGGTGTGTCAATATATGCAAATCTACATGTTGTAAAAAAACAACAGAGTGCTTTACGTTGCATTTGGTCTGTCCCTGGATTTCCCAGGGTGGGAGAGCTGCTGATCTCTAGAGCCAGCAACCATTTCTCTGCCGGGTATCCAGGTGTGCTGGGGGCTTTGTTAAGGTCACCAGAATTTAGGGGCATCTTGTGCACAAGGGATGACAAATCATAATACTAACTGTCAAGGCAAAAAAAGAACAGGTGACCAGGAACAGAGCTCCTGTGCGAATCTCCATTGTTCAAAAGTCCCAGAGCTGCATGGGCCAGTCCTCTTTATACCAGCTGTGGAATGCACTGTAGGGCAGTGTGGGGAAAGGTGTAGAAAACAATCCCTTTGCCATAGCATGCTGTACCTTAAATCAAGTTTGCAATAATGGCAGGATTTTTGGTTTCCTGGGCAGATAACAGCCTCCGAGATAGATTACAAGAATCCGAAGTGCACAACTTGAACCAATGGGGGCAACCACATTAGCAGTTCACGTGTCTGCCTCTTTCATTTCTAAAGTAGGGTGGGGTCTTCTTTTCTAGTGAAAGCAGTGTGTATGTGGGGGGCTTGCCCATTGGAGGTGAGGTGGATATTGACCAGTGAAAGGGCCTGCCTAGTTGTGGCCCCACATCTTTGGGACATCTTCCCCCATGCGGTCCTCCTAGTGTTTTCATTCTTGGCATTTAGGTCCTTGGGAAAGTCCACAGTGGCCTTGGGTGGGCTTTGCCAGCTGTTGGGATTCTTTCTCGTCTGTTATAGTTGAAACACCAAAAAGTTTATTTACGGCAGAATTCCATCCGAGCTGCGTATTGTCTTCCAACAAATTTGTAAACAATTTACAAGAAGTTCACTTTACTTGTAACTTCTAAGTTGCTTTGAACAAAGTCCCACTGGGAAAGTGGGATATAATTCTGCCCCCAGCCCCCAAGCTCCACTGCCTCAGGTTCTTCCAGTCTGCCCCCTATTCAGATCCATGCCGGAAAGAACACGGTGGAAGGAATATGGTGGAAGATAGTCTGGTTCCCTCCTTCTGTGTACTCCCTTCTGTTAAAGACTGCCTCATCCTAGAACCATGGGAGAATGAGAAGCAGTTGAGGGGATGGAGTTATTACAAAGCAAACCACCCCTTGAAAACAACAGAGAAGGCACCAATCCAACACAACACGGTGACCCCCCGTTCGGGACTTCATTTGCTCTGGAAACGGAATATTCGTACCGAAAAAAGCTTCAGCCATTAGACAGGTTTCTACCCCTGGAGCCTGCAGTCAAGCCAAGTTACCATGTATGATAAAGTGTTTGCAGTTGCACACTGTTCAAGAACATCTTGATATCCACAGTACCCTCTCCCCAGATTTTGCACTATCCCATCCGTCTTTTTTCTTTCTGAAATACCCTCTTTGCAAACCCTTCTCTCTGAGGCTGCAGGGTAACAAAGAGGGGATTGTTGTCTTCATCACAGAGGTTTAGCCCCCCCCCACACACACACTAAGTGTTATGGACAATTGCAAAAGAGATTAACGCCCCCAAATTATGAGGGAGGGTCTGTGAGGAAGATACCCTTCTCAATGGGTGGCTTTGTTCTCCTATACACCCTTGAATCTGAACGTCAACAATGAGAGCAGGGCAGACTCTGAATGTGGCCATTGATAGGGTTTCTCCTCTGCCTGACAGGGATGGGGGGGGGGTTTGACAGTCTGCAGTCTGCAGCCCCCACCACACTGCCTTCCAGGAATAAACAACCTCTTCTGCCTCCAATCACTAGCACGGGCACTGCCTTAGGATAGCTGGGAGCTCACTTTTGGGGGCTGCCCCAGAAAACTCCAAGCAGCCTAGGGCTAAATTGCAGTGTACACTGTGGTGTGCCGTGAGTTTCAACTCCAGATGTGCGATTCCCCATCTGGAGCAGGGCTTGGAATGAGGGGTTAACTCTTCCCTCCTCCAGGTGCTCGCTGGTTTACCAGCTTGCCCAAGGTTTAGGGCTGCCTGGAGATCTCCCGCCACTGGCAGGCACCCCAGGAACAGGCATGGCATGTGCACTCCCTGAGGACGTGACAATAACGTTGTTGTGCGGACCACAGGAGTGCTCCTGGGCTTCGTTTGGGGTCGATTTTGGCCCCAAACAAACCAATTCTCACAAATAATTGGCCCTGTGCAGAGTGCGGGAGAGCTCCTGTGGCCAGTGTGGCGACGTCACTTCTGGAAGTAAAGTCATCATGTTGGCACTGGGAGCTTGCACATGCTTTGCCATGTGCACAAGAATACACACCCAATCAGTACCCACTGGCAGGGTATAGGGACCTGGGAACCTTACTCCACCTTGTCATTTCTGCAATTGAAAATGACCTCTGTCAAGTGCTCTAAGGCCCGCTATGGAAAAAAACTGGCTGAATACAGGTGCCTGTCTTTTTACCCTGCTAAGGCTTAAAGCAACTAGGGAGGGATTTCCTTTTGGAAAAACGGCATGGTGTGGGAAGAGTTAACACCCAGCACTACCTGCCTGATCTAGATTGGGTCTTTTGAGGCACGTGACACATCTGGAGTTCAAGCACCCCAGGGGCATCCCATTGGTCCAGGCCATTGCATCCTCTTGTTCAAACCCGAGTAGCACCAACCCAAAGGCAGATGGAAGATTCTCTTCAAGAATTGGCCAGGGAGGACAACTACTGGCCTGCCCCATCATGGTTGCTTCTCCTGCAAAGAGGAGAGAAAACAGTCAAAACATTCAGATTGTAGGGTTACCAGTGGTTAACCATTTGGAAACTGAAGATACATTAAAGGGGCCATAGCATTGAAATCGCAGGAGGTCATAGCCCCTCTCTATACTGCCTTGGTCAGGCCACACCTGGAGTACTGTGTGCAGTTCTGGAGGCCTCACTTCAAAAAGGATGTGGACAAAATCGAGAGGGTGCAGAGGAGAGCGACGAGGATGATCAGGGGTCTGGAGACTGAGCCCTACGAGGAAAGGCTGAGGGCCTTGGGAATGTTTAGTTTGGAGAAGAGGAGGTTGAGGGGGGACATGATTGCTCTCTTTAAATACTTGAAAGGCTGTCATTTGGAGGAGGGCAGGGAGCTGTTCCAGTTGGCAGCAGAAGGTAGGACGCGAAGCAATGGGCTAAAACTACATGCACAAAGGTACCGACTGGATATTAGGAGAAACTTTTTCACCGTCAGAGTAGTTCAAAAGTGGAATCAGCTGCCTAGGGAGGTGGTGAGCTCCCCCTCACTGGCAGTTTTCAAGAAGAGGCTGGATGAATACTTGTCAGAGATGCTTTAGGCTGATCCTGCACTGGGCAGGGGGTTGGACTAGATGGTCTGTATGGCCCCTTCCAACTCTATGATTCTATGAAGCACTTGTTTGCTAAAGATACAAGCCAGATGATAATTTCCTAAAAGGAAAGACAGCTTCAAAAGGGTACAAAATTGTGTAGGTTCAGGATATCCCAACCTTTTTAGTGACTGCAGCTGAAAAAATCTAAGCTAACCCCCCTTCCCTCCTTGATGGTGCTGGCCAGGGTGAAGTCATCTTGTCTGCAAAATACTCCAGGAAAACAACATTGCTCTACCCTGCCTGGTGCCACTAAACAGATGACTTCCACGTCAGAAGAGCAGGATCAGACCCACAAGAGATGGCATATTCAGGAGGAAATTTGCCGGTTGAGATAGGACTGCCAGCATACATCTCAAGGCTACTGTTATCAGATTCCACTGGCTAATGCAATCACACACCATACTTTCTCACACAGCGCTAGCTAGGGATCAGGCGGAACCGAATTTTCCGAGTGACTAAATTTTGCCCTTTTGAGTTTGGAGAAAATGGAATTTTGCCCCCAGTGGAAGGCCTATGTTAATCCCATGCATTTGGATTCCAGGCAACATCTGAGTAACACCTGTGCCTTTATTAAAACCTGACACTTTTTCATTGGAGGTGCCAAGGACTAAAACCCAGGATCTTGTCTATGGGAGGCATGTTCCGACACCGAACTTCGACCCTTCCCACCTCTGTTTCCTTCTTGTTGAAAAATTAAATCCAGTTCCAAATTTCCTTCTTTTTTTTAAAAGAAAGCTTTTATTTATAAGCAAAATATATCAAAGAGCTCTCTCTCTCTCTTTCTCTAAAAACAAACCTTGCCCTGAGAGGAGAAACATGTGCTTTGTACAAAAGGGGTGGAAAAACTTTTAATATACAACATTTTTTTTTAAAAAAAGTATATACATTTATATAAAAAATAATGAGAGTCCCTAGGGTGGAAATGGTTGGCTGTTCTCTAGACACACTACAGCAGACAGAAAGAAAAGATTTTTTATTTTAGCACAGAAGCACCTGAAGGCTGGGGTGCTTACAAAGTCTTTGTGGAACGTGCGCAATTTCTCTTGTTCCTCCTTTCCTTCCACAATCCCAAAGGGAGACGAATGATACCCTTTGCAAACCCAAATGGGAAACCTGATTTCACACCTGAACTGCAGTCACTGGAAATATGATTTGGAAAATATTGCACCTATTTTTCAGAAAGTGAAAAACATTCCCCTCCTTTTGGAATAGTCTGTGCTAGTTGAAAAGTCCTGGCCGCGCCTCTCTTTGGCAAGCCCGCCGAAAATTCAGGCCTTTGCTAGACCTGACGACAGACCTATAGCGTAAGATGGGTCTGACCTCAAGGTTGGGCCAAGGTATTCTGTCATTCCTTTCTGGGCTTGCGCCACTGCCAGCTGGGCCTGGCAGCATTGCCCACAATACCCAGTGGGCAGAAGCACAGGTCCAGGAGGGCATGGCCAGCCAACCTTTCATGTAGGGGAGGCTGGGCACAAGCTGAGCACCTTCCTTCCTTGTGCTTCCCCCCAGACAGGTGCTTGTGCGGTTTAGCTGTGGAACTGCCCCGTTACATCGCAGTATAGCCTAGGAGTGGCTGGCAGGAGTGGGGCACCCTTCCCCTTACAGCTTCTGTCCCCCAGATCCCTTTCCTTCTAGGCAGGATCTGAGATCGGAAGCACATCAGGCTGGGAGAAACACAAGCAGGGGAGGTGCCACAGGGGCAAAAACAGCAAAGGACGGAAGGGGTCTGCCCCCCATCTCCTGTGGCATCACTGGCAACAGGAGCCTGAGCAGGGTGACACCTTTCTAAATCAGTCGTAGTCCATGGGCTAAGAAGGGTTTAATTCTGTTTAGGATTGCACTGCAAATTGCCCGCTTTATAGCCACACCGCACGATCCAGGTCGTGCTTTGTGGTGTCCAGGTAGGCTGTAGGACCACAGGAGGAGTCGGCAGCACCAGAGCACATACCATGTGTGGCTCTCACGCCTTCAGGTGGCCCTGCTGGGAAATGCACAACAGAAGGCATAATTTTAAGCACGGTTTTGAGAGGGGGTTCATTCCCTACGGCGCATGCACCCATTTCTTTGGTCCCACTCTGGCCAGGCAGGTTGGTCGGTTTTGGAAATGACCAGGGCTTTTTTTCAGCGGGAACGCAGTGGAACGGAGTTCCGGCACCTCTTGAAAATGGTCGCATGGCTGGTGGCCCCGCCCCCTGATCTCCAGACAGAGGGGAGTTGAGATTGCCCTCCGCGCCACAGCGTGGAGGGCAATCTCAACTCCCCTCTGTCTGGAGATCAGGGGGCAGGGCCACCAGCCATGTGACCATTTTCTCTGAGGGCAACCCACTGAGTTCTACCACCTCTTTCCCCAGAAAAAAAGCCATTTCACGCCATCTAGGTGAGCAAGACAAGAACAGCCACGAGACCCAAGACATCAGTGTGCAAATGCTCTCGTAAGTGGCTGGTTTGCAAGACGGCGTGGAAGAGCAGTGAGGGTCATATTTCTAGATGCAAAAGTTCCCACTCAAGGTACTCTGTATAGCTGATCTATAGAACCAAAGGGGCCTGTCTCTGAAATGAGGGGGTGTTTTCTTCTTCTTCTTCTGCAGAGATGTGATATTCTGCAGAAAGGGACTTTTGGCAATTGTTGGCATGTGCAATAATGCAAAGAGTGGTTTTGTTGTGAATAAAAAGGCACAAATCGAGGCGGACCAGGATTCCCACTCAAGCCCCATGGAAATGCTGGAATGTGGTCTGCAAATACTGTCTGATTCATTTCAGGAAGTCCTCTGTGGCCAGAGGTGGTTGGCTCCGTGTTAGACACCTGTAGACTTCAGGCCATGTTTAACTGGGGGCAGCGAGGGAGGTTGATTACAGCTCATTGTGAATAGTTATTCAACAGGTAGAGCTTCCCGAGAATACAGTGATAAGGAAATCTGTGGAATTTCTGCCTGTCCTGCAACTATTAAAGGCAAAGAACCTTTGCTTAGGGGAAGGGGGAGAGACGATAGTACAGCCTTAACATTTCCAGCACTCTTTAAGGTTATCCTTGCTACTAGCAGGTAGGCGCCACCCTATGATGTGTGCCATCAGGTGGAGAGGGAGATTTTCAAACTCCTTGTGGCTCCTTTCAGGCTCCCGTCTGGATATGGCTTCTGTGCCCTTTGGCGTGCTGGCCTCAGGGCCAACGGGATCACAAACTCTTGGGAGGCTGCAGGGGCCAGAGCCATGTACCGGATGGTGAATGTAACAACAACAAAAGTTGTTTGGGGAAGAACACAGGACGCGCTCTTGGACAGACAGCTTTGTCTGTGGTGGGGTAATCTGTTTAGACGGTCAGGGCTGGCTCCTGAGAAGCAATAGTTTAAAAAAAGAAGAGTGCATCTGAGCATACCCAAGAGTGCTTTCCTGTCACTACTATTCTAACCGCAGCCACCTCCTGAGACCGGGGGGTGAAGGGAGGGAGGCGGCTGAGGGGAAGACTCGAGTTCCCAGTACCTCTGTCATCACAGTCCCTAGCTGGCCTGGGTTTGGGCCAAGCTTTGGGTGGGAATTGGCAGTGGAACAGCTTTAATTGAAACAGGGAAGGGGCAGACAGGGCCTCGGGGAAGAAGGCATGTGTGGCTCTCGTTTGGCTATGCCAAGAGCACCTGTTAGGATGGCCTGCTTCGCGCTGGCCCCGTTCTTGCACTTTTAACAGCAGCCGGAGATGCAGAAATTCAGCGGGTGAAGTATTGCCTCTCCAGGCCAGAGAAAGCCGTGCTCACTCCATCGCTGTGCGTCAAGATGCAGGAGCGGGGCTGGCAAAGAAGCAGGACGGCCACCCTTGTTCCCTTTAGCTAGGTGGCAGCCAGCTAAATTCGAACCACAGAGCTGAGACTGCGGTGTTCCCTTTAAGACCGGGGAGGGGGAATGGGTGACCCAAGTTGTGTCAAGTTACCCGCTGTGCCCCCCACTGGACCCTTTCCCTCATTAACCTGAGAAGGACTCTCCCCACATCTCCAACCTCTGTGTTCCAGAGCCCCACGGCAGGTATATCTGCCTCAGGCTGGTGATGTGGGGAAGGATTGGTGTGGGGTGCGGGTGGGGGAGGAAGACACCCTCAAGAACTCAGTGGTTCAAAGCCCATCCCTAAAAGGGAAGAGGCAACCCCCTGGTATCATCTCTAAGGGGAAAATGGGTCAGGCGGACTGGGGGTAGTGGTTCATTCTGGGAAGGAAAGGGGAGACATTTGTGGGGTGTCCAACGAAGCCCCTCCTCACAGAGGTGGGGCTTTCTGAACTCTATAGAGACTCTGCCATGTAGGGTTGCTTGTAACCTTCCTCCCCTCTGGACTAAGGGGAGCAGTCAAGCCCCTTCTTCTGTGGCAGCACAGCCGGGGGCCTCAGTCAGCAGCCGGCTGCTCTCGTGTGGGGTGGGGCACATCACGTAGCGACCCATGGCTTGAGGCTGGTGCACATCGGCCGCTGTCACAGTGGTCTTGAGAGGCTGGTTCTCCTTGGCAAGGGGCTCCTCAGGGCCCAGGCCCCCAACAGCCCCCAACTCAGTTTCTTCGGCAGCCACTCCGTCATCCATGTTGACATAGAGGATCTCTTCGGGGTCCTTGGCTGGCGGGAGGGACTTGAAGATCTTCTCTAGTGCCCGGTGCAAGACCTCAAAGCTGGGACGGTCACGTGGGTTGAGGGCCCAACAGCTCATCATAAGTTCGTACCTGTATGGGGGTGGGGGTGGGGGAATACGGAGAGCAGTCACTGAAGAGATCTTTCGTCTGAAACGGAGACACCCTTGGTGTGGGCGGATGTGGTTTGCGCCAGTTTGATGCGAACGGCAGGTCTCTAATCTGGAGAGCCAGGTTTGATTTCCCACTCCTCTGCCTGAAGCCAGCTGGGTGACCTTGGGTCAGTCACAGCTCTTCCAGAGCTCTCTCAGCTCCACCCACCTCACAGAGTGATTGTTGTGGGGATAATTATAACACACTTTGTAAATGGCTCTGAGTGAGAGTTCAGTTATCCTGAAGGGCGGTATATAAATAAAATATTATTATTATCCCTCCCATAGGCAGCGAGGAAGCTTAGTTCTCCTCACTGGAGTTATCTCTAGCTATTACACAAGGAAGATTTATACATATCTCATCAAAAGCTCTCTAGATTTTGGGGTTCTAGATACTAGATCTTGTTTGCAGATCAGCACTGATGCCGTTGGTACCCACCATTCTCCCATTTTGATATCCTGACTATACTAAGACTGTGACACATGGGTCATTTCCACACGGCTTACCTTCTCTTGGAACGACCCTGAAAATAGTGTAAAAAATGCAGAAGATCGCGTTTTCTCGCACAGGATTTGTGCGACGTTGCGCAAATCTCGCGTGAGAAAACGCAATCTTCCGTGGTTTTTGCACAGTGTTCCAGTTCGTTCTGAGGGAAGGTAAGCTGTGTGGAAACGGCCGTGAACGGGTTTTCTGCTGCTCAAAAGTCCTTTCAGTTGTTTTCGTCTTGTTTTCTCCCCTCCATCTTGCTGAAGTGCGCGGGAGCTTAAAAGAATTGACAACACCCAGTCCCAGAAAGGGACCTTGGCTCTTTTCACACTGCTTACCTGCTGCCGGGACGTTGTGAAATATCTCGCAAAACCCACGGAAGATAGACATTGTGCAAAACTCTCGCGAGAAGACGCTATCTTCTGTGTTTTTTGCGCAATATTTCACAACGTCCCGGCAGCAGGTAAGCAGTGTGAAAAGGGCCCTTGATGCCCTTTTGAGTTCAACTCGTCATGTGTAAAGAGTCTTATTATTGATTGCTGGTGCACATCAGAGAAGTCAAGGGGAGAAAAAGATGAGATAAACTGGAACAAGGGCTGCAGGAAACTGCAGAATTAATCAGAGATGCGTGCCATGTTACGTCAGAAAGAAAGCAGAATACGCCAACAGAACAACAGCGGAACACAACCAGGGAAATCCATGTATTCTCCCTAAATTAACAGCAAAATTGTCAGAGCTGCAAACGGCTCTGGACTTTGACATTTGTACAGAAGGCTTCATCTGAACCCCTGCTCAGCTTGGGAACCATTCTTGTGGCCCGCACTGCATTGCATTGTGGGAATATCACATGATCGACAGAGGCTTCCACGACTTTCAGAAATAGGGCTTGTTCCCAGGTAAAGAGAAGGTGCTTACAGGCCATCTAGGCAGTCGATCGGCTGTTTGAGGCGGTTGCCTTGGCGCAAGTAGTCATAAATCTCACTGTTTTCCACACCGGGGTACGGCGTTTGGCCTCGTGTCGCTATCTCCCACATGGTGACGCCGAATGACCACTGCGGGGAAGAAGTTTGAACATGGAAGATAAATCTATCGGCAACTATTAGCCATGACAATTGAACAGTGTCTCCATGTTCAGAGGCCACAACTAGGGGAACGGTGGGCAGACAATTGGTTAAGTGTGAAAAAAGAGCCCCCCCTCTTTCCCTATTAAGCCAGCGGGATAGCAGCCAGCCTTCTCATTGGCTTATAAGGGAAGCAGTGCGAGAAGAAACAAAGGCATCCAACTGGTTTTCTCACCACATCACTCTTGATGGTGTAAACGCGGTCTGCCAGGCTCTCAATGGCGATCCACTTGACGGGCATCTTGGAGATACGGCCTTGCCGATAATAGTCCCCGTTGTAGATCTTTTTGGAAAGGCCAAAGTCAGCCACGCAGGCCGTCATGCTCTCATTCAGCCTGTTGGGGGAAAGAAGGCATGTGTGAGTCTGAGAGATACTCATGCAAGATGTTTTGGAGATGAAAGCAAACCCCTGCTTCTGTCATTTCCATACAGCCCCTTGCTCACGGACTCCCACTCACATGCAGTTGCGGGCAGCGAGGTCACGATGTATGAAGTTCTTGCTACTGAGATAGTCCATCCCGCTAGCAATGTCCGTCATGAACTTGACCAACGTCTGTGGGGGCAGGTACTGGGATGGGGAAGGAGAACAGAGCTGTTATTATGACCATGGGATCTGTTGCAACGATCTCGCCCTGCCCTCCAAAAAAAATCACACACCCCACACAGAGACCACCCTTTGTCCCCCTCTAGTGGCCGGTCTGTGTACAACCATAAATTAATTTTCTATACCATTCCATAGAGTTTCACTATCGAATACAAAATGACACAGAACCACCAATAAATTCTATAAAATAATCACATTATAACACTGCCACGAAATCCATAGTCATGATTTCTCCTCTCTGCTTCCTTTTTTTTTTTTGTCCTGATGAAGAAGTCTGGGGAACTCAAAACCTTGCTAAGCCACTTTGGGTGGTCCTAGTTTTTTTTTTTTTAATACAGGGCTTTTTAATGGGGTGAGAATACATACCAGGGGGCTCTCCCCAAGCCGGGAGTACAGCAGGAAGCTGTGAAGGTCTCCGTGTTTCATGAAGGGCAAGATTACCACTGGAGAAGGGTATCCTTCGCTTTCTGTATTCTGCAAACAGACTCCTGGGGACAAGGAAGAAAGCAAGCCAGGGAGGAAGTTGGGAAGGCCTGCAGCGAATACATCCCAATGGAACATTCTGCTCCCCCCTTCTGATATTTGTGTGTGTTGGTCTGGGCTGTTTCCACACGTCTTACCTTCTGCTGGAACATCGCCGAAGATAGCGTCTTCGCGCACGAAATCGTGCCAGGAAGATGCTATCATCCGGGATTTTTGCACGAAATCGCGTCTTCCTGGCGTGATTTCATGCGAGAAGACGCTGTCTTCTGCAATGACAGTGTCTTCCTGGTGCAATTTTGCACGTGAAGACGCTGTCTTCTGCAATGTTCTGGCAGAAGGTAAGACATGTGGAAATGGCCTTAGTCTTGGGGGTGGAGTCCCTGCTCAGTTAGTTCTTTTTGTTAGTTAGCATTGTAGACTTCAGGACCTCCCTTGTCCTGAAACCAGTTGCTCTGTGCCTCCTTGCTGATAAAGGGATATTGTTTGGAACAGCCAAACTTGTTTCCGATAAGGGCCGTTTCCACACGGCTTACCTGTGCGCGTAACGTCCCGGCAGATCGCGCAAAAAATGCGGAAGATGGTGTTTCCTCGTGTGAGATTTGTGTGATGTCGTGCAAATCTCGCATGAAGAAACGCAATCTTCCGCATTTTTTGCATGATCTGCCGGGACGTTACGCGCACAGGTAAGCCGTGTGGAAACGGCCATTGTTTCTGCTGTGTGAACCCAAGCGCAAGAACCTGAGAGAGTCCCTTAGGCTATTCCTGATTTGCAAGCAAAAGGGGACATCACAGGTCCCACACCCAGTGAGAGAAAAGCTTTCTCCCATCCTCAGCAGAGAAGACCTCCCAACCAGGTTCTTTCTGGGCTTCCCCCAACCAGGTTCTGTTGATTTCAAGGTAGGAATGGAGGGCCCTCAGTTGCATGTTAAGTTATCCTCTCAAATGTCCTTTATGGATGAAGAGTGAGAAGGGAAAAATCAAGAGAGCGCACCTCTCGTTAGCCCAGGAGCTGAACGCCAAGCCCCCCAACTGCCCTCTACTGCACTCAGGGCTTTCCGAGGAAAACTGCCTGCCTCGGACACCTCCTGAGCTGATGGCATCTCCTTTCTGCATGCCTTGTGGCTGAACTTTTTTTTTTTACTGAGCCTTTCCTTAATATAAACCAGAGAGGGGAAGGGAGGAAGTATAAAAGAAGCCTCCCGAGACACAGAGCAAGCCTTCTGCTTTGGCTGAGCCTCCACACACCCCTCTGCCCCCGCCCGCAGCACGGATCCCAGCATCCTTGCCAACATCTGTTTTCCCAAGAAGTTCACTCTCTTCCCCGTCACTCTCGGGCCTGTTCTCCAGGGACAATCCATCCCTCCTCCCTCCTCACCCCTAATCCGAAGACTCTCTTCCGTTTCCCATGCTACAGCCTTGCAGAACTCTGGAACGAGCGGATGCCCAGTGCCGACCTAGCCAGGCAAAGCAGGTTGGCATCAGGACAAACCAGGGCTTCTTTTCTGGGAAAAGTGGTGGTGGAACTCAGTGGGTTGCCCTCGGAGAAAATGGTCACATGGCTGGTGGCCCCGCCCCCTGATCTCCAGACAGAGGGAGTTTAGATTGCCCTCCGCGCCGCCATGGAGGGCGATCTAAACTCCCCTCTGTCTGGAGATCAGGGGGCGGGGCCACCGGCCATGTGACCATTTTCAAGAGGTTCCAGAACTCCGTTCCTCCGCATTCCTGCTGAAAAAAAGCCCTGGGGCAAACCATCTTGTCCCAGAATCCTCCAGGGCATGAACTCCTCAATTTCCTCTAAGATCCCATTGATAAAATCTGGAAACAAATCTTAGCAATAGATAGAGTTGCCAACTCTGGGTTGGGGAATTCCTGGAGATTTGGGGGCAGAACTAAGGGAAGGTGGAGCTGATGTAATGCCATTAGAGTCCATCCTCCGAAGCGACCATGTTTTCTGGGGGGAAACCCTGGAGGTTGGAACCCTAGCAATAGGGTAGTGCAAGAATGGCATGGGCGGAAAATGACGCAGACATAATGCAGCCCAAAGCATCCACTTGGGGTTAACTCTTCCCATGTCATGGCTAAAGGTGGCTCCTCCCACACAGCCCTCACCAATCCCTCACCAATCAACTTCATGACATTGGGGTGGTCGAAGTCTTTCATACAGACTGCCTCGCTGAGGAAGTCTTCCATCTCGCTGCGGGTGCAGATAGCAACTGTGGGGAGAAACATAATGATAACGATAACAGTAACGGTAACTGTGCTTATATACCGCTCTTCTAGACAGATTTACTGCCTCACGCAGAGTCTCTCTACATGAGACACCTCAGCATGTCTTCATGTGTAGGGAGATGCAATGATAGCCGGGATCTCCAATGGCTTAGCCCAAATGTGTTTTCAATATCGGGGATCAAGCCTGCTGGATCATGGGGGAAGCAGGGGGGCGGGAAGGAGAGTGAGCCTCTGGGCATGTGCAGAATGACATTTACACAGCCTGGCTGGCTAACATGGGGCAAGGATTCTGAGATAGTGAGAAAGCTTGGGACATGACACCCCTTTATTTAAAGGCAGCATCCCTGGAAACGGAGTGGTAACCTCAGAAGTAATGAGTAGTGGCAGAGGCTTGGAGGAAAAATAGGCGTCCTTCTCCTGCTGTTACTTACTTTTCATGGTCTTAACAGCAACCTTCTGGACTGCCCCGTCTTGGCTGAGCTGCCCCTCCATGACAGAGCCAAACTCTCCTGTGGAGCCAAAGAGAGAAGAATTATCTATGAAAAAGACAGGAAGGACAGCCAGAAAGAATCAGCAGCCCTGCTATATAGACTCATTTACTTGGTTACTTCATTTATACCCTGCCTTTCTTCCAAATGGCAACCCAAAGTAGCTTACATCGTTCTCCTCTCCTTCATTTTATCCTCACAACAACCCTGCGAGGTAGGTTAGGCTGAGGGTGTGTGATTGGCCCAAGGTCACCCAGTAAGCTTCCATGCTAGAGTGGGGATTCGAACCCGGGTCTCCCAGATTCGGAACCCAGGCTTGAAAACAGACTGCTTATTTGTGAAGAGTATAAGTCGCCTGCAAGGGAGCAGACGCAGGACTTTTGCAAAAGTGGAACGTTCTTTTCCCTACATACGATGACGATCACAACAGAGCAAAGAGTTTGTTGGCTAGTAATTTTCTGTGGAGGTTCTCACTCGGAGGAAACATCCGAGGAATTTCAAAAGGAAACAAAAGAGTGTGGTGCGAAATTTCTCACGGGCAATTAGGACATTCCTGGAGATTTGGGGGTGGAGCTCGGGACAGTGGCATTTAGGGAAGGGGGGGGAGCACAGCAGGAACGTGATATCATAGAGCCTGTCTTCCAAAGATATAATTAGGCAAATAAAAATGCATGTCAGGAAGTTGGACATTACTAGTACGCCTGTTAGGTCCCGGAGGGTGTGTTCGACTCTTTGCTTAGGCATTGCCCTCCCGATGCAACTGTCGAAGCATTTTTATCCTCTGACAGTACCGAAGCTCAGAAGAGCTTTTACATGGGCAAGAATGAACGAGTGCCCTTCTCTCGGCAGTTCTGGAGGGTAGATACAAGAAAGAACCACATGCAGATGCCAATATGATAAAACTGAAACCACTGAACATATGATTATAGAGTGTCCCATATTTAATGAGCTGAGGGCTAGCTTGATCTTCCCTCTGCTTGAAAAATGTGGAACTACCTAGCGTGAGAGCCCAGGTGACGTGGTTGCTATCAGATACAGATGATTCTGTTACCCTTTCTGTGGCAAAATATATAGGGGCAATAATTAAACGTCAGAGACTCACAAGGTTCTTCCCATTTTAATTTCTGCTTAAGACAATAACCGTATGAGCAGTGACAGACAGATAGATAGATAGATAGATAGATAGATAGATAGATAGATAGATAGATAGATAGATAGATAGATAGATAGATAGATAGATAGATAAAGTGTGTGAGTGAGTGAGTGAGTGAGTGAGTGAGTGAGTGAGTGAGTGAGTGAGTGAGTGAGTGAGTGAGTGAGTGAGTGAGTGAGTCTGCCTTCCGTGACTGCCCTTTCCTCCAGGGAGAGAGAGACTGCTGAATTGCAACTGATAAAGAAGCTCAAGACAATGCAGCCACCTGGACTGAATCGAGACATTGGCTTCCTGTCTCATTACCAATGCTAATTTCTCCACACTCACTACCCCTCTGCATACCCCACTGTATTCAGTCACACCTGCCATTGTCAGTCACCAGCTATTATCATTTGGCTTCTGTAATCACTCCACTCTCCAAGACATAAGGACAGATGGACTCACGTTCTAGCTGTATTTGAAGAAGTGAGCTGTGACTCATAAAAGCTCATCCCCTACCACAAATTTTGTTAGTCTTATAGGTGCTACTGGACTCTTGCTCTTTTCTAGACTCACAGACTAACATGGCTACCCATCTTGATCTTTCCTCCAGGGATAATGATCTCTCCAGTCTGGAGGGCATTTCTAATCCCAGAAGAACTCCAGACCCCATCTGGAGGTTGGCAAACCTAGCTTTTCATATATGTGGACACAGTCTAGAAAAAGAGGTCCTTCTCCATTGCAAATTCTCAAAGGAGGTCACAGATACAACCCCCCAGAGGCATCTGTTTGGAGAGGAAATACAGACAGGTGGGGGATCCATTTCTCCCTTCCCTCCTGGGGCAGAAGAACATGAGTCTTGTAAGGGCTTCGGCACGCGACGTGAGCCCTGCCAGAGCTGAGCCTACTGCTGACATTTCCAGGACAGACTCAGACTTTCCGTGTCTGACTCAGTCTTCTGCCTTCTCAGATCTAGGGCATGCGAAGGACCAGCCAAGACTGGGAGTCAGGCGCACATGGCTTGGAAAGCTGTAAGCTTCCTCCCAAAGTTATGGCATCGCGGGGCAGGTTGATGGAGGATAGGAAGGGGAAAGAGAACTGCTTAATAAGAACCAAGGTTGTTAGGCCTACATTTGCAATGCCAGGGTTCAGCCTTGAAAAGCAAGAAGGCTTCTGGGCATTCGCAGAGACCCTTTCCCCATCTCTGCTCTGGGTTCAAGGTTCCCAAAGCAAGGTGGCCAGGGGAATCGCAGAGTCAGGCTCAAGCCGTGCCGCTGCCCACCTCTGAATTTAGGAATTAATCCTGCAACTCAAGCTTGCTGGAAAAAAAGTTTAAACTTTTGGCTGCTCCAAGAGACCTGGAATCTTAAGAGCCAGATACTTTGTCTTGTGATTTTCCAACCACGTCACAATTGGCTGTCAACCTCTTTCTCTCTTGTTCCTCTGTTTGTATGTTTAAATAATATTTTCCTCCGGATACCTCAAGGTTTTGGATTCACTCTTTTGTAATAGGTCATATATCTCCTTTATTCTCTGCATGCTTTAATTTTGTGTTTAAAATGCACTTAAATATCAGAAAATCTTTTTAAAAGCATCATGGAATTGGAAGGAACGGAGCGGATCCCCTAATCCAGTCTCCTGGAACAAATTATGTTCCAGGAGACCCTCAGAACTTCTGGCAGAGTTTCCTTGATGAGAAGAACAGCAATACCGGGCAGCGATCCCTGAAAGACAGCTGGAAACGTTAGGCGTGTTCTAGGCTTCACCTGGTGTGAACTGTACACCTTTGAACATGAGCTCCAAATCCTCTGCTCGGGAATTCTGTGCCAGATAAACGGAGGTCTCTCATCAACGGGGAAAGAGATCCCACGAGGATAGGAAATTTGAAAAGCAACCCAACCCCCCTGCATTGAAATAGGAAAACCAAAGGTTATAGATCCAGAGGAGTTAGCTGTGTTAGTCTGTAGTAGCAAAATAAAAAAGAGTCCAGTAGCACCTTTAAGACTAACCAATTTTATTGTAGCATAAACTTTCGAGAATCACAGTTCTCTTCGTCAGATGCATGGAGGGCAGAAGGAAACTGGCCAAATATAGAGGGTCCCCTCCCCTCTCCTCCTCTATATTTGACCAGTTTCCTTCTGCCCTCCATGCATCTGACAAAGAGAACGTAATTCTCGAAAGCTTATGCTACAATAAAATTGGTTAGTCTTAAAGGTGCTACTGGACTCTTTTTTATTTTGAAAACCAAAGGGTAACCCAATGTTAACGGTGATAGTTTGCCAATCAAGAAGTGGAAGAGACAAGGAGAAAGTGGCATCTGGACATGCCGTTAGAGGGGGCAGAGTTCACAGTGCTGGCTCACTCTTTTACTTTCTTCCCAGGTGGTCCTTCAGGAAAAGTAGACCTAAAGTTTTCCCAGCAGATCCTCTGTCCAATTGTTCTTCTTGCATCTTTACAGTAAGCTCTCTGGATGTTTGAATTGGGCTAAGGAACACCCCCTCCCCATAAGCACCCGGCAAAAAAGGAAGGGGGTGGAAATGTTCGAGGGGGGAACATTTGTGCCATAGCCAGCGGCTTTTCCAGCTCAGCTTTCCAAAAAGCTTTCAAACTAATCCCAGCTGTGCTTGGAGGAAACTTTTCGACTTCCTAAATGAAGATGAGAAGAAAACCATGCCAGGCTTACGACCCAAATGAGCAAAACAGGCCTTTCTGCCCCCATGCAGCTCTGCTGCAAAAGAGCAGAAGGGAAGCTCTTTCGCTCCCGTGGGGGTAAAATGTCTGGTCTGCAAAAAAGCCGATGTTAGAACAAAAACTTGTTCATCTTTCAGGTGCCGCAAGACTTTAGTTTTTTTAAAAATGTATTTGTTCTACAATATATACTAATCGTTCAAAAGGTACCTTGGCAAGTGCCATGTATGAAAGGGCAGCTGGGAGATGGCATGGAGGCTTAGAGCCAAGCTACAAGTGATGCCTGACACAGGTTGGACACTTGTCAGCTTCCCTCAAGTTTTGATGGGAAATGTAGGCGTCCTGGTCTTGCAGCTTGGCTCTCCGACTGCTGTCCAATGGACTTTTCAACTGTCACTTGTTCAACATTCTGCTGAGCTGCCTACATTTCCCATCAAAACTTGGGAAGCTGACAAGTGTCCAACCTGTGTCAGGCGTCACTTGTAGCTTGGCCCTTAGCATCCTTGTGCATTTCTGTTGCATGTGCTCAAGTGATACATCTACCTCCCCAGAGATTTCACAGCAACCCTCCTGTGCCTTGTTCACATTTTTGGGTGTCGGTTGCTGAAGCTGTCATTCAGAATCCAGCTTCTTCTCTGCATCTCACCTCCCCGCCCACAAATTTATCAAAGCACATTCCCCAAAGGCAAATAAACAAACAAACAAAATAGAATAAAATAAAATCATTGAAAACAGAGATAAGGGAATTTCCTGGGACAAGAACCAGAAAACAGGGACCGGCGTCTGGCCCGCTGAGAAATTGCAATGATGGAAATACGTCATGCAAGAATCAGTCTGCTTATATCACTCCAAATGCTGTTTCCCAGTTGCGCAATTTTTCTGCACTAGTTGTGCAACACTGGGGTTGTTTCCAGGTTCTGGAGAATGACACGGGTCAGCTGCGATGCAGGCCAGTGGTCCATTAACCTCTTCCTACCACTGCAAAGCAGCCATTGGATTACCAACATTCTGAAAAAACAGCCACCAGAAATAGGAAGCCAGTTCCGTCACGTGAAATGCAGCTCCGGCCCCCGTCTTGCTGCTGCTGAGACCTAGAACTTCCTCCTAGAAAATTCACGTGGCGCAGCTTCTGTCTCCCCCGTTCTCCCTTCAAGCTTCACTTTTTCCATGGAATCGGACCTCACCAGCATTTCTCAAACTGTTTGGTCTTGCGCTTGGCTCTGCCTCGATCCCTGACCCAAAGACTAGTCACTGAGGTTGTGGTGGTTTGTCCTGCACATGTGTATGTGCCCTGCATGCTCTATGGGAAGATCTGTGGATGAGGGTATGAATCTTTTCTGGGAAAAGAGGTGGTGGAACTCAGTGGGTTGCCAGCATAGGGGGCAACTCTTGGTAGGAGGTGGTGCCCCTGGTACCACATGTGTGCATGCGAAGTGCGTGCACACTTCCAGGGCCAATGACATCACTTTGAGTCAGCTGGAACAAGGGGGGAGTTTTTAAAAGTTTAAATTGCCCATGGCGAAAATGGTCACATGGCTGGTGGCCCCGCCCCCTGATCTCCAGACAGAGGGGAGTTTAGAGGGGACAGAGGCAATCTCAACTCCCCTCTGTCTGGAGATCAGGGGGCGGGGCCACCAGCCATGTGACCATTTTCAAGAGGTTCCAGAACTCATGGCGCCCCCCCCCCCCAAAATGGCAGCAAAGAGGCAAAGTCCCGCTCTCGGTAAGTCAATCTCGGCTACCTTGCAGAAGGGGGAGTCGCTCGAAGAGTTGGTACGCAGGGCGGTGGTGGAAGCTATAAAACCCTTTGTTGACAAGCTGAACGAAACTGATCAAAGGGTGGGCTTAATTGAAAGCGAGGTGAAAACCATTAAGGCAGTAGCGGGGGGGGCAGAAAAGTCTGCTCTGGAAAGTGCGTCACTTGTGAAGGCTACAAAAAAGGACCTGAAGTTGGTGGAGAACCAGCTGATCGGGCTACAGGTGGAACGAACGCAGACAATTTTGCGTCTCCAAAACGTGAAAGAGGAGGAAAATGAGGATCTGTGGGATTTGGTCTCGGAACTACTGGCGACACCCGCGAGGACGACTAAAGAAGAGGTTAAAAGCGCCATTTTGGAGGTCCGTCGGGCTTCTTCAAAATATGCAACAAAGCGACAGTTGCCTCGTGAGATCATTATTGACTTTTCATCTAAAAAGATTCGGGACACCATCCTATATAACTCATACAATGCGGATTTGGACTTTATGGGTTTGAAAGTCAAGATTTTGAAGGACGTTCCATTTCTAGTCCGGAAACGGCGTTTTAAATATAAAAAGTTTGTAGCACTTCTGAGGGACCATGGAATAAAGTACAAATGGTTATTCCCGGAAGGAATATGGTTCAGATATAAAGATCAGGCCTATAAGATATTATCAGAAGATCAACTAAAGGATTTTGAGAATAAAAACCCAGAACTCTGCTGCACCAAGAACGAAGAAAAGGAGGAGCCGGAGGGGGGGGGGAGGAGGAGAGCATCGCAACAGCAGTTGCACAGAGAGAATTGCGTCCGGGACCTAGAAGGGGGAGGAAAGTTTAACCAGAATTTGAAATGTTTATTCTCTGTATGATTAACCACTCCATCATTATTTTATGGAGCTATTTTTGTATTATGACAGTATGAAGGGAAACATTGAAGTGTAGTGTTTAGTGTTTGTAGTTCATTCCCCCCCTTTTCTTTTTCCACCTCCCCCCTTTGTCCCTTCCCTCTCCCCTTTCCTTGTGATAGTTTTGTGTAGTGTTTTGTAGCTATGAAAAATAAAAAATTAAAAAAAAAAAAAAAAAGAGGTTCCAGAACTCCGTTCCACTGCGTTCCAGTTGAAAAAAAGCCCTGGTACTAATCGAGCCACAGCCTTATAAGTGGAACTGAGTCGGGGCTCTTTGACAACGGCCTAAGAGAGAACCAGCATGGTGTAGTGGTGAGAGGGTTGGACTAGGATCTGGGAGACTGCAGGTTCGAATCCCCCACTCCTCCGTGGAATCTTGCTGGGTGACGTTGGGCCAGTCACGCAGTCTCAGCCTAACCTACCTCACGAAATTACGGACATAAGAAGAGCCCTGCCAGATCAAACCAGCGGTCCCTCTAACCCAACATCCTGTGGCCAACCAGCCGATCTTTACTTGTAAAGAAGTAGGAGCTGATTTGGGATAGCAAAATGGGAATCCGCAGAAAAGAGAGGGAGGAAGGGAGAGACAGGAGGAGGAATCCACACCCCAGTTTACCCACCCGGGTGCCCAAAGAATGCCATCTGCCCAAGTCCAAGAGTTTAAGAAAATAAAGGTCTTAAGGCAAGCTGCAACCCAAATGGCTGCTAACGTCCCAATTGATTACAATTTCCACATGTTCCTATTTGGTCCAGGGCCACTTATCATTCATGCACCCTCCTGGGTCTTCTCTATCGGCAACAGACATTGTGGAAGAGTGTCAGCTGCCATGGTAACATACCTTCCCCAAGGGTTTTTCCCAGGGCCACCTTGTGGCGATCGATCATCACATCTCTCAGCTTCTCCTTCAACTCTTCACTAATCCCCAGACTGTTCACTGTAGAGAGAAAAGAGGGTTATGGAACGTACACACGCTAAAAACGGAGTCCATGCCAAAAACAGAGCCCAGTCTTGCAAGCTCTTCCCTGTGGCACTGAGAGTGAGGGATGTGAGATTTGGACAGGAAAACAGGCCTGGCTTCTAAACATGGTTTGAGAAGGGTTGGGATATCTGGCATTCGTGCTCCTCAGGACTAGCACAAAGGTACCTCAAGTTTAAAGATGGAAACCTCAGGAGGTCAACGAGGAAGCACTAACCAACTCTAACTGATGTATTGTCGAAGGCTTTCACGGCCGGAGAACGATGGTTGTTGTGGGTTTTCTGGGCTATATTGCCGTGGTCTTGGCATTGTAGTTCCTGATGTTTCGCCAGCAGCTGTGGCTGGCATCTTCAGAGGTGTAGCACCAAAAGACAGAGATCTCTCAGCGTCACAGTATGACATCTCAGGCAGATGTGAGGAAGAGATCTCTGTCTTTTGGTGCTACACCTCTGAAGATGCCAGCCACAGCTGCTGGCGAAACGTCAGGAACTACAATGCCAAGACCACGGCAATACAGCCCGGAAAACCCACAACAACCATCAACTCTAACTGGCTCCCAACCCAGTCTTCTGACTGGCTCACTCTAAATAAGCTCTTTCAAGTCAGGTCAACCCTAATCTCAGGGTCTCACCACATGAGACAAAAGACACTTGAATTACACGGGTAATTCGAGTGTATTTTGTAATTCGAGTGTATTCGAGTGTAATTCAAGTGTATTTTGTCTCGTGTGGTTTGACCCTCAGACAGCCCAGTGTTGCTCTGTAAGCTGCGACCTCTCAAGTGCAGAAAGGTCTTTCTCTCTTCTCTTCCCTTGCCTGCTTCTTCTTCCAGGCTGGACTGCCTCCCTGAACTTTGACCCCAGCTTACACGGTCAACGAAATAAGTCTTGCCTTTGAATCTATACAGTACGGCTCCTGTTGGGCCCTCAAAGCTATTACCTCCCTGAAGCGATTCATACCAGGACCTGACCCAAGATGCAATTTGGAGTCAAAGTTCCTACTCTGAGATGTTCAGAATATTAGAATTGGGGCACCCAGAGGGCAGGATTCCTAGGCTTGACCCCAGAATAATCATTGATTACAACAGTTATGGATAGCAATAGAGAAGAGCAAGAGTCCAGTAGCACTTATAAGACTAACAAAATGTGGTAGGGTATGAGTTTTCATGAGTCACAGCTCACTTCTTCAGGTACAGCTAGAATGTGAGTCCATCTGTCCTTATATTTTGGAGAGTGGAGTGATTGCAGAAGCCAAATTAATAGCCGGTGAATGACAACAGCAGGTGTGATTGAATAGGGTGGGGTATGCAGAGGGGTGGTGGGTGTGGAGAAATCAGCATTGGTAATGAGACAGGAAATCCAGATCTCGATTCAGTCCAGGTGGCTGCATTGTCTTGAGCTTCGTTATCAGTTGCAATTCAGCAGTCTCTCTTTCTAACCGCCCTTTGAAATTCCTCTACAGGATACTGATCATTGCTGATATTTTGCTTTTATATATATATAGTTCAAAGTGGATTTAATAACAAAGGGCACAGGCCAAATAGCCTTGGAATAGAGGAAGGGGAACAACCAGGATAAAGGCAATGCATGAGACAAAAGGGAGATCTTCCAAAGGTGGAGCATATGGAAGCAACGGATAACGTTCGGGGATGAATTTGTCTTGGGAAGGGCAGTCAGGGTACTCCCTGACTGAGAGGCAGAAAAGCATTTATTGACAGATCTTGGACCATGACAGAGGGTTATAGGAATCCTCAGTGGTGGGGAAAGAGGGACCCATTCCTTGCCGGATACTCACAGGTGGCTTCGGTAGTTCGGCGACTGTAGGATTTGCGGACACGGTAGTGAACCACCAGTTCTCCCTGCTCCATGCTGGGTTCAAAGGCTTCCCTGCAGAAGGGGGAGAAGCAATGAAAAAGGGTCCCTCTTAGACCTGCAGTCAGAATCACCACCCAATGTACATGTCCTCCCTCGAAAGGCATGTCACAGTCCTGATTTTCGATTCTCCACTTTACCCATATCGTGTTTCCTTCCTCCTCATTCGTGTCAAGAAGATGATGATGAAAACCGCGGCGACGGCAGCCACTGCTACAGCTATCACCACATACCACCAGTGCCAGGAGAAGGCGAAGCCAGTGTTTTCTACTATGGAGCAGAGTGGCAAGGGTTATTCGCTAAAGCCATTCCAACACCCCAATCAATACATTGGAACTTCCCTTCCCTTACTTGCGCTGAAAAGACACAGAAAGGAGGGAATCTAATGATCTGCTTTGGGATAAAACATACCTAGGAGGGGAAAAGTCGGGGGATTCCTTCCCTGTCCTAATTTCCTACCTCTCTTTCAGGAGCCCTGCTTTTGAAATTACTGTCTCTTCTTGCAGAATGTTAAGATTCTCTGATTTTTTTGTGACTCTCTCTTCCTCTGGGCTTTATTTCTGGGGAAAGGAGATCTCTCACCCAGGGCAACTCCCAGCAGGAGGTAGTGCCCCTATCACTGCTTTGCATGCGCACACTCCTGGGACCGTGAGATGATGTCACTTCTGGGAAGTGATGTCATTGCACACGGCGTGGCTGCCCCTGCCCCCGGGAGAAAGAAAGAAAGAAAATGAGGGAGGGAGGAAAGACATGGAAGGAAGGAAAGAGAAAGGAAGGAAGGGAGGAGAGAAAGAAGGAAAGAAATAGAAAGAAGGGAAAAGAGAGAAAGAAAAGGAAAGAGAGAAAGAGAAAGGAAGGAAAGAAGGAAAGACAGGGAAGGAAGGAAAGAGAAAGGGAGGGAGGGAAAGAAGGAAAGAGAGAAAAAGAAAGACATGGAAAGAAGGAAAGAGAAAGGAAAGAAGGGAGGGAGGAAGGAAGGCTTCAGCTGGGAGGGAGGGAGGGAATCCCTTTCCTCTCAGCTGAAGTTTAAAGCCTGTTTGGGGCTTCCCCTAACCAGCTGAAGAGCGAGGGTTCCTTCTGGCAGAAAAAAGGCCTGCTCTTCCTCTCCTTCCTGAGGCAGCCGTTGTTAAAAGGTAGGGATATGTCCATATCAAAGTTGGGCGCATATCAAAGTTGGGTGCACTAGCCTTCAAGAAAATGGAAGGCACTAGCTTTCACTCCTTAACCCTGCCCATCCCAAACTCCCTCTCAATTTCTGATGGGCGCTGGATAGAGAACCAGCATGTTGCTGCTCACCTGGCTGTGCTCGCAGAGAAAATTCATCTGCAAAAGAAAAAACAATAAATAGGTTATTTCAATAAAGATTCCACTGCAGGCAATCACAAAAGACCAGGCTTCTAACAAACCGGTCCTCATTTAAAAACAGGCCCGTTTCCAGACACAAGGAAATGAATTAAAACTCCAAAGCTGTCTATAATCAGAAACAACAGGTCCAGTTTTCAAACTGGCTCCAGTTCTGTGACCCAGCAAGGCTTCAAAAAATGGGCCAGAATTTAAAATTGGTATTCTACACTTTGAGTCTGATCCAATTTCAGGAATTGCCAAATTCAGTACCGGGGGGAGGTGGGCCCCAACCAGAGATCAAGAGAGCCACTTTTAGAATAAGTGGGAAAAGAATTTCGACCAAGATTGATGACACCTGTAAAGAATTCTTTTTAATATACAGCTGACTTTCAGTCACCACATCCTCTCACATCTGTCTGATAGCCTTAAAAATATGCGATGGAATAATTGGTTATCAACACTCAGTTAACAGCTTCCAAGAGTCCTGAGTCAAAACTTTGATTTTCTTTCTAAAAGCAGCTCTTGAGCTTTGTTATTGGGTTCTGTCCCAGAGGCTATTGCAAGCCTTTGAAATGTCTGAGAACTACCTAATATAAATGCCCCTTAATTTTCTTTCCCAAGAGCCAGTTTGGTGTAGTGGTTAAGAGCAGCAGGACTCTAATCTGGAGAGCAGGGTTTGATTCCCCACTCCTCCGCTTGAAGCCAGCTGGGTGACCTTGGGCTAGTCACAGCTCTCTGGAGCTCTCTCAGCCCCACCCACCTCACAGGGGGATTGTTGTGGGGATAATAGTAGCATAATGGTTGTTGTGGGTTTTCCAGGCTGTATTGCCGTGGTCTTGGCATTGTAGTTCCTGACGTTTCGCCAGCAGCTGTGGCTGGCATCTTCAGAGGTGTAGCACCAAAAGACAGAGCTCTCTCAGTCTTTTGGTGCTACACCTCTGAAGATGCCAGCCACAGCTGCTGGCGAAACATCAGGAACTACAATGCCAAGACCACGGCAATACAGCCCAGAAAACCCACAACAACCATCGTTCTTCGGCCGTGAAAGCCTTCGACAATACAATAGTAGCATACTTAGTAAACCGCTCTGAGTGGGCATTAAGTTGTCCTGAAGGGCGGTATATAAATCGAATGTTATTATTATTATTATTCTCTCGAATGACTGCCTTCCGGACCCGTTGGTGCTTCCCAAACATTTCTTCCAGATAGCCCCTTTGCCAGACCACTGAGTCACACTCTAGAGAAGCTAGCCGAAAAGCTTGGGGCTTCACTTACCGTAACCCAAGGGGGAAATCATGACAGCGTTACTCCAGGGCCCATCGCCTGCCCCTGTGTAGGCTGCAACTCGGACACTCAGATTCTTCACGGGTGGATTCCACTCCAAGACTCTCTCATGGGTCAATCCCACGTCCACAACCACCTGGTGGGAAAGAGTAGTGTGATGTCGGGCAAAGGCAGACTGGCTATCTAACTTCCTTGGAAATTTCCAGGTGGGCCACTGCCCTAACTAATGACTCAAAGGCTATCGAGCTTAGCTGGTTCTGGGGCTGGTTTTCACTTCCCCATCCACTTCTAATGCAGAGGACAAGCAGGATATTATTCAAAAGGGCTTTTTACACAGATAGGAGGGCTGTATTGCAGGGAGGTGGTCTCAAAGAGATGTTTCGCTAACAAGTTCGGGACCATAGACTTCACCATTATGTAGCTGTACGTACTATCTATTGCTTTAAGTATGTGCTCCTATGGGCTATCCCTTTAAGTCCAGAGGAGTTAGCTGTGTTAGTCTGTAGTAGCAAAATAGCAAAGAGTCCAGTAACACCTTTAAAACTAAACAACTTTATTGTAGCATAAGCTTTCGAGAGCCACAGCTCTCTTTGTCTCTCTTCCTATTTTATTCCTTTAAGTATGACCCCACTGGGTAGTTCTATGTCGTCGGATGTCAGTCCTAGCATTGCTTATGCTCCGTTTCAGCATCGCTTCCACTTTGTATTGGATTTTTGCCAATGTTATGTCTTTGCAAACTTGCATTTTATATATTCTGTGGCATTGTTTATTGAAATGTCCTTGATATTGATTGTGCTAATCTCACACTATCCAATCCGCCTTGAGTCTCAGTGAGAAAAGCAGACTATACATTATTTATTTATTATCCGCCTTTCTCACTGAGACTCTAGGTGGATTACACAGTCTGAGATTAGTAAAGTCAATATCAAGGACATTTCCATAAAAGATGCCATGGGGTAAATAAATACAAGTTTTCAGAGGCATAGCATTAGCACGAATCCAATACAGAGTTGAAGAAATGCTGAAACGGAGCATAAGCAATTCTGGGACTGACATTAGACGACATGATGCACGGTAGCACATAGGGGCACATATTTAAAATACATGACATAAATAAATAAAATTATTATGATTTATTTAAACCATTCATATCCCATCCTTTCCTCCAAATTAGCAGATCCCCCCAGGGCAGATTACAGCCTAGGCCCTTTTCACACTACTTAACTGCTCCCGGAATGTTGCGAAACATCGCGCAAAAAACACGGAAGATAGTGTCTTCTCGAGAGAGTTTTGCACGATGTTGTGCAAAACTCTTGCAAGAAGATGCTATCTTCCGCGTTTTTTGCACGATGTTTTGCAACATTCCGGGAGCAGGTAAGTAGTGTGAAAAGGGTCCAGGGCTTTTTTTTCTGGGAAAAGAGGTGGTGGAACTCAGTGGGTTGCCCTCGGAGAAAATGGTCATATGGCTGGTGTCCCCGCCCCCTGATCTCCAGACAGAGGGGAGTTTAGATTGCCCTCCGTGCTGCTCGGCGGCATGGAGGGCAATCTCAACTCCCCTCTGTCTGGAGATCAGGGGGCGGGGCCACCAGCCATGTGACCATTTTCAAGAGGTTCCGGAAGTCCATTCCACCGCGTTCCAGCTGAAAAAAAGCCCTGATTACAACCAAGGAAACAGCCAGAGGGCAGCCAATAAAGTAGCCCCTGATTTTCCTCTTATCCGTGTAACTCAAACTCCATCATTTTTAAGACTTAGCATTCTCAAAAAGAGTTCAGTAGCACCTTTAAGACTAACCAATTTTATTGTAGCATAAGCTTTCGAGAATCAAGTTCTCTTCGTCAGATGCATGGTACAGAAACTGATCAAAATGTACCATGCATCTGACGAAGAGAACTTATGCTACAATAAAATTGGTTAGTCTTAAAGGTGCTACTGGACTCTTTTTGATTTTGCTACCACAGACTAACACGGCTAACTCCTCTGCATCTAAGACTTAGCATTGTTAATAACCACAAGGCCAACCCTTAACCCATAGTTAACGACATAACCAGCCACAAGCTTGTCAAAAAGGCTGTTTTCAGACATATATCAGAGCCTTAACACAGGGCAAAATGCCAGAAAAGATGTTGTGAGATGGACCCCCAACCAGGAGGGAATTTCAAAGCCAGGGTTTTACCGAGGATATTTCCTCTTGCAGGCCCCCCACCGTACTTCAAACAGCAGGGGCACACGGAGATGGACCGCCAACGATGGAGGCCAGAAGCGGTAGGAAAGGGTACAAGCCTCCTTTCCTCATTGAGGAACGCTCACCTCAGGCGAGTCACCTCTTTGGCAGATGAGTTTGTATCCACGCAGGACCCCGTTGACATGGCCTCGCGGCTCCCCCCACTGTACGATGGTGCAGGTGCCATTTTGAAAGGCCGTGATGTTCTCTGGGGCAGCTGTTGGCACTGTCCAGGAGAGGATATGTTACCATGGGCACCTCTACCCACAGGTGCATGAGAGATGGGACCATTTCCCAGGATACACCTGGGCAGCAACTCTTTACTCCCAAGTTAACATAATGCATTCGATAAAGGAGCGCATGCCGCCAAACTTCTTAACCTCATGTTTATGCATTGGAGCTGGCTGAGTGGTTAAGAGCAGGAACTATGATCCAAACAGCAGGATTTAAACCTCTGCTCAGCCCAAAGGGTCACTGAATGGCCTTGGGCAAGCTGCTGCATCTCAGACCCCAGATCCCTAACGTAACGCGTAGTTTAGACCTGTGCTGAAATGTTGGCCCACGCTCCGTCTCCCTTCCTTCCCAACTCCCTGCCCTCTAAAGGCCAAACAAGACAAAACATGGGAGATCCACAATAAGAATTTTCCAGCATCTTAGAAAAGGTAACAGCAGCTGTGCAGGTCCCTGATGAGGGCTGGGGCTACAGTTCTAGCACTTCTCTGCAGGGTTTTGCCAGCAAAGTCACCCAAGAGCCTTTTCGTCAGCACTGGCACAAAGAAAAAAGACAGGCAGAGAAAGAGGGCCTGTCTTTTTCCCCCCTTCCATTTTTAACAGCAGCAGGGGAACAGGGCATGGAGGAAGAGTTATCTCTTGCTCCTCTTGTGCCATGACCCCCAGCTAGAATCAGGGTCCCCAGGCAGCTGCAATTTCCCTTTTCAAAATGCTGAACCAGTCATAGACCTCCCAGGCACCTTGTCTAGTCTGACCATTAGGTGAAACTTTGAATCTGTTTCTTTCCAGAGAACTAGAAGGTCACAAAATTGTGGTGCTGTAGTTAGAGAGTCAAGTGAGAAGACAGGGGTCCAATCTCCATTCTGCCATTAAGCTTCCTGGGTGACCTTGGGCCAGCCACACGCCTTTCACCTACCCTACCTCACAGGGTTGTTGTTGTGAGGACAAAATAGAGAAAGGGGAAGAATCATATACGTTGCCTTGAACTCCTTAAAAAATGCAAACAGTTGGAGAGAGAGATCCACACCTCCTTCCAGGGTTTCCATAGCCACCCAGTGGGTCCACGGGGAGTTACCCTCTCTGGATCGACAGGACACGCGGACGTGGTACTGGGTGAAGGGGGTCAGGCCGAACAGGGTGTGGCTGAAGGGGGGCACATTGAGGTTCTGGTTATAGAGTGCCCGCTCAGAGACGGTGCTGAGATCCTCATCCGAGCGCACAGCCTGGGGAAAGGATCAACGGTAAGAAATGGACAGTGGATGACAAGGTTAGGAAGAGGCTTTGCATCTTCAGACGAAATACTTGATGGAGTTGTAGGCTAGAACATTTCAGGCTAAACGGGAAGGAGCAGAGCCTCTTGCGTTTTCCCAATACACTCTCATGTGAAAAGCTTGCCATGTTTTGTGAACATTTTTGTGAACTAAATGGCTAAAAAAAATGTCTCCCTGAGGTGTTACCTTACTCCTTGCAAGGAGATTCTCCCCGCAGAACGTTCTAAGAGAAAACAGTGACTACCTTGTGGCTTGGATCCAATTGGAAATCTCCACTGATGGGAAGGATTTCCATTGCAGGAGTGGGACTTTGTTACCATGGCCCCCCACTGCAGCCTCGACCCCCCCATTCTGCTCCTGAGTGACAGGGGAACCACTCCAGGAACAGTTTGAAGGGGCAGTTGTTGGGTTTGCAGCAAGAGGGGTAAATTCTCATCCCCCCCCTTCCATCAGTGGAAATTCTTCACTGAATCCAGCCCTCTCTCTCTGCAGCAGTGCCATCCCAAATCCTAAGGCCTCCTTTTGCTAAAAGTGAAGATTGGCCCTTGGGTAAAGTGGGACTAATACAGTGGAATTCTGATCTAGACCACTTCACTTTAATGCTCTCCTATGTCAAAACAAAAACCACCACCCAATCCGTGATTAGAAATATAGCACAGAAGGAAAAGAGCTGGGTGAGAATGTCCCTCCCTGATAGGCTAGCTTTCTGCTTGCACAGAGGGTTGTGTGTGTGTGTGTGTGTGTGTGTGTGTGTGTGTGGTAAACAAGCAAACCTGGCATGTTTTCACCCGCTGTCTGAAAATGGTATGTTCTACCTACCACTTCAGGACTCTACCAACTCATTCTGCTGCTAGAATAGACTAGATCAGAGGACCAACCAGAAGAGTGGCTATGCGCAATTTCTGATTAGGATTCCCTTTTTTAAAAAATGCTCCATGGGGAAGGGGGGATATAGGTACCACTACAGACATCTGTACAGGGCAAAGGATTGGAAACCCCTCTCCCAGTATTATAAAAGGGGGCGGATCCTAATCATAGATCTCCTGGCATCATCGAGAGTGGCAGCAAGATCTTGTTGGAAATTCCCCACCTGCTCTCAGTTTTGTTTCTTAGCCCTCCAGATTCACTGTTCAGGCTTTTTTAGTTCCCTATCCTAGGGCAGGGGGAATGTCACATTCTCAGTGGTGGGGAGCGGATGTCCGACGGAAGCAGAAGTTGGACAGGAAACAGTTCCTAAAAATAAAACAACTCTTTGCACTAGTTGGGCAAGACTGAGGGGAAGTGACCGATCCTTTCCAAAGCAGCCGGGCACGGATCCTGGGCTGGTTTCCTTCCAAAATTCTCCTGGACACACCGTCGTTCTTCTTACCTGGATGGTGCAGACCTCCAGCACGTAGGCCCCGCTAGGACCGGGCTCCCACACGACTTCCAGGCTGCGGTCAGTGGAGTGCACAAGGGACAAGGTGCGCGGCCGTCCGGGGACCACTAAAGGGAAATGGAGAGAGTAGACATGAGGTATATCCCAGCCACACATACCTTATAGGATCTAGCTAGAGGAGATATGTGACCGTATTTCACCTTCAGCCCTTTCCGGTCTGAAACAGCAGCTGTGGGAGACCTCCTTCGGCTGAGGGCTGTGATACACGGTGCGTGTGTGTGAGATGTCAACTCTTTCCTCCTATAAGCCATTTTCCCAACTACAAATGCCTGCTTCCCCCAAAGTTGCCATTTACCCCCTTTGGGGAAAACAAACAGGTTGCCAGTAAAGAGTCCATATATTTCTCCAATGGGGAAGCAGCAGCTAAATCAGAGACCCCCCACAGATGCTATTTACAGAGGGGGGGGATATGTGCTTGCAATGCAGTTGTGGACCTCCCAGCATATCTTCCAGTTTAGCTCTACCCATGAAAAAAACAAGTTTGGGTGCCTGCTCCATGGTCTTCCTCGTTACTACTTTGTGCCAGAAGGAGTCAAGAATAACCATAAAGTTATTTAGCTACAGGCGCTTATTTGAATTGTCTTCCTAAATGTGTGTCAAGACATCCCTGCCTTTAGAAAGCTAGCGTGTCAGGGAGAGTTGAACATTAAGCACATTGTTGATGCAAGTTGAATACATAAGGAAAGGGGCCTTTTCCCTTTGCCTGTAGAAAGCTAGCATTGTCAGGGAGAAGCCCTTTTTCCTAATCTGCTAGCTTTTTAACTTTCAGGGAGATCTTTGAACTGGAAGAGCATCTAAAACATGCAGCCCTGAAGTGCCACGTGCATTTTTCTGAGCCCAAGTAGCAGCTTGCTTTCAGAACAATTGCAAGAGTGTTTAAGCAGCTCCTCTGCAGAAACTGGTTCTGTTGTCCCTCAGAAGTGAGGTCTTCTAACTCTGAAACGTGTTGAACTCTAATACATCAGCTTTGACTTTTACGGCCATCCTTGGCATGTGCGAAGCCGCCATGCAGGGGCTCCCACCAGATCCCAACACTCCCCCCCCTGGAACATTCCTAAACACCTCCACCACCCCTCACCTGTCACTGCGGCTGTTCGAGAGGTGCTCATTCCCTTTGCATTGTAAGCCTCACACGAAAAGGATGTGCTGCGATTCAGGCCTGAGAGGAAGAACAAATGCAAGTGGGCATTATTAATTAATCCATACCAATAATAATATTGTTAGCATTTCTATAGCAACTGACAGTTCAGAGGGATTTCACACTATTTAGTGCATGAAGCGGCACACAAAAACACAGTAGATAGTTAAGAGTCCTGGTTCAGATATGGGGGGATTGAGGATGGGAAAGGGTTTTTTTTTATATCCAAGGCCACAACTGAGGATGGAAGAGTTTTGACATGCAAGGCCACAAGTGCATTCAGGTCGAGTGGAGACTGGAGTTTATATCCTGGATTCAAGTCTATCCCTATTTGCTCCTAGGCTATACTGGCAACTAGAGATGGGCATGAACCGGAAAAAAAACAAACTGCGGTTTGTGGTTCGTCACAGTTCATGAATCACGAACTTTCACGAACCTGCCCCGGTTTGCAAACTGGTTCGTTTAGTCAGCAAATCATCACTTCTGGGTCAGCAGAAGGTCACTTCCAGGCCAGCAGAAGGCCACTTCCGAGTCAGCAGAAGGTCTGCAGGAAGTCCATCCCCTGTTGCCTAGGAAACTGATTGATCAGTGCCAGGCAATCTGCAGTGACGAACCAAAAAAACCCGAACCAAACGAACCAGCCTGAAGTTTGTGGCGGTTCGTCAGAAATGGGCTCTGATGAATCACCAGTTCACAAACCACGAACCGGCCCGGTTCGTCACAAACTTTGGTTCGTATTTCCGTTCGTGCCCATCTCTACTGGCAACCTCTCAGCCTGTTCCTCCAGAACCCTGCCAACATCATTGGTCAAAGCTGTTTATCTTCCCATTTCAAAGATCAGGGGCAAAGACTGAGGCTTCTCACGTACCAATGGACATCCAGAGAATTCATCCCAGGGCAGGAGGTACGAACCTAGATGTTCAGTTTCCACACTGCCCCTTCCTCTTACACATAACCGGCAGCACCCTGCTCCCCCACTGGTTTCAAACAAAAGGCACAGTGCCAATTGGAATGACACAGCTACGATGTTTTACGTGTTGCCAGCATGCCTCAGGCCAAGTTCTCTGAACCTGGTCCAAAAGTTCCCCACACAAGGCAAGCAGCCGTTTAGTAATCCTATTCTGTCCCGACGACTGTTAACGAAAACTTTGTTACAGTAAAAGAGCATCTCTAAACTACAGGGCTAAAATTAACAGCTGTTCACTCTCCCCAGGGGACCCTGGGATCTCTCGTACTGTGAGAGGAAGCAGAGATCTCTAGCAGCTGTTAATCTCCAGAATCCTTTAAGGGCAGCCCTGACAGTGAAAAGATGGCAAAAGACCAGTTTAAGTTTGTACAGAAGATATTCTTAATTGCATTCAAGCTACGTACTTTTCCCACCCAGCTCTATTATCATCCTGCTATTCATCCAACTCTTTCAGCTACTCAAAGCACTGCACACACATTCTTTCAATAACGTTAACAACAACCCTGCATGGAGGGCCAGTTTTATCATCTTGAGATTGCAAGCGGAGTCCGAGAGAGAGGGGCTAGTTTAAGGATCAACCCAGACTTGAACTTAGGACAGCCTCGGTTCTTGCATCCAGCTGCTATCCATTTCACTGCCTTGGACCCTCAAACCACTGCAAAGTTTGCAAAACACTTGCTCCAAATATTTTTTAAAAGCTTCATAAACGTGCAACAAAAACCAAGCCTCTATCCATATCCCAGCTCTCCAAATACAATAGATTCCTGCCCTTACAATGACATTGAAGACTCCACCACCAGAGAGATTTCATACTGAATCTCCTTTAGGAAAAGAGCATCCGTCCGGGTTGCCAACCTCCAGGTGGGGCCTAGAGGTCTCCTGCAATTACAAACAATCTCCGAACTAAGAGATCGGTTCCCCTGGAAAAACGGATTGCTTTGAAGGGAGGACTCTATGGCATTCTCTGAAGAAGGGAGCTCTGACTCTCAACAACTTACACGCTCTGAAAATCTTGTTGGTTCCTAAAGTGCCACTGGAATCAAATCCTGCTGTTTCTATGACATTATAAACCTCTCCAAGCTCCAACCCCAAATCTCTGGGAATTTTCTCACCCAGTGTTGGCAACCTTAGCCTCTAGAGCTGAGAACAAAACATATAATCAAGGCCACACACCCCCCTCTTTCTAAGCAGTCCATACCCTAAAAGCTTGGGCCCAGTTCATAAACTTTTTCGAAATCATATCTGACAATAGTAAAGAGTCCACTAGCACCTTTAAGACTAACCCACTTTATTGTAGCATAAGCTTTCGAGAACCACAGCTCTCTTCATCAGATGCAACTTTATTGTAGCATAAGCTCTCGAAATCCACAGCTATCTTCATCAGACAAAGATAGCTGTGGTTCTCGAAAGCTTATGCTGCAATAAAGTGGGTTAGTCTTAAAGGTGCTACTAACCAACTTAAAGGTCTTAAAGGAGCTACTAACAAAAGGTGCTACTAACCAACTTTATCGTGGCATAAGCTTCCGAGAACCACAGCTCTCTTCGGCAGATGCCATTGTTAGATGCCATTGTTAGATGGCATCGGACGAAGAGAACTGTGGTTCTTGGAAGCTTATGCTACAATAAAGTGGGTTCATCTTAAAAGTGCTACTGGACTCTTAACTATTTTGCAACTACAGACTGACACAGCTAACTCCCCACCCCCAACCAAATCGTCTGGGGGAAGGACAGGGCAAGGGGTCCCCCACCATCCTTTTTTTTTTTTTTGTGATCCGCATTCTTAATTCCACTTTATTTTTTTTTAAATAAACTTTTTATTAACTTTAAAAAAACAACATACAATGCATAAACAGGAAAACAAATTACACAATATTAAAGTCAACTATAATACAAGAAAAAACAGATAGCTTATAATATACTACCAGTTTTCAAATATAATATTAACAAAGGAAAAAGAAAATTTGCTTAGAGAATTGCAATATACCTAAGCAGAGAGGGAGGTTCTTTACAGTTTGTATGAAACCCAACATATTGCTCAGAAACACCATGAGACAAACAATAAGTGCTTTGGAGGGTGTATATCATTGGTTAATAAGTAGTCAAAGAAAGGGAGCCATTTTGTCATAAAATCAGTTTCTTTTGGAAAATGCTGAGATATATAAATAGAATCATAAACTTTCTCCTGGATATAATAATCCCAGACTCTGGAAAACCAACTGTCGATAGATGGGATCTTGGGGGACTTCCAGTTAGCTGCCAAAAGGGATTTTCCGACCATTAGGAGGTCATTAATTAATTCTTTCCTAATGCTTGGGATATCCATGTTGTCCCATTGATTTAGAAAAATTAGCTTAATATCAAAGGGTATTTCATAACCTGTTATTTCTTTTATATTCTTTAAAATCTCTATCCAATAGTTTTTAACAAGGGGACAATTCCACCAGCAATGATCGAAAGAACCTATCAAATTACATCTTTTCCAACAATAAGGTGACTGAGTTTGTGAAAATAATGAGAGTCTCTTTGGTGTTAAATAACATCTGTGGATAATTTTATAAGCTTGAATTCTGTTGTTTATTATGCGAGAATCTCTTATATTAGAAGACCAAATTTTTTCCCATTGGTCTGGGGGAATTACAGATCCACAATCGGTTTGCCAGTCTAGCTGATATTTCTGAGGTTTTAATTCAAAGGTATTAAGAAGCAAATTATAAAGTTTGGATATCAAACCTTTTTGCGTCCAATCTGTTTGATTTAAGAGCTGTTCAAATTCTGTCATAGGGTTACTAAGGATTTGTTTAATTCCAATTTGATACATCATGTGAGAAAGTTGAAGATAAGTAAACCATTGCATTTTTTGTTGTAATTTATGTTCTAAGTCTTGTTTACCTAAAAAACCTGTACTTGTGGATATATCAATTAAACGAGTTAAATTCTGTTGTTGCCAGAAAGACATAAAAGAATTAGATTGGCCTGGGGGAAACCATGTTAGTCCTAAAAAGGATGAAAACCGGGATAATTTTGGCAAAATCTTTTTTTTGTATTGAGACCATATGCTCAGTATATCCACTAAAAAAGGATTATTTATCAATTTGCATAAATGATCATTTTTAACATTCCATATTAAATTCTGTATTACAAGAGGTGCATAATTAGGATGTATCGTTGTAACCCAATTCAAAGAAGTTGGGGTTCGTAAAATCTGGACTACATTCAATAACCTGGTAGCTACTTGGTATGTGTTAAGGTCTGGGTAATTAAAACCCCCTTTCCCATATTTCAGTCGGAGTGTGGTAAAAGCAATTCTCTGTTTTTTATAGTTCCATAAAAATTTATTTAACAAACTTTGCCAATTTTTCATCGTTTTCTGCGGGATCTTGAGTGGAATTGCTCTCATAAGAAATAAAAGTTTTGGCAGAATAAATGTTTTAATTATATGATACCTTTCAAACCAAGAGAGATTTAATTTGTTCCATTTGCCTAAGTTCAATTTTATTTGTTCTATAACTGCATTATGATTTAGTTTAAACAGTTGCTTCAAATCTGTAGAGATATTAATGCCCAAATATTTTATGTATTTAGAGACCCAACGATAATTACAGATTTTTTTTAGATGGGTAATTGAATCTTTTTGAATATAGACTGGGAGCAATTGAGATTTCATTTGGTTAATTGTTAACCCTGAAATATTACTGAATTTTGTTAGTGTCTCCTGTAGGGGAATAATTGATTTAATTGGATTTACCAAATAGAGCAATAGGTCATCAGCAAAAAGCCCCCACCATCCTTGAGTGGAAAAAGCCCAGTTTCCCATTATATGGGCAATTCAGTTTCTCCCCCCTCGGCCAGAGGAGAACATCTGGGGCCCAGTCGTGTGTCCCAGCTGGTATGTCCTGTTCCTTCCGCCCACCCGTCTGTGGTTTGGGTTTCTTCATGTCTGGCCCCAGCACTTTTTTTCCATGTTCAAACAGTCCTTTGAGCCAAGAGGACTCTTGGGTTCATTTATCCTGCTCAGGAAAAGAGAGATTGGGGAAGAGAGGCACCACAGAGGCCAGATCTTTCTTGCTCAGGAAAAGTTGCAGCTGGCTAACTAGTCAAAGTTGGTAAAAGGGCATTCTTGAGCACAGCTGCCACCTGCTTATCCGGGAGGAAACTCGGATCCAGGAGTACCCCTCGAGCCGCTGGGATGCCAGAGCTGTTGAGACAGGGTGATGGGCGGAAAGAATGTCCAGTGATGTTTGATACTGCATCCTGCACCCCCCACCGCCCCCCAAAAAACCAGGATGTAACATCAGCACATTGGGTAATGCTCTGGTGGTGGTGGAGCATGCCCTCAAGTCATAGCTGACTTATGGAGACCCCTGGTGGGGTTTTTAAGACAAGAAACTAACAGAGGTCATTTGCCATTGCATCCCTCTGCAATCTTAGTTTTTGTTGGCGGTCTCCCATCCAATTCCTAACCAAGGCCGGCCCTGCTTAGCTTCTGAGATAGGACAAGATCAGGCTCACCTGGGCTATCCAGGGCAGGGCAGGTAATGCTCTAGCCATCCCCAAAAGCTAGTTTTCAGGGATGGCTAGAACATTACCTGGTGCATTGATGTCACATCCGGGGTTTTGGGTGGATGTGACATCACGCATTGCCGGATGTCATTTCCTGCCCCAAGCTTTCTCCCACAACTCTGAGGAGCAAGGGCAAAGGGGGGGGGCAACTGATGGGAGGCCTCCCACTACAAACAGGCAAACCAGCATCCCCGAGTACCCCCAAGCTATGAATCTGTTACTTCAAGGGGAGTGCAACCCCCTCCACAATAGCTAAAGTCATGGGTGGAAAGCTGGGTAACGCTTTCCACCCACCACATCCACTTTCCACCCACCACTTCCATTTTGTTGGAATTAAGCTTTATTAGCCTGCATCCGTGCCAAAATTCCCACCAGGCACCAGTTCAGGGTTTCTCCAGCATCTCAAGGATCCATGGGAAGCGTAAACTAGAGCTGAGTTTCCTCCACATCTTGGTGACAGCCCAGTCCAAATCTCCGGGCGACCTCACCCAGCAGTTTCATGTAGATACCGAAAAGCGTATGGGACCAGATGGAGCCTAGGCTGTCACTCCCTGTTATCAAATGCTACCCTTCTTTATAAACAAGCAAACAGGATTTCACATGACCCGTCCAGAGATAGACAAAGCACACACACACACCACGGAAGTACATGTAATGCCACCGCCACTGATTTCGCTGAAAGGGCGACATTGATTCATTCACGCTGCAGTTATCTTCCTTCTTTCATTTGCGAGGAGCAGGGCTTTTTTTCAGCAGGAGCACGGGGGAACGGAGTTCCGGAACCTCTTCAAAATGGTCACATGGCTGGTGGCCCCGCCCCCTGATCTCCAGACAGAGGGGAGGTTAGATTGCCCTCCGCGCCGCCCAGCGGCGCGGAGGGCAATCTCAGCTCCCCTCTGTCTGGAGATCAGGGGGCGGGGCCACCAGCCATGTGGCCATTTTCTCCGAGGGCAACCCACTGAGTTCCACCACCTCTTTTCCCAGGAAAAAAGCCCTGGCGAGGAGAAGCACTCAACTTCTCAAGATTTAGTAATATAAATAGAGCTTTTTCAAAAAAGCAGCAGGGTGGTGCAGGCCTGGTGGGGAAGAAAAGAGTCTGTCGCTTCTCTCTCTCATGGTGAACCAAGTGCTAGCCAATACGTGCCAGCGATGCTCTCTGTTAGCGTACTGCCTCCCTAGAGAGTGGGAATACGCAGTGTTTTGGAAAAAATCAGTGAAGTGCAAGGCAGTGGTGGAAGGGAGCCTGCTGGATTCTGCCATATATGTATTTCCGTTCAAAAGCTTGGAATTAATTATCCATTCGTTTTTCAGTCTTGTTCATCTGTATCGTATCTTTCCCCCGCCAAGAATGTAGTACAGCCAGGAGAGGGGGCTGGAAGTGGAAAAGGATGCTCAGCACACAAAGACTTAAACATTAAAAGGCCATGAAAAAATGCACAAAATGGGGCAGCTTTGAAGTTGGGAAGGAGAAATCTGTGTCATGGGTGATGGTACCATCACTAGCCAATAGGCTCCTGTGCAGGGCTTTTTTCCTGGGAAAAGAGGCGGTGGAACTCAGTGGTGGAACTCAGGACTGCACAATGACGTCACTTTGGGTCAGCTGGAACAAGGGGGGAGTTTTTTAAAGTTTAAATTGCCCTCGGCGAAAATGGTCACATGGTCGGTGGCCCCACCCCCTGATCCCCAGACAGAGGGGAGTTTAGATTACCCTCCATGCCACAGAGGGTGCAGAGGGCAACCTAAACTCCCCTCTGTCTGGAGATCAGGGGGCAGGGCCACCAGCCATGTGACCATTTTCAAGAGGTGCCGGAACTCCGTTCCACCGCGTTCCCACTGAAAAAAAGCCCCGCTTCTATGACTCTTGTGCAACGTACAGTCACGATCACTAGGTAAGATGGGCTCAGATTGTTCCAGAAATAAAAGATGATTTCATGTTGGCAAAATGCCACCCCCCCACACACTCCCCACTGGCTGAGTAAAAGCAGTAGGATCCCCCACGACTGAGTATAACTTCAACTTTTAAAAGGTTGTTATTACTACCCATTGGGGAAAGGCACGGTGTTAACAATATCAACCCTCGGGGACAATGGCTGCTTTGTCCGACCATACCATTCCGGCAAAGCATGAGTCAGCTGGTGGGCACATGAAGCCTGGCACCTGGGCAAACAGATGGCAAAGCAGATGCAGATGGGCAACCCGGTAGACCTGGCATCTCTGCAGAGAAGGGAATGGCAAGGTGCCCCAAACATTAGGGAGAAGCTGGGATGGCAAATGTCAGCTCTGACCACTCCATTCCTGAAAAGGGTGAGTCAGCCAGTGAGCAACTGTGGTCTCCTGCCTGCTTGCTTAAACAGGCGGCATTGCCAGAGAGAGAATGGCTAGGCAGGTCTTGCTGCACCCACTTGACACGTTCCACGCAAGAGGCGCCCAAGGCCAAGCACGGGCCTTGCTAGGCAGCGCAAGAAGTGCCTTGCAGGATTCAAAGGCCGAATCATCTTGTCCGGCAATAAATCTGACCCCTTTTATATCTCCACGAGCCTCCTGGCTGTGAAAGGCACAGCTACAGTGGCCGGTGGAGAAGTGGGCGACCCGAACCGCTACACCATGCCCCTTGCTCTCGGGTTTTCAGCAGATGCATCTCCACGTTGTGGACATTCGCCTTCCATGTGCGCAACTCAACCTTGACCCACCCGCAAGCAACTCTGGTCACACGGCCCTTGCCTGCCCAGGAGGCACGCCTTCAGATCACGTCTCTGGCACACCCCCACTTCCCCCTGTCAGCGCTTGCAGCATCACTTCGTGGCCATGTGCCAAGCCCACCCCCACCTTCCAGCCCCAGGAACGGCAAAAGGTCAGCCACTGAATGTGCACTTGGTGAGCAGGACTCCTGGGTTCCTCTCTCTGCTCAGGAAGAAGAGCAGGGCACGGAGTGGAAAGCTGCCGGCTCTTTTCCAGTTTTACTGGCCCTTCGCCTCTTGATGCCCAGTGATTAAGCAGGAGACAATTTCCTGACCGTTTCATCTCCACAACCATGAAAAATTTCTCCTGACAGATTTTTGCATGTCTGGCAGCTCCCCAAAGCAGAAAAACCGGGTCAGTTAAAAAAAAAAAGATGGTTATCTTTTTAAAAAAAGAAACCTTCACTTTTGCAAGCAGCCCAGAGGAGACAGAACTCCTGAGCTATGTGCCCAAGAGGGGATTTTCAGCAGCCGGAGCTTGTGACATCACCGTGCTGCGAAAATGTGTCTTCACATGCTTATATTATCTTATGGAACTCACTGCCACAGGGTGCAATGATAGCCACTCCTTTGAACAGATTTCCAAGGGAGCTAGGCAAATTCTCAGAGGAGAAGTCCACCAGTGGCTATTAGTCAAGATGACTAAATGGAACCTCCATGTGCAGAGACAGTAGCCCTTTGAATACCTATGTTGGGGGGGGGGGGGCTCACAGCTTTGGGAGGCTTTGCCCTCCATGCTCCACTTTTAGGTTTTCCAGGAACATTTGGGTGACCACAGCGAGACATGGGATGCTGGATTAAGCAGACTTCTTCTGAGAAGGCTCTTCACGGCTTCCAAACTAGAGGCTGGTCTTCCTAATCCAGCGCTGCTGCGGAGAAGCTACCGTGCTCCCAGGCGTCCCCTCTCTCCTTCTCCTGTGAGTTGCTTTGCCTCGCCTCTGCCCGCCCGCATACCTGCCATTCCTTTTCTTCCTCTGGCTAATTTGCTGGAGTCACAGCTCCCAGTGAGTCAGGGTGGGGGAACGCAGAGCAGGAGGTGACGCAGCTCCGAGTCAAGGGAACCTGCCAGAAATTCAGGAGGCACACGGCCCCATCCCCCCCCCCACACACAGTGCAGCCGACTACGCTTTTATGCTTTAATCCACCAGGAAAGCAGAACTGGCCACCCTCCTTGCTGCTCTTATTTGCTGGCCTCCCCGTGTCAGATAGCTAGGCAAGGAGTAGCTGGCTGTCCATCTTCACCCCTTTCTGAACCCAAAAGACCACCTCCCCTCCTGCAGCACAGGAAAGAATCCAGGCGTGCTAGCTTCTTCCCGCATTGTTATCTGCTACAGTGAGTTTATTATATGGTCAACGGGTCTTTAAAAAACAAATGTCTGCCACTGGATCAAGAGTTATGAGATGAACCCCTGTACCCTTTGGGTCCCTCCCAAGGATCAGCTGGGGTTGCCAACTCCAGCTGAGAAATTTCTGGAGATTTGGGGGCAGTGCCTGTAAAGGGGGAATTAGGGATAGGAGTTCATCTAGAGTCTACGCTATACCATAGAGTTTGCCCTTGGAAACTGCCAATTTCTCCAACAGATCTCTGTAGTCTGGAGGTGAGTTGTGATAACAGCAGAACTCCAAGCCCCTCCTGGAGGCTGGCACGAGAACCTCAACGTTCTGTTCGTCCCAAAGCTGGAGCTTGTCTATGAAGGGAAACTACACCTAAATGCAGTCTTCACCTGCAATCCAACATGGTGCAGTCCCTCTGACCGCCTCATTCTCTTGGCACTTGCAGATCAGAGACTTACTCCCTAGTAACTGCACACAGAATTGCAGCACAAAGAGGCCGTTGCCGCCTGGGTTAATTTTCTGTGTGTCAGGAAGAATTCTGCTCTGCCACAGAAGCCCTGGGGAGCCACTTCCTCTTCGACCAGCCCTGACACAGCTGCCAATTCAGCACACCAAAAAACCCCTCCAGCCAAAGCAGCAACCCGCAGTGCCCCCCTGGCGCATCATCCGCTGGCCTCCAGCAAAAAAGGGGGGGGCCTGTGGTAAGGATGCTTGGAAGCTCTTGGGAGAGATCCAGAGCTCTGGACTGAGCAGTCAATGGCTTTCAAAGGAACGGAAAAGGGAACTTGGGCATTGCCAGGGTGATCGGGAGCCGCAAGGAGGTATGGAGGGGGGGGGGTGGATTTATCCAGGGCTTCATTTTGCATCCAAGCACACTACCGGGTCTAGGCCTCAGAACCTGGTTTTCAAATCACCGTCCCGAATCCCATGTTTAAAAAAGAAACCCTGGGTGTAACTCGAAGCACACACAGTGTCTTTCTTTGAGAAGCGGATAAAACCAGTTGCTCCTATGCGTCTGAGATGGGGGCAGCTCAGACATAGGGCGGGGGGAAAACTGGCCCGGGCCCTGTCCTATTCCTGAGTCTTCAGCAGAGATTTGAGTAAACATCAAAAGCCGGAGTAATAGAGAGAACCAGGTTCATAGAATCATAGAGTCTCTCTACACGAGACATCTGACATGTGAAGAACACGTGTTGGGAGAGGCAAAGTTAGCTGGGAAGGGAAGTTTAAAAAGATGGAGACAGAGAAGTGAAATTGACAGAGCCTTTGGGGAGGCGAAGATGAAATTAACAAATCCTCTGAGGACTGATCTCTGGTGGCTCTGTCTTTTAAAACTACGCTTCCTGGCTAACATTGTGTCTCCCTACACTTGAGGAACTCGCACTGAGGTGTCTTGCGCAGAGCGACTCACAGAGTTGGAAGGGGCCTTACAGACCATCTAGTCCAACCCCTGCACAATTCAGGAAGAGCCTCAAGCATCCCCAACAAGTATTCGTCCAGCCACTACTTGAAGACTGCCAATGAGGGGGAACCCACCACATCCCTAGGCAGCCGATTCCACTTTGCATCATCGCTCTGCCGTGAAACCTGGCTGCATGACTTTGGGCCAATCCCACACTCTCAGCGAACCTACCTCACAGGGTTGTAATTGCGAGAATAAACAGAGCAGGGGTGAACAATATTGTCAGCTGCTTGGAGTCCCCGTGGGGGAGGAAAGCGGAGTGGAATTCCGAATCAGGTTCAAGGTCTTCGGCTTAACCTTTAAAGCCCTTAGTGGATTGGGACCAGCACATGTACAGGACCACCTCTCACCCTATATTCCCTGGAGGACACTCTGTTCTATGGACAAACATCTCTTGGTGGTCCCCAACCCCTCAGAGGTCTGTCTTGCCTCAACCAGGACCAGGGCCTGGCTCCTGCCTGGTGGAACTCTCTATCTGTGGAGCTCCAGCCCCAGCAGGTATTATTGTCTTTCCACTGGGCCTGAAAGACAGAGATGTCCCGCCAGGTATATGGTGGTTGAGGTGGGTGGGCCGTGAAACTGGCCTCTTGCCATGCGGAGGAGGGTTTACCCCCTGTTCTGTTAACATCTAGTAGTTGAGAGCCAGTTAGGTGTAGTGGTTAAGAGCATGGGACTCTAATCTGGAGAACTGGGTTTGACTCCCCACTCCTCCGCTTGAAGCCAGCTGGGTGACCTTGGGTCAGTCACAGCTCTCTCAGAGCTCTCTCAGCCCCACCCACCTCACAGGGTGACTGTTGTGTGGGGATAATAAATAATATACTTTATAAACCACTCTTATGTTAAGTTGTCTTGAAGGGCGGTATATAAATCGAACGTTGCTGTTGTTGTTGTTATTATCGGCCATCCGGCCCCACAGATTGCTGTTTGGGTGGTGCGATGTGTGTGCTGCTGTCTTTTAAAAACTGTATTGTTATATTTATTGATGTTTTATCTGGTTTCAAATGAACATGTTGATGTATTTTATATATGTTGTATTCCGCTCTGAGCCCGTTCACAGGAAGAGCGGATTAGAAACGTAATATATAACAGCAGCAATAATAACAACAACAACAATAATAAATGCAGCGATACGTTCACAATCGTGCTTTGCTGCAGATTCCGCAGCTCTCAAAGGAGAGCTACAGGAGCCAAATCTCAAGTTGCCAAGCCCCATCACAGGGTGTAAGTTGCAACTGTGGGTCAGAGCCTATGGCACGAAATGTTTTAATAGTGGGTGCAGAAAAGGAGGCTTCTTGTTAAACAGGGGCAGAAAAAGAAGCTGCACCAGCCGAAGTTCTGCCAGACCCTTCAACTCACAGGAATCCCAGCAACCTGTGATTCGCTCACCTTCAGGCAGCTTCCCAAAATTACAAAGAGAAGTGAAATAGAGAAGGGAAACAGAAAGAAGCAGGGCTCTGGGGTTCCCTCCTCACAATCAAAAGGGGAGTGTCGCCTAAAGGGTTTAGACTGAGGATTTGAATCCAGGACTCTTGAGTGTAATCCCAAGGACTGAGAGCGGAATTTCCATGGTTCCATCAGCCCCTGTTCCTCTGCCTAAGAGCAGAACCACAAGTGACAAAAGGCACAGGTTGGACACTTGCCAGCTTCCCTCAAGTTTTGGCGGGAAATGTAGGCCGCTTGGCGGAATGTTGGACAAGTGACAGTTGAGAAGTCCATTGGACAGCAGACGGAGAGCCAAGCTGCAAGACCAGGATGCCTACATTTCCCATCAAAACTTGAGGGAAGCTGACAAGTGTCCAATCTGTGCCTTTTGTCACTTGTGGTTCTGCTCTTAGAGCCAAGCTAGAAATGACAAACTACACTTGACTGGGAAGTGAACAGACTCACGTGTATTCCTTCCTGTTCACTTGTGCTCCACTCGATCACAGAGCTCTCCGTCCCGTGTCTGCGCTTGAACTGGTTCTGTGTGATCGAGTAAAGCGCAAGTGAACAGGGAGGAATACCTGTGAATCTGTTCACGTGCCATTCAAGTGTAATTCATCCCTTCTAGCTCGGCTCTAAGACGTGCCAGCATTTGCAGGTTAACAAATACTTGCCTCTCCGCTCTGCGAAGCGTCACTTGCTGATTCTGGCAGAGGTCCGAGGCACAACAGGGGCTCCAGGCCAATTGTTTCCCTTGTCAGTTGGTGACTTTAATGAATTAGGGGTGGCAACAATGAGGGTATCATTATTTATTTGTTTGTTTGTTTATTATAATAGATTTTTAGTCCACCCTCCCCGCCAGGCGGGCTCGGGGCGGAGTACATCATTTCAATTTACATAAATAATAGTTAAAAACAGATAAAACATTATACAAATGACATTAAAACAGCTTTATACAATACAGCTTTTCTTAAGATGGCGATGATAAAATACTGCTTTTCAAGCCCTGGCTCGTACGTAGGGTGGTGGACAGATCTTTAGTGTGGCCAGTGGGGGCCCAACCTAGCCTCCACCATATGCCGGGCGGAACATCTCTGTCTTACAGGCCCGGTGGAAAGATAACAAATCCCACCGGGCCCTGGTTTCCTCAGACATCCTTGGTTCTCCCTCCACCGTACCACGTGGCTCAGGGTGCCTACCACTCATAGCTTTTGTGACTCCGTTTCCCCAGCGTGAAAACCACCCCTGATCTTGCTGAAATTGTTTGTAGTTGGGCCATTTGCAAGCTCTGGGCTTGCGCCGAAGCAGTGATAGCGTAACGCCTGTGATTACAGCAACTGAAGAGGTCCCAAGCCTCTTTGCCAAAGCAGTGAGGAACCTGGGAGGAAGAGTTTTCTTTCCCCTTCCCCAATACACAGCACCTCTTATCTCGTGGTACATTTGACCTGCCTCAAAGGCTTGCTGTCACAATTCCTGAGATAAGGAATGCGGAGTTCTCCAAACACTCAAAAGCACAATGTAAGCACTAGCATCTTTACGATCCCCCAATGAGCAGCAAAATCCATGTACACACACACACACGCACGCGCACACACACACACACACACAGAGGCCTCTTATTGCCTAATGGCAAGTTGGCAACCTTTGCCCAGCCCGTTCCCACGCTCAGAGCATACCCCTCCCCACCCAAGGCATCGGGAACCAGCCACCTCTATAGAAAAGGGAACAAAAGGGGGGCCCGCGGGTTGGGGACAAGCAACGCTTTCAGAGCAGAGCGGGGACACGAGACAATTAACAAGGACACGAAATGCAGGGGGGAAGTGAAGCTGGGTAGAGAGGGAGAACAGGGGTCCCCATGCCCTCTCAATTCTTTCCTTTTATCCTCCTCGTGCCTGCCCTTCCATAAAACTAGAGTAGGACGGCTGGGAGAAATAAAATTCCCCCTTTGCAGCCAGTGGAACGGAGAGAAAATAAAGGACATTTTTGGCTCAGCCATCCAAATAAGAAAAGAAGACACAAGTCTCAGAAAGGAAAGATTGTCTGAGCCCGTCGTCGTTGACTTTCGACACCAGGGCCCACAGCCAGTCCTAGCCAAATGAAAGCGAAGAGGGGGTTGGCTTGGAGCACATGTAAAGTGCTGGGTTTTAACCAGCGGGTAACCTCAAGCCAGTTTCCACGCACAAAGGATTAGGGGCTAAGGCTCCCAAAATGGGTCAGTGGTTGGGTAACTTTCAGGCCTTCTCACTGTAGAAATTAAATGCTGATTGGGCTATACCAAACTGAAAGCTTAGCCGGTCGCCAAAGGCGCATCAGGAAGCTTAGAACCAATTCTGGGCACGAGCAACCAATTCTGAACACCAAACATGGGCCGTTTCCACACTACTTACCTTCATCCGGAACGCCGTGGAATGTCGCGAAAAAACCTCAGAAGATAACGGCTGATTCCGCACACGTTGGATAATGCACTTTCAATGCACATTATCAATCGTTTAAGGTGGGTTTTTTGTTCCGCGCACAAAAAAATCCTTTCCAAATGATCTATAAAGAGGATTGGAAGTGCATTATCCAACGTGTGCGGAATCACTCATAGTCTTCTTGCGCGATTTTCGTGCAATGTCGTGCAAAACTCGTACGAGAAGACACTATCTTCCATGGAGTTTTTGCGACATTCTGTGGCGTTCCAGATGAAGGTAAGTAGTGTGGAAACAGCCCTGACCTCTTCTGAAAAGCTGAGCCCTGCTGCCCATATACCCAAGGCAGGCACACACTTCTTGCGTTCTCCATTTCACTCTCACAACTATCCTTTAAAGTAGACTTGGCAGGGACAGAGTGATTGGCCCAAAGTCACCAAGCGAGCTTTACGGCAGAGCGGGATTTGAACTCAAGCCTTCTAAGTTCCTTGCCCAATGCTCTAACTGCTATACCACATCAGGGCCATTTCCAGATGGCTTATCTGCACCCGGGATGTCGTGCCACGTTTCGGATCATGCCGGGGAAAACGCGAAATATCGCATTTTCTTGCGCAAGTTTTGTGCGACGTCGCGCAAAACTCTTGCAAGAAAACGCGGTATTTTGCATTTTCCCCGGCATGATCCGAAACGTGGCGCGACATCCCGGGTGCAGGTAAGTCGTCTGGAAACGGCCCAGCTCTCTTGTGTACTTCTGGGAAGTCCAATTTTCTGCCTTAAGGAGCTGAACATCATCTGGCATTACTCACCTGACACAGCCAGTACCGAAGGGGTCCGGGACAGAGGGTCGCCCAGAGCGTTGAGGGGAACACTGTCCTGCAACCAGATCAATTGCACTGGTTCTGGCGGACCCTCAGCTCTGCAGGTGAGGTTGAAAGGGGCCCCAGCTGTGACCGCCAGATCTTGGGGCTCCTCAGCAAAAAAGGGAAGACCTGGAAGTGAAGAGGAACGAGGTGATCAGACACTATCACTATGATGCAGGGATATACAGGGCTCATTTCAAAGGGGAACGTGCAGGAACGCAGTTCCGGCAGTTCCCCAAAGAGGTCACATGTTAGGTGGCCCCGCCCACCTGACTCTCAGCCATTTTGGGCCCATTTCAGCCTGGATTGGGGCCGAAATGGCCCAGATCGGGCCTCTGATGGGTGGTGGATCACTCTCCCACTCAGCAGTGGCCTGATCCTGACAATTTTGGGCCCCCTTTTGGCCATTTTCAGCCCCCTTTTTGCCATTTTGGGCCCAGTTTTGGCCCTGAACGGCCAGGATTGGGTCCAAAACAGCCAGGATAGGTGATGTCAGGGGGTGTGGCATATGCAAATCAGTTATGCTAATGACACACTTCTGGTGATGTCAAGGGGCATGGCATAGGCTAATGAGTTATGCTAATGAGTTGTGCTAATGAGTTCCTCCAGCTCTTTTTCTACGAGATGACCCCTGGGGATATCCATCCGTAGAGGACAATTTTCTGGGTTCATGTTCCCCTAGCCACCCCAAATGTCCCCCCAAATCTATTCATGGGAGAGGCAGGACCTCCAGGAATATGATTTCAGGGAACAATTTGGGCTGCTGCGGAGAGGTGAGGCGAGACAATCTCACTCTGTGGGCTGAAATCCTTGTGCCCACAGAAATATTCGTCTGGATTCCAGCACGGAGCGCTCTAGGGAGTCTTTAGATTGTCCATTAATTTGTTTGGTGGAACGATATCCTGGCTGCAAATCTGGTTCCAGCTGCAATCTGAAGGGTTGGCTTGGCCAATAAATAGAGCTGAGGTTTTTGAAAGACTGTCTTCTGGAGGAATTCGCCCATTCACCTACGTTCTTACTGGAGCCCCGCCACCCAATTTTCTGAGATTAGGCAGTGACTTTTTTTTCTTGTAGAACAGCCTCCCCAGAGATTTATTTGGGCATTAGATGAACACTGTTTTGTTTGGGCTCGAGGCTGGTTTTTTTTCCATTTTATTTATCCATTCTTATTGATAGGTTGCTGCTTTTAAAAAATTGATTCAACCTTTTGCACTTTTATCCCACCCTTCAGCCAAGAAAGCTGAAGGTAGCTGGCACACCTGGCTCTCCTTTCTTCCATATTATTCTTACAACAACCCTGTGAGGTAGAGAGGGAGTGGCTGGCCCAAAATCATCCAACAGGCTTTATAGCAAAGAAGGAATTTTTATCTCCAAGTCTCCCCAGTCTAAGGCCAATAGTCTAACCATTACATGACACTGACTTTCTTATGGCCTAAAAAAACACCCACCCACAGACTGGAAGCTGCTCCGAGTATTATTAACAGAAAAACAGCACAGAAATATTTCCCACAGTCCCCCATTTCCTGACTCATAACAGAAAGAAGCATGATATTAAAAGGAAACTAAGCCAAGCCTTCATTTAACCAAGGCGTAATCTGGTAGACTCAATTTTGGAACTTGATCTGAGCTACTATACTCCGGCACTGATAATTCTCCGCAGAGATAAGAGTGCCCCGGAGCACGTACAGAGTTTGTTTCCTTCACCACGGAGTGTGGGATCAGGTAGCAAGGGCTACCCAACAGGCTTGGCCTCTTTGAGGTGAAAGTCTACAGGGGAAATCTCACTGTGTTACAACAACTGGACAACCTGAAGTATTTACCTTCCAGTCCCAAATACGCTTTGTCAGAGAGGATGTTTGACCCGTTCACCAACACTGCACATTGGTAATTTCCCATATCCGAAAGCTGCACAGAAGGGATGCTGGGGGGTGGAGAGAGAAGAGAACATTCACACAAACTCCCAAAGATGCTTTAAAGTTTGCTTTGAGGAAGAAGCAGCAAGAATGAATCTTTCTTTCAAAGGGCGTACAGAATCCTACTCCATTCCTGAGTTCATCTCGTAAGAACCTACGAAGTGGAGACTATCTTTTCCAGGATTCTGCCCCCATTTGCAGCCAGACAGATGCCCCCAACGGGGAAGTTCACATGCCGGGTATGAAGGCCTTCTTTTGCTAGTCCACATACGGTTGCCAATCTCCAGATGGGGCCTGAAGATTACAAAAGATATCCAGAAGAATTAGCCATTTTAGTCTGTAGCAGCAAAATAGTAAAGAGTCCAGGAGCACCTTTAAGACTAACCCACTTTATTGCAGCATAAGCTTTTGAGAGCCACAACTCTCTTCATCAGATGCATCATTAGCTTTCAAGAACCACAGCGCTCTTTGTTAGATGCATCTGACGAAGAGAGCTGTGGTTCTTGAAAGCTGTCGATGCATCTGACGAAGAGAGCTGTGGTTCTCGAAAGCTGTCAATGCATCTGACGAAGAGAGCTGTGGTTCTCAAAAGCTGTCGATGCATCTGACGAAGAGAGCTGTGGTTCTCGAAAGCTGACGATGCATCTGACAAAGAGAGTTGTGGTTCTCGAACAGTTGTGGTTCTGTTGATGCACCTGATGAAGAGAGCTGTGGCTCTTGAAAGCTTATGCTACACTAAAGTTGGTTAGTCTTAAAGGTGCTACTGGACTCTTTACTATTTTGCTGACAGATACCCAGATGACAGAGATCAGGAAACAGCTGCTTTGGAGGGTTGACTCTGTTGCATTAAACCCCGCTGAGGTCCTTTCCTTTCCCAAATCCCACCCTCCCCAGGATCCACCCTCAAATCTCTAGGAATTTTCCAACCCAGAGCTGGCAACCCTAAGTTCCCAGCATTTGGCAGTCAGAGGTATACTGCCTTTGCACATGGAGGTCCTGTTTGAAATGCAGTGGCAAACACAGACTACACATACACCCAATCCCGTTGCAAATATGGATGATGGGGTTTGAGACAGGATTTTGTGTTCGTGGAGTTTAGTGCTACATTGTAGATGGTTGCATTTTAATGTTTAGAGAAGAGATTTTGATTGAACTTTTGGCTCCTCGCTTCTACATTGGCCAGAGTATCTACTTGGGGATTCTTTAGTGTGTGTATTTTGTTTTGAGTCAGCAGAGAGGCCAACAGCCTCTGTGTTTACTTACTGGTCAGGATTCTTCCATCTTAAGGAGGGGGCTGCCGAGCGCCAGCAGACAAAACAATAGTATCTAATCTGCTGGCTCCCTGTTTATTTTGCGGAGTTTTAAAAGCTCCAGTTGTTTGTCCCAGCTGCACTTTGTTGTTTATCAAAGTGGAAATGAATGTACAACCTTAAAAGAGAAAAGGGTTTTTTTTTTAAAGTCTCTTAAAAAAATAGGGCTTCATTCAGCGCAGGGAGCGAATGAAACAAAGTCAAAAAACAGCGTGGGAACAACGCGCCATGGAAGATCATTTGGTTTCAGATACCAAATTCGGAGGGTCTGAAATATGTACAGTACACGGAAATTTTAACTTCAGTGATAATTTCTATGGTGTAATTTCATTGTTTAGAGAAGTACGCAACCCTCAGCATTTAGGAAGTGATTTTTGAACATCTAAAATGCTTTATATACACAATCTTACTAACAACAGCCATGACAGGTTGGTCCGCTACGATCATCCCCATCCTGTAGATGGACAGAACGTTTCTAGCCCATATGGCCTGTACATAAGAAATGCTCGAAAGAATTTCCAAAAAGGGAACAGAGTGTTAGCAGGGCTTAGTTCTGCCCTGGTAGGGTCTTGTTTCTCCCCAAAACTACTAGAACAAGGGGGAAAATATGCATAATAAAGAACAAAACACAGTCAGATTTGTTTAATGTGCATAATATATTATAGGTTGCAAAATTCAGAAGATGTTGCCCTGCTCGAAACATAGATTGGAAACTCCTTGGGGCAGGGGACTGTCTTTAACGTAGGTTGTTCTCAAAGAGGGGTTTGTCTGTAATCTTCTCCAGCAGGAAATACCCTCTCTGATGAGATCCGCCTGCCTCCTTCTCTGTTGTCTTTGAGAACTCACGAAAACGCTCAAGTGTTTTGCATAGTACAGCTTCAAAAATGGGCCAAATAAATGAGATTTCACTTCTGAAAAAGATTGGGAGGAAGGCGAGAGTGCGAAAAGGGCCAGAATTTCATTTCCCCTTTTCCTGCCTTCTGACTCCTTTCTTCCTTGCCTGTTTTGGGGACTGCGCTGCCCCTGGTTTTAATGGATTTCACGGAACAATCCTAAACAAAGCTAGGCCGTTCTAAACCCGTTGACTTCAAAAAGGGTGTAACTTCAATCAGAATTGAACTGTCAAGTGTGCCATTTTTATTATGCCATGGATAATTTGTAAACTGCCTTAGATCTCACACTGGAAGAAAGGCAGTGGAGAAATTTTTAAAGCCGTTTTTAAAATTAAAAGCATTGTATATGGGGATGACCCTGTTATTACTAATTTCTCAAACACGCACCTTTGGCAGCAATTCCTAATACACCTCCCCACGCCCACCCTGGATCTTGACCTGCACCCCTAACTCTGCTGGGCTGAGCCTCTCAGCAACAATCCCAAATGTGCCTCCCACCCTGGATCCAGCACCCTCACCCCTGCTGTGCTGGGACTGTCAGTCATGCGTCAAAAAGTTCAAAGTCAGAGTTTCAGATGTGGTCTTCCCATCAAGTTCTGCTGCCTTGAGGCTGAGTCACTGCAAATAATACTTCCTACTGAGTCATGCACAATCGTACAGGCACGCTGTCACCCTCAAACGCACATGGACCTTACTGCCTGTTCCCCTTCTAGAGAAGGAAGGTGGTTGATCATTCGCATGAAGGATGACAGAGTTCACAGCCCAAGTCAAAGATGCAATAGATACCCATATCCGGTTTGCTGAGCTTGAGAATTATAGGGTTCGGAAGGGGTCTCCAGGGTCATCTAGTCCAACCCTCTGCACAAAGCAGGAAATTCACAACTACCTCGCCTGCCCACACACACACCCAGTGACCCTTACTGAATGTCCAGAAGTTGGCAAAACACCGTCAGGATCCCTAGCCAAACTGGCCTGGGGAAAATTGCCACCTGACCCCAAGGTGGTGATTGGCATTATCCTGAGCGTGTAAGAAGGGGCCACGAGAACTTAGCACTGATGCAATCCTTCCTGCCCTCCCTCTCATGATCTGCCCAGGTTCACAGAATCAGCATTGCTGTCAGGTGGCCATCTAGCCTCTGCTTAAAAACTCCCAAAGAAGGAGAGCCCACCACCTCCCGAGGAAGCCTGTTCCACTGAGGGACCGTTCTGTCAGGCAGTTCTTCCTAATCTTTAGCTGAAAACTCTTTTGATTTAATTTCAGCCCGTTGGTTCTGGTCCAACCTTCTGGGACAATGGAAAACAACTCCGCACCATCCTCTAATATGACAGCCCTTCAAGTACTTGAAGATGGTTATCATATCACTGCTCAGTCATCTCCTATCCATTTCTTCCTATTGTGGGGCAGAGGAGGATTGGGTTGGAGAACCCAAGATCTTGTCCCGTCTATTACATTATTCGCGTATGGACCATTAAAGAAGCTGCTAGTAATTTTTCTTTACTCCTTACTGAGAGTGGGCGGGGGGGGGAGGTCTTCACCGAACTGTGACATGTCCCCCCCCCCCTCCATTTCTGATTGCATCTTTGTATTTTCTCCAAAATGTATAGGGGAGACCCACGTGCAACAATAAAATCAGTATTCCCACTTCACTCTTCCTGCTAAGATGCACGTGAAACATCTGTATTTCCTTCTTTAAAAACTGGAAAGCCTGCCTATGCTGGCTGGCTTTAATAAAAGATACAGCACGGCTTTTGGTTCTGAGTTTTGCTTTGGACTAGCATGGGTTCTTGCAAACTCAGACACACAAACGAACAATTCATATGACCTACGCCTCAGATCCTGATGTTGCAAAAATAGCAAGGTCCGTTTGACTTGCTGTGGTTTTTGCCCAAATAACTACATCAGTCAGGGGAACATACCGAGACCTGTGGCAGTCTGCTTGGCAGACGAAAACCAGCTCAGATTTGCTTTGTTTTCTTTATCTAATAAGGGCAGGGCTTTTTTTCAGCTGGAACGCGGTGGAACGGAGTTCCGGAACCTCTTGAAAATGGTCACATGGCCGGTGGCCCCGCCCCCTGATCTCCAGACAGAGGGGAGTTGAGATTGCCCTCCACGCAACTCCAGCAGTGCGGGGGGGGGGGGCAATCTCAACTCCCCTCTGCCTGGAGATCAGGGGGCGGGGCCACCAGCCATGTGACCATTTTCTTCGAGGGCAACCCACTGAGTTCCACCACCTCTTTTTCCAGAAGATAAGCCCAGAATAAGGGGTTGGGTGTTTTTTTTTTGTAACTTGTAACATTTTTCCCATTTACAAGCTGCTTTGGGGGAAGCCGCTTAAAAACACTTGCATTCATTACAGCCCGAGTCAAAGAAACGGGCCCCGAGATCGAAACCTGGGCAGGCCATTTGGTCTGGTCTGTAGGGGTCTCACCTCAGCACGCTGGTGGTCAGCCACTCTTCTTCATCCAACGGCACCTGAACCTGGTTAGTGTCGGCAAGCGCCAACGTGGCGCCATCGCGTAGCCAGCTGACCTCCAGCGGCTCTCCAATAGCATGGACAGAACAGGACAGTTTCACATCCTTGCCCAAGGAGGACGTCAGGTTGAACGGGCCCTCCAAGAAGTCCACAGCTGTAAGAGGAAGAAAAGCATCACAAACTACACAAACGGCCCCATGGAGATGGAAACCTCCGAACAGGAATAGAAACCCTCCAGCCCCTTCTTCACTACCCCAAAAGGCTCCCGAATTTTAGGCCGGAAGTCCACAGTGAGGCCCTTCTGCACTGTAGGCTTACAGCAGTTGAATAGCCAGCTTTTCCCTTGTAAATAATCTGGGGTGTGTCGTTTTATGAGACAGCCGCCGTACATACTGAGCTGGTGCAAAGGAATGCACTGAGGCTGATCTCATGTGCAGGGAGAAAGCACTCTACATATGCTCAGAGATACTCTCTCTTTTATTTCTACTTCGCCTATTCAAAGGTTTTGACTTGGCGTTGCAAAAAAGCCTGAGCCTGTATCAAATCACCCCCTGGGCACAAATGTTGCCAACTCAACAGAAAGAAAAAGTCTTTCCTATTCTTCTGCATTTATTTTGAACCACAAGTGAAGCTTTCCATATCATAGAGATAATCACGCCTCTCTCCGTGTTTAAAAACTTCACTGCTGATTGCGGCAGTTCACGCTGTCGTGGAAGTAACAGGAGCAGGGGACAGTTTAAAAACTGGTAACCTCAGGACAGCAGGTTTTGGACCTTTCCCTGTCGCTTGTGGCGAGGTGGAAGCAACCTATCTGGCCGGCTAGGCAGGCCCTGGGTAATGTCTACGCTTGCCTCTCTGTCACCTGCTGCCAAGGGTGGAAGTCGCAGGGGCTCCACCCACTTAATGACAGTTCCCGTAATTCCCTGGCACCACACCCAAGCGATGCCGTGGGTCAGGGCGGAACTGAAAACTCTCTTCCAAGATGATGCCTTCTGGAATCCCGGGAAGTGCAGACTGCCTTTGCAACCGTAACAGGAATGAATCCCATATTAGTTCTAGCATCATCATGAAAGACCGAGTTCTCCAATTTTCTTGGGCTCTTTTTTATCCACCCAACTCTTTAAACTGATATTATTGTTGTTGTTGTTGTTAATATTGATATTATTAACAACAACAACAACTTATTAAATATAGAGATCTGGCAATAGAAACCACTCGACTATGAATGAAGAATGCGACAGTAGTCCCCATTGTCATCGGGGCACTAGGAACTATTTCGAAAAACTTCACAACTTATATGGAAAAACTGCAGCTTTTTGATATAGCACCTACAGAACTGCAAAAGACAGCATTACTTGGAACAGCGTACATTTTACACCGATACTTGGCTGATACTTAGGTCTCTGGTGGAAACTTGTATCAGCTCAGCAAGGCCAATCGATGATAACATGTGATCTTTATTTATTTTTTAAAGATTTTTTATTTTTTTATTAACTACATTGACTAACAATACAAAGGGAGAGAGGGGGGGCAGGGGAAGGAAAGAAAAAAAAACAGCAACATATAACAACACTACACTACACATAATGCTTTCCCTTCATACTGCCATTATTAAAAAATTAAAACTTTGTATAATATCGATGGAGTGGCTGACCTTGCAAAATACAAATTACAATTCGAATTAAGTCTTCATCCCCCCCCCCCCCCGGGCCTCGGACGCAATTCTCTCTGAGCAACTGCAGCCGCAGTGCTCATTCCCTCCCCTCCCCCTTCAGACTTCGCCTTTTCTTCTTGAACATAAGAACATAAGAACATAAGCAAAGCCATGTTGGATCAGGCCAGTGGCCCATCCAGTCCAACATTCTGTCACACACAGTGGCTAGAAATCCAGTGCCATCTAAAGGACTGTCAGTGAGGCCAGGACACCAGAAGCCCTCCCACTGCCTTCCTTCCAGCACCAAGCTTGGTGTCTTGCTGAAATTCTTGATTTTTGTCCTCAAAATCCCTTAATTGATCTTCTGATGTTATCTTGTAAGCTTGATCTTTGAAACTGAACCAAATACCTTCCGGAAATAGCCATTTGTACTTTATTCCACGTTCCCTCAGAAGAGCTGCGAGCTTTTTATACTTATATCTTCTTTTCCGAACTAAAAATGGAACGCCCTTCAGTATCTTGACTTTATTACCCAGAAAATCCAGATCCGCATTATATGAGTTGTATAGGATAGTGTCTCGGATCCTTTTAGATGAAAACTCGATGATAACATGTGATCTTTATTATTGATGGTGTTGTGTGAAATTTGAATAATAATAATAATTTATTTATTTATTTTAATTTATTTCAGATTTGTATTCCGCCCTCCACACAAGCGGGCTCAGGGTGGATAACAAAATATTAAAAATACAATTAAAAAATTCACGTACATTAAAAACAACACATTTAAAACAGGATGGTGGACAGCCTTCACAGGGAGGCTATAATGTCATTTATAGTCTGCCTTCCTTACTGAGACTCAAGGCAGATTACATAGTGTGAGATTAGCACAGTCAATATCAAGGACATTTCCATAAACAGCGCCATAGGGTAAATAAACACAAGTTTACAAAGACGTAACATTAGCAAGAATCCAATACAGAGTTGACGAAATGCTGAAACAGAACATAAGCAGTTCGAGGGCTGACATTAGACAACATATTACTACCCAATAGGATCATACTTCTTAGGGACTGAAATACACAGATGGAAATGCCGTCGTTCTTTGATCTGAATTAATCAGAACCCGCAGGTCATACATCCAGGCACCTGTCCGTTCGCCTTTGGAACCGTTATACCTTTCGAATTTCTGCCTACCTGCCTACTCTGTTGTGCTCATAGTCCAGATTAGGGGGAAGGGCTACTTTTTATCTTCACCAAGGAAGGGTTAAGTGATTGCAAGACCACTTATTGCAAACACTGAACCAACCACAGGGCAAAATCAAAAAGAGTCCAGTAGCACCTTTAAGACTAACCAATTTTATTGTAGCAGTTTCTCTTGGAATAAGGATGTATCACGGCTGCGTTTGTTCCCACTGCTTTTCCTAGTGCATGGGGAGAGATCTCATTTTAAGAGACCCTGGTAGATTCTGACTCAAGTCATCCGAATTGTTGGCAAGGAACTTCCAAACTTATTTTGCAAATTCATACTGAATAGGGGTTGCCAGTCTCCAGGTGGAGCCTGGAGTTCTCCAGGATTTACATCAGAGCTCCAAGCTACAGAGATCAAGTCCCCTGGAGAAAACAGCAGTTTTGGAAAGTGGGTTGGATTTATGGCATCACAGTCCCACTAATTTCCCTCCCCTCCCCAAACTACGCCCTTCCCAGGCACCATCCCCAAATCCCCAGGAATTTCTCAGCCCTGTTGGTGACCTAGTGGGGAACAGGCAATTTTATCAGACAAGACAGTGGGAATTGTTTAACCCTTTTGAGGACACAAGCATTAAGATCATTGTGGGTACACTTGGCTAAAGGCAAGAGGGTGTGGGGGCACGGCAGTTTGGCCCAGATGACAAACTAGAGTTGCCAACTCCAGCTTGGGGAAATTCCTGGAGACTGGAGGGCAGTCAGTGCCCCATGGAGCAGAGTGGTAAGCTAGAGTACTGCAGCCCAAACTCTGCTCATGACCTGAGTTCGATCCTGGCAGAAGATGGGTTCAGGCAGCCAGCACCCAGTTTCCTGGGGGTAAAGTGTAGATGACTGGGGAAGACAATGGCAAACCACCCTGTAACAAAAAGTCTGCCAAGAAAAAGTCATGATGCGATGTCCCCCCCCCCCCCCGCCACAGGTCAGTAATGACTCAGGGCTTGCACCTTTACCTTTTACCAGTACCTTGGGAGGGTGGGGTTTAGGGAGGGCAGAAGGAACTTGGCACCATGGAACCCCTCCCCTCCCAAAAGTGCCATTTCCTCTCTGGGAACTGATCTCTGTAGCCTGGAGATCAATTATAATGATGGGAGAACGCCAGGCCTTTTTCTAGAGGAGTTAGCCGTGTTAGTCTGCAGTAGCGAAATAGCAAAGAGTCTAGTAGCATCTTTAAGACTAACCAACTTTATTGTAGCATAAGCTTTTGAGAACCACAGCTCTCTTCGTCAGATGCATCATCAGCTTTTGAGAACCACAGCTCTCTTCGTCACATGAGGCCTTTTTCTGTTATGGTTCATGAAGCTGCTTTCACGGGAGAGAATTGCACAGGGCGGTGGGACCCATACAAGTTTGTACCAGGCCCAGAGATCAGACGCCCGAGGCCTGAGTCTTCCCCTCCTCCTTTTGCCCATAATTGGCCCCACCACAGCCACCTCTCAAGGGATCTAGAACTGTTTGCAAAGTAAACATATAGGCCTGGAACCCGGCAGGAAGAGGTTTAGGAAAATGCAGCCCCCTTCTTTCTCATAGTAGCGTATATGCCCGAAGATGGAATCCCTGATCAATGCCTGCTTCGGGCCTCAGCTAGGGTTGCCAACTCCGGGTTGGGAAATTCCTGGAGATTTGGGGAGGGCATGGATGTGATGCCATAGAGTCCACCCTCTGAAGCTGCTGTTTTTTCTAGGGGAAGTGACTTCTGTAATGGGAGAGCAGTTGTAATTCTGGGGAAATTCCAGCCTCTAGCCTGGAGATTGGCAACTCCTAGAGATATGGGGGGGTGGAGCCTGAATAGGGTGGGATTTGGGGAGGGGAGGGGCTACAGCAGCGCATAATACCATAGAATCCACCCTCCAAAGCAGCCATTTTCTCCAGGGGATCCAATCTCTGGAGATCAGTTGTAATTCCTGGAGATCTCCAGTCACCACCTGGAGACTGGCACTCCTAGGCCTTTCTGGTTGGCCTGGGACTTGGAACCCAGTCATAGTTCAACATTTCAGCCCCTGCCCCCCCCCCCGATACACATGAGTAACTGTATATATCTAATTAGGACTTGAATTTCTTGCAAACTGGTCTGGAATGAAAAAGCTCTGCCTTGGGAACAGTTGCCTCAGTGTGGCATTTGGAGCATAAAGCGGTACACGATGCGCCATACACTGTGGAAGGGAGACGGGGGGGGGGGGAGAGGAGACTGGTTAATACATCAACACTGGAATATCCTGCCCTGCCGCCCCTGTTAACCCTTGAGGAATGAAGGAGACATTCCAGGGCATGAGAAACAAAGATGCATAGTTGGAAGGAAACCAGGCCTCTGGTCTGCCTGGGCCTCCTGCTCTTTCCTCCAGGCAGGATGAAAAAGCTCTCCTCTCTGCCAACCTCTCCCAACTCTTCTCTCCGGTCCCAGCCAACACACAAAAATTATCTTTCTTTCCTCCCTCGTCACTGTTGTTTTCCTGGAGGTGAAAAATTGAGTCCTAACTCGGAGTTTCTCTACACGAAACGCCTCGCACGTGTTCGTCAAGTGTCGGGAGATGCAATGTTAGCCGGGAAGCATAGTTTTAAAAGACAGAGTCAGCTGAGATTGCTCCTCAGAGGGTTTGTTTTCATCTTCACCTCCCCAAAGCCTCTGTCAATATCACCTCTCCAGTCTAAAACTGTGTGGGATGGCAACCAGAGGGCAGCGAGGAATGAAAATGGGCTGGAGCTGCCTTCCAGAGCTGGGCTTGGACCTGGAGAGGTTCTAATGGGCTGAAGTTTCCCTTCTGGCATTTCACAGCCCCTTCACACAGCTCCAGTGTATAGCAACGCTTTTGCCATGCCGCTTGTTCTGTCTTTTTAAACTACCCTTCCTGGCTAACATTGCATCTCCCTACACATGTTCTTCATGTGTCAGATGTCTTGTGTAGAGTTAGGAACCTTGGGGGGGGGGCTATATTAAATGCCACATCCTGTAAAGTTGACACCTGGCCAGCACCTCAGCGTGAGTAAGGGTATGTGGGGAGGTATGCTTTGCCAAATCCCAGGAATCCGGGAAACAAACACATTACCATGACATAGTTAACTGTGGATAATTCCGAAATAAAACAGAACGGTTCTTTCATGACTCATAATGAGACTGTATCTAAGAATCAAGGGTGGGGTGGGGAAGGGGGGGGCTCGTGTTTCAAACTTGTACCAGCCCAGAGAAATTAAACTTCTTGCTCCTTACATGGCAGTGCGGTGGAACCATTAAAGTGCCAAACTAGGATCTGGGAGACATGGGTTCAAATTCTGACTTGGCTTAAACAAAAATTTTAAAAATTCCAACTTGGCGAAGACTCTCTGTACAAGGCATCTTACATGGGGATGCTCAAGTGTAGGGAGATGCAATGTTAGGGAAATGTAGTTTAAAAAGAGAGCCGGCGGAGATCACTCCTCAGAGGGTTTGTTAATTTCAACTTCACCTCCTGAGGTTTCTGTCAATTTCACCTCCCCTTTCCCAGGCAAGGATATCTCTGTATTTTTAAACTACCCTAGTGTAGAGAGGTGAGATTGACAGAGCCTCTGACGAAGCTTGCCGAGTGCCCTTGGGCTCTCACTGTCTCTCCCTTCTTTCTTTTATTCTCTCTGCTCTTGCGACTGCAGTCTTGGGCACCAACAGTTCAACAACAAATAAACAAAAGCAATAACAGTAACCGCAACAAATAATAATAATAGCAAAAATGTTAACCATTACAGCTAAAACACCAGATTGTCCAGATCCGGCTATCTGTTAGATTTCATTACACTTGATGAAAGATTTGGCTACTGCTAAAGTAATATTATAATCACTTCCAGCCAATAAAATCTGTAACTTCTGGTGAGCTGGGACAGAAATCAGATCCTTTAAAAAACGAGAAACAAACATGATTCGATACTTTTGGAATTTTGGACAGTCCAATAGACAACAGAGCAAGGCTCCCCGTATTGCCGTTACAACATCTCTCGGCTAATGGAATCCTTCCAAAACAGCCATATAGTTCTGCCGTTGGGACTGAATGCCACTCTCTCTCTCTCTTAGCCTCACCTACCTCACAGGGTTGTGGTCCGGGCTTTTTTTCTGGGAAAAGAGGTGGTAGAACTCAGTGGTGGAACTCAGTACCGCACAATGACATCGCGTTGGGTCAGCTGGAACAAGGGGGGAGTTTTTTAAAGTTTAAATTGCCCTCGGAGAAAAGGGTCACATGGCCGGTGGCCCCGCCCCCTGATCTCCAGACAGAGGGGAGTTTATATAGCCCTCCACGCCTTGGCATGGAGGTCAATCTAAACTCGCCTCTGTCTGGATATCAGGGGGCGGGGCCACCAGCCATGTGACCATTTTCAAGAGGTGCCGGAACTCCATTCCACCGTGTTCCAGCTAAAAAAAAAAAGCCCTGGTTGTGATGAAGATAAAATGGAAGAGAGGAAACAAACAGCGTGGAGATACCTGAGCCCCTTGGAAGAAGGGCAGGGTTTTTAAAAAAGTGCTAAGCACATATATAAACCGAACAAACGGGCAAGACTGCTTGGGGGATTTGCTCAGTGCTGCATTCGCCATTTGATTGCAGCACAGATTGGAAAGGGGGAGAGGAAGGGCTAGTAAGAACCACACGAGGGTGATCTGGATGATCTTTTGGGTTCCTTTTCTACTCAATGACATCACTAAGCCTCCCTACAGTAAACAGACCTGCCTCTCCCAGGCCTGAGGGGATAGAGCCGGCCAAAGCCTTGGGGCGGGGACACATTCCCCTCCCTTCTCATATCCAGGCACAATGGGATCGCAGCCAAGCCCTCTGCCTGTTCGACTAGAAGACTATTAAATCGGGGTCTTTTTACCTGCCCCCCCATTCATGATCTCTCAGTTCTTCCTTTCTTCCTCAAGCTGCGTTACATCATTGACATGTACACATGGAAAGCATAAAAGAGCCATTGAGAGCCAGTGGGGTTAAAATGTCGGGCTAGGATCTGGGCGGATCGTCCTTCGGTTCCCCACTCTGCCATTTAAGATCGCTGGCTGCCCTTGGGCCACTCACACTCCCTTTAATCTACCTCACAGGGTTGTTTTGAGGATAAAAAGAAGAAAGAAGGATCAAAACAATGTATGAGTTGGAATTCCACGATTGGAATTTGTGTATGTCATTTGGCTCCAAAAAGCATTGGGGGCGGGGGGGAGTGGTTAGATGAGTATAATGTAGCTGGGGGTTAACCCTTCATCTCCCTCAAGACATTCCCCTGATTGATAATGCCTTCTGTCCCCCAGCTTTATTCTAAGGGGGGGATCCTCTTATGGTACCTGTCTTTTTTCCCTTATGGCACCTGTCTTTCCCCCCTTATGGTACCTGTCTTTTTTCCTAAAGCAACATGGATGGGGAGTGGATGGATCATTTCTCAACTGGGGAGGGATTAATCCCATTCCCCTTTATCGTGGCCTTGATTCTTCACTCTGCAGCTGTTTTTGGGGGGGCGGGGGGAGAGTCAAACGTCACAAGCAGAAAAGGTGACTTTTCGAAGTTGACCCACAAATCTCCAGAGAATTCAAGGAAAAGAGAACCAAGATGTTAAAAGCATAGATGTTTTGTTCATAAAATGAGGAAGCAGCCCGAGGCTAAAGGGGGGAAAGAGGTTGAAACACAAGCAAACACATCCACACCTGTATCGGTAGTAGAAGTGAGCTGTGAGCACATACCTCACCACAAATTTTGTTAGTCATACAAGTGCTATTGGACTCTTGCTCTTTTCTACATCCACACCTCTCACTCTGGGTTTAACCCTTCCCTAGAAAATTGTTATAATTACCAAGGTTCTTCCATCGAATTCTTGAAGCAGTAATAAAGAGTGTTTCTGATCATGTATCGAGTTTTTTAAAAAGTTTATTTTGAAGAACACAACATGCATCATAGATCTCTGTGGTTATGGGGCAGGAGTTATGGGCCAGCTATGACTGTCCTTTCCTCTTTGGAGGGTCTGGTGACTTTCACAATTGTAGCTTTGGAAGAAGTTCAGCACTCCAACTTCCCCCTTGTTAACCCTAAGCTGGCACAAGTTTCACTTCTTAAATGACGGAATGCAATTGCTCCGCAATCAAAGCCCTATCCAGCCCAGAGCTGGGACTCCAAAAGCTACCAGCCAAATGTTTCTCGGGATTTCACAGCCATGAAAGGTGGCAACCACCCCAAACAGAGTGGACAGCTATACTGCCTCTGAGCATGGGGGTTCCACTAGGGTTGTCAGCCTCCGGGTGGTGGCTGGAGATCTCCTGGAAATACAACTGATCTCCAGGCCACAGAGATCAGTTCACCTGGAGAAAATGGCTGTTTTGGAGGGTGGATTCTATGGAATTTATTTATTTGATTTATATCCCACCCTCCCCGCGAATGGGCTCAGGGCGGCTCACATCATCATAAAATACAATAAATTACAATAAAACACAATGCAATTGTATTTTATATCATGCTGAGGTCCTTTCCCTCCCCAGACCCTGCCTTCTCCAAGTTTCACCCCCCAAATCTCCAGGGTTTTCCCAGCTTGGAGCTGGCAACCCTAGGTTCCACTGAGCACAACTGACAACAGAGCTTTCCACCAAAAACAAAACAAAACAAACTTCTAAAGTAGCAGTTCCATCACTCTGTCTTGTGGCAATGAATTCCATAAGCACTCTGTATGCACGTGTTTGCATGCTATGTGGCTCTTAAAAACAGCAGAAGCCCAACCCTCCTTAACACCCTCTCTCCATTCTTTAAAAATAAATAAATCAGTTTTTAGGAATTGTGCTTTGTCCAACCCTGGCCTACATTAGCACCTTCAGAACTGGGGCAGCCTGCCTTCCTTCTTCCTCCACCTTTATTCCAGTCCACATAATCTCTTTCCACCCAGGATTGTGCAAAAGCGAGGGAGTGGGAAACTCTGGCATGCTCCCCGGGTAGGCGGCAGGCAGGCTGACCGCTGGGCTTCTTGCATGAACGAACTGGATCTCAGCAAAGGACAGTCAGCCTTCACCTGCAAAAGCAATCACGTTCCGCTTCCACAGCAGTTTTGCACTTCCTTAAAATCTACTTCTGAAGCGCTTAACCGCTGGCTCTCCCTCGAACCAGCGGAACCAACCCATTTCCTAGCAAACATTTCCAAAGACTGAGCCCCTTTGTTAGGATCACAGAGAGGGTGCCTACTCAAGATCACTTTGCACCAACTCCTTAACCCCTGAACCAATTTTTCATACTATTAGGGCAGCTAAAGAGGGCCAGAGACGTCCTCCGTGCTTCCTCCCCCACAGTCCGAAAGCATTCTTCTGGGTGGAGCAGAGGTTGTAACGTAGGCTGGAAGGGAGTAGCTACTCCAGGTGAATTGCAAAGTACAAAGTTCTGTGCAGCGGAAGAGAAAAATCTCAAAACCCGTCGCCTTAGCTTCTGGGCACTCTACTTGCAGACGGCAGCGGAATATGCGTGCAAATGCCCGAAACGCAAGGCCCTGCCTTTCCCATTGGGATTAATCTCAAATCTCTATCACTGTTCTTCCGGTACTGAACATCCCCAGCATGGGTTAGAATCCCAGCCTCACCCAAATATGAAAGGAAATCTACCACTCAGCACTCGAGAGAGTCAATATCGCATTATTGTTTAGAGAAGTAGGCTGTGATCAGAGAGGTCCCCGGCTCTGCCACAAACTCAACGGATGGCTTTGGTCAAGCCGCTTTCTCTCACTCCTGACCCCCGGCCTGGGCCGTTTCCAGATGGCTTACCTGCACCCTCAACGTCGCACCACGTTGCGGGGAAAACACGAAATATTGCGTTTTCTTGCGCGACGTCGCGCAAAACTCACGCGAGAAAATGCGATATTTCACGTTTTCCCCGCAACGTGGCGCAACGTTGCGGGTGCAGGTAAGCCATTTGGAAACGGCCCTAGTCTCCAGTATGGGAATAATCCTTTTGGTCTTCCTTACAGGGCTGTTGTAAAGACCGTAGTGAGAATGTCTGTGAACCCTGACAGTATGCCACAAAAGCTAATGATGAAAAATGATAGAACTGGTCCCTGATCTTGAAGATGTACCCTAAATATGCTCCATTCGGCAACCGGAGACCTTTTAAAACATGCACTCGCCCAGGATACACACCCAAAATATCTGAGAGGTCAGTTCTCTTGTTTTTCTTCAAACCCTTCTTGAGAACTCTGCTTTTCCCTGAAGATTTCAGAGTAACCCATTCGTCCTCATCCCCAACTCATTATGGAGTACGTTTGGCTATTCTTAAAGAAGCCACTTGATGTCTGTTTTACTTTGCTATGACAGACTAACACAGCTACTCTTTGGAAATTCCCATCTCGAACTGTTAAGTACAAATAATGACATTCACATCTTTTACTCCCGACACACTATAACCCCCCCCCCGGATTAACATTCAGATTGTGAAGTCTTTGGGGCAGAGACCTTTTCTTTTTCATAGAGATTTTGTGGCTGGCACCATCAAAGCAAGGTTTGAAAAGGGCAGGCGGGCCAGGGGTTGGCACTGGCTCCAGAACTGCCAATTCACACAATCTGAGCCGCATTGGGTTCCACCAGGCAACCAGCGTCAATTGTTCCTTCCCAGCTCTCACAACAATCCTTAAATCCCAAGTCAAAAGGAGTCCAGTTTCTCCCTCTACTCTCAGAGGTGGCCAGAGGGAGGCTGAGGTTTCCCAGTGGTGACTGATGTGGCCCAGCTGGGATCACCTGGAGAGCAGAAATTCCTGAAGACGGAAGCCTCTCCGAGGCGGCCCAGCTTGGACAAATGACTCATCAGCCCCTGCCAGGCCCCCAGACTCGGGGATGAAAGCAGACGGCGCTTCTTGCTGAAATCCCATCAAGTTTGCACACCCTGCCTTAAGAAGCAGCCCACAGCCGTGGGTAATGGTATCAAGCTTAGACTGAAGTCACTACGGGGCAGATACTCTGCTCAGCTACACAGAGTAGCCTAGGACCAGTCTGCCTCCCAGCCCAATCTACCTCGCAGGGTTGTTGGGAGGACAAGAGAGCATAGGCGCCACCTGACTCTTCTTCAAACAAAAGCAGGATACAATTATGTTTAAGTGGAATATTCCTCTTTTCCAACCAGGAGTGCAGAGGTGGTGGTGAGGATACAAGACTCTCTGCACAAGACATCTTAAACAGGAACGCTCAAGTGAAAGACCTGACACTTGTTCTCCCATTGTGGATACACACGCACAGCTAGGGAGACAGAGTACACTTGAATATAAGTCCACACAGAAAGCAAGTCACTTGAGCATCCCCCCGTAAGATATGTTGTGTAGAGAGACTCATAGAATCACAGAGCCAGAAGCGGTTTTATAGACCATCTAGTCCAACCCCCTGCCCAAGGCAGAAACAGCCTAAAGCTGTGCCCCCGCCCCAATTTAACCTCACAACAGCCCTGCCCTAGTGACCATTGTGGCCCCAAAGGGGAATTGATCCCATTTTATCATGACAACAACCCTGTGAGGTAGGGTCCTACTGAGAAAGGACAACTTGCCAGAGGCCTCTCAGTCAACAGGTATAGTGTTATGGCTAAGAGAGCGAGCCAAGAACTGGGAAGTCCCTGCTTTGAAGGTCACCTCTGCCATGAATTCTTAAGGCAAGCCATTTCCCCCTAATCTGGGGATAATAATACTGACCTTACAGGCTGGTTGTAAGAACTACCAGAAGATTACATATGCAGAAGACTTTGAACATTGCAAGCGTTCTAAAGATGCTAAGCATGAAATTCAGTGCTCTAACCACTACTCAATACTGCCTCTTAGCTCTTACCTTCCTGGTTACTGAGGTTGCCCATCCACCAAACCAGTAGGCAGGAGAGAAAAGAGAGGCCAAAGTGACCCATTTTCCCACCGAATCTCAGCTCCCGAGGCAGTCTAATGTTTCATTGGAGGAGGGCTGGGGCAGGGACGTTTTCTCTCTCCAGCGATCGGACTTCCAACTTTGTTGCGAAGTTAAAAATCCGAAAGACGAGAATCTGTCGCAGAAAACAAGTGACGAAACGCCCGGTGAAGTCAGCACCCCAGAGAACGCTTCAATGATGGATCCAAAGGAGAAGGGGAGGAAAAGAAATCTCACCGGCCAAGAAGCCTGGTGGAAATTCAGAATAATTTCCCAGCTCGAAACTTGCCCGTAGAACAACTGAAGAAGAAGAAAAACAGGGAAATTTGCAAAGGAGCCAAGGTGATAATAAAAGGCTCCTTGCCTCGAACTTCCAAGTTGGGCTTGGCAGCCGCTTGTCACTCCCAGCGCGTTGCTATGTTTTCTTCCCACTCTTTCAAAAGCTGCACCTGATCCGTCCCTCCTCTCTCTTTGCTCTGCCTTCCAAAACAAGCTTAGACAAATAGCTAGATCTCTATATCATAAGAACTTCCTTGCACTCAACTTCTCTGGAAGCGCTCTCGGTTTCCAAAATGCTGACTTCTCCACAAAGCAAGAGAAAAGCAAGAGAGAGAGAAAGAGAGAGAGTAGGAGAAAAGTCCCCTCTCTTTCTCTCTGTCCCTGACTCACCCACTCCTACACACTGTTCAGAAAGTGTTTGCTATGAGGAAGGAGGCCTGAGATTAGCAGCGGGGTGGAGTGGGGGAAAGAGAAGAAGAGCGAGGACCAAGGAAGGGTGTGAAAATTCCAGCCAGCCAGAGGAGGGTTAATGGGAGGAGAGGCACAGAAGACCGAAAAACTTTTCTTAAAGTTACACGCACATGAATGCACACCCCTGCCAAAAAACCAAAGCAGGCAGACTGCAGGCGCTCTGGAGAAAGGATGGAATCATGAAGGCAGCAACTTGAAAAAGGAGAGTGCTGACTTGCTGACTTCTTCTGGCAGCGACGGCAAAGAGACTTGGTCAAGTCCACACAGCAATCTGTGGCAGAGGAGGAAACAGCCCCCCGAGAGGGGAAAAAATCTGCTGCAAGATTCCACAGAGAGCTTTTGGAATGATTTAAACAATAACGAGAGCCATTGCAGCACAGCTTCAGATGGGTAGCCGTGTTGGTCTGCAGCAGAACAGCAGGATTTGAGCTCGGTGGCAACTTAAGGACCAATGAGATAGCGTAGCCATTTGAGTGTCAGACTAGAATCTGAGAGACCTGGGTTCGAATCCCAATTCTGCCACTGATGCTTGCTGGGTGACCTTGGGCCAATCATACACTCTCAGCCTAATGCACCTCACATGGTTGTTGTAAGAATAAAAAAGAGGACAGGGGAATAAAGTACAGAGTGAGCTGACCTGGGGCCCCGTTGGTAAGAAAGGCAGGGTTTTAACGAAGTAAATAAATAAATGCTTTGAGAAACCTTTGCTTTTAAGAGGTGGGGGATGATTCCCTCATCCCCAATGACCTCATATTCTTAATCCCAGCCTAAAAGCACTTTACACCTTCATATTTTTTTTTAAATTTAAGACATTTTGGTATCACCTTTGCTGGGTTCGAGGTGGTTTTACAAATATTCATAATAAAATCCTCTGAACAGTAAAAACCATTCATTAAATCTCACTCCGAATACAATAGCTGGCACAGTACAAAGCTGAAGAGTGGGGCATTAACTCAGCAGTTTTTTAAAAATAATTAGATTTATAATACAAACAAATCACGACAAAAGAGGTGGCGAAAGTTAGCAGACCAGAGAAGGAAGGAAAAAAACAAACCCTGTATCTTGTCCATAAAACTGAAACTGAGTTAGTTCCACCCCAAGAATCCTTAAGAGATATTAAATATGATAATAAAAACACATGCCGAAGATGTTATTAATCAAAGCAGCCACAAGCTTGAGCGAGCTGCATAGCAGCTATTATTAATATTTTATTAAGATCGAGAAAAGGGGATGGGGGAAAGGACCTTGCTCCTTACCACTTTTGCTCAGCAAGGTTTTCAACCACACCTACTAGCTATAACTCTTGTCCAGCACATGGAAATGGAATCCAGGGGCTTTTCTCTCCTCTGCAAAAAAAATAACAAGAGCACATGTGCTGGATCAGGTCCAAAGGTCCATCTATTCCAGCATCCCCTTCCCACAGTGAGTAGACAGATGCCCCCAAAAGCCCACATACAGGGGCTCAGAGGTTAAACCTCCCCCCAAAATGTGGCTCCCTCCATCACAGATATCAGAGGGTTATACTGCCCCTGAATATGGTGGCTCCACTTAGCTATGGCTCAAAAACATTGATGGATTTATCCTCCGTGGATTTGTTTAAGCCCCTTTTAAAGCCAACTAGCCTAGCAGCTGCAGCTGCATCATGTGGCAGTGAATTCCACAAGACCATTCGTCTCCGGATGAGGTGGCACTTCCTTTTGCCTGTCCATAATTTACTGCCTGTGAGTTTAATGGGGTTCCTGCAGACTCTAATATTACGGGAGAGGGAGGGAAACGTTCTCTGTATCCTCTCTCTCCCTCCATCCCATGTATAATGTTATAATCCTCTATCACGTTCCCCCCTTAGTCGATGGTTCTCCAAACTAAAAAAGCCCCAGACCTCCTGAAGTCTTTCAGGGTGTTGCAACCATCACTATTTTCTGCATTTCGGCAACTTTCCCTGGAGCGACAATATCCTTTTCAAGATACAGCAAGCAGAACTGTACTCCGGGTTCCAAATGCAGCCGCACTGAACTATCTATATAAGGACATGGTGAGTCCTGGCCGTTTTTTCTCTGCAGCCTGCAGGGCCTTCACCATTCAGGCTCGAATGTGGCTTTTTCCGCTGCGGCAGCACAGAAGAGTGGACAGTTCATCCTCCACAACCCGCCTGGGCAACACTTCACGCCCTCTCCATTGGCTACACTCCCCCGCCCCAATTGTCTCTTCTCTGGCACAGTTAGGTAATTTTAGACTCTGCGCTGAATGGTCCCGGGAGAGCCCCTTCAGATGCCAACACATACTTCAAACATCTATGTGCCCCCCTCCCTGCTGAGCATATGGGCCCCAAGTTCTGCCTGCAAGCCCAGCCCCTGAGGGTATCCACGTCTCTCTTCTCGCTGGGCAGCCAACTCTCCCTTTCCCAACTTTGTAAAAATAAATAAAATACACGAGAAAAAGGACTTTCAAACACCCCATTGTTTGTGTGTTTGGTGGTCCCTGCCATGTCTATTTACTCGAGCTCGAGATTGCTGGAGTTAGTTAACCATTACCCATCATGAAGGGTAGTCGGGAAACCAATCGTATTAACAGAAAACAGCTCTATCCAAGAACTGGCTTGTGGTAATGGGACTTTATATGGGTTGGAGAGGGTGGAATTCTCAAGCACCTTCCTGTCCCCACAGCAGCTTGCAAAAACTCAACTGCGAAAGATCCTAGATAATAGCAAAATCAAAAAGAGTCCAGTAGCACCTTTAAGACTAACCAATTTTATTGTAGCATAAGCTTTCGAGAATCAAGTTTTCTTCGTCAGATGCATGGTACAGAAACTGGTCAAATATAGAAGAGGAGGGAGGGGAGGGGAGGAGAGAGAAGATGCAATTAGGGGGGGAGAGGGAGGAGGTTAGTCTTAAAGGTGCTACTGGACTCTTTTTGATTTTGCTACTACAGACTAACACAAAACTAACAAGGGCAACCCTAGTACAAATTAGCAGGAACAACAAACCAGGGCTACGATATAGTCAAAAATTGAGTGTAATCTAATTACTCATAATACAAAGTGCAAAAGTGCTATAAATACATACATAGTTGTAAGCCAATTTATACAGAATCAACTTCAAGTACATAGATACAGGTAAGTAGCAAGTATATAATTGTGCAAAATGTCACTGTCCGGAACAAATCTTATCAATTAAAGTGCAAATGCCAAAAATGTCAAAGAAGAATCGGTAGGTGGGAGCTTGTGCCAAAGAAACATTAACAGTCCATGGAGTCAAAGCATATATAGAAGCAAACGCCGACGGGGACTTGCAGGCAAATAACATTAACCCGTTTCGTGAGTATCACTCCTCACTTCCTCCTGGGCGTGTAACAATTCGGACTGCACATAAGTATGAGGATAGCACAACAGACTCTCCCACCGTTCCTCCAACACGTGATTCACGGAGGGGGGATTCTCAAGCACCTTCCTGTCCCCACAGCAGCTTGCAAAAACTCAACTGTGAAAGATCCTAGATAATAGCAAAATCAAAAAGAGTCCAGTAGCACCTTTAAGACTAACCAATTTTATTGTAGCATAAGCTTTCGAGAATCAAGTTCTCTACGTCAGATGCATGGTACAGAAACTGGTCAAATATAGAAGAGGAGGGGGGAGGAGGGGAGGAGAGAGGAGATGCAATTAGGAGGGGAGAGGGAGGAGGTTAGTCTTAAAGGTGCTACTGGACTCTTTTTGATTTTGCTACTACAGACTAACACGGTCAACTCCTCTGGATCTAGATAATAGCAGGATCACCATGTACAGCAAACTGCTTTACAAGTTAAAACTTCCTGGCCTGGAAATGTAGATTCGGCCACATAATTTATGGCTGTCACACAGTTGTTGAGGGCATTGGGGCAGAGGCGGCTGGAAAACAAAAAGATGTTGATTGGCAACCAGGTTGTCTTTTCCATAATCTTTGCCTCAGTTCCCGTACCGGCAAAATGGGAGCAGGAACAGTAGGATGAAAATCTGAAGTTGTTAAAAAATGCCACAGTGTTCGTACTGCCTTGCTGTGCCCACTTCTTGATCTATGCTGAAAGTGAAGCTGACAAAACAACGTTAATACTTCCATTCAGATCAGAGTCTTAAATCCAAAGACATTTCATGGCGGTGGAAACAGCCATCAAGTCATAGCTGACTGACGGCAACCCCTGCTGGGGTTTTCATGGCAAGAGTCAAAGAGAGGTAGTTTGCCATCGCCTGCCTCTGCAACCCTCGTCTTCATTGGAGGGCTCCCATCCAATTACTAACCAAGGCCAACCCTGCTTAGCTTCTGAGATCTGGTTCACCTGGGCTATCCAGGCCAGGATAAAAGACATTTCATATTACTTAAAACAAAAGAGATGCCATAGATCTCTGCCATTTTTTCTCCCACTTCGCTCAGAATGCATACCCTCAACTAGAGATCAATTAGGGTAAAACTCCAAGTTGAAAAACTAGCCTGTGCGAAGGACATTCAAAATATTCCTTTGCACGGGCAGCGTAATTTCCCCTCCATGCAGAATCACCAGCGGCAACTCACAGACAGGGTGCTTGAGTCTTGGGAACTTCCATTATAGAAAACAATTTTGCCTGCAGCTGAACTCTTGCAAAGCTTATCTCAAATGTCTTTCTTTTCTCGCTTGAAAAATGTGATATTTGCTCTTTCCAGGACGATCTTATCTTCTTGCCTTCCTCTTTTATCCCATTTTTCAAACTGCTCAGTGTACACAGCTGTCCCTTCTTCATTTGATCCTCACATTTCAGTGCTATGTAAAAGTACTGCACAGGTAGCAAAATAACTAACCTGGCAGCACTTGAGACAAAGCTAATCAAGGCAGAAGACGACAAGGAGAGAACAGATAAAATGCTAAGGTCAAACAAACAAACAAACAAACAAAAAGCAAGAGTTTTGTGGCACCACAAAGACTGACACATTTTTACGCAAGTGTAAACTTTTGTAGGCTAGTGTCTGCTTCCTCAGCTGCATGAGGTGGCTCCACAGTTATATCCACACTTTATATATGTGTAACAACAAGATTATGAAAAGTGCAAACAGCAGCAGGGTCAAGAGGCCATGAAATGGAAGTTCAGGGTGTGATGTAATTATGTAAAATCCAAATGTAATCAAGGAAACTGCATATAAGGGTAACTCCTTTTTTTAAAAAAACTACTTTTAATATCACACCCTTTATTCCTGACACCCACAGCCTTTTGGCTCTTCTGCTTTTTTCTCCAGAATTAGGAGAACTAGGACTCCTCCAAGAGGTGGCTGGAGATCTCTCAGAATTACAACTGATCTCCAGGTCATAGGGATCAGTTCCTCTCGAGAAAATGGAAACTTCGTATGGGTGAACTCTATGGTATTATACACTACTGAGGTCACTGCTCTCTGCAAACCCCGTCCTCTCCAGGCTCCACCCCCAAATCTCCATACCTGCCAAATGAGAATGCACCTCACACACCTGACGAAGTGCGTTCTAGCTCAAGAGCGCACAGGCAGGGATAAAAACGTGTCAGTATTTTATGATCCACAAGACTCCTTCCTTGCCTGTTTTGACTTGCAACAGCTTAACATGGCTCACTTCTACCTGGAGGATGCCAAACTAGGCAGATCAGGTGTAGAAGCTCCTGTGGTTAAAACTGTGTTAACCTTAAAGGAGCCATAGGAGTCTTCTTTCATTTTAATCCCAGAGGCTGGGTTTGGCTTCCTTCTCGCTCCCCTTCCCCCTATCTTCTTCTCATTCACACTGGATGGGGGGAAAAAGAGACTTCCGAAGCAGCAGACCCCATATTTCACATTCCAGCTGTCCCATGAGGATAGTCAAGTGGGCTTGAACCAGGAATAAATCCTGTTTACTGGGCAAAGCCTTGCAAAACAAAACCCCTCGTGCGCTTCTCTCCAGCTCAGAAGTTGCACATTCCTGACTTGTCCTGGGGGACCATGGTTGGCTGTGCTTCACTCCTTCTAGAAAAAGGGATCACTGAGAGCAAAAGGGCTATTATCAGGGCTTTTTTTCAGCGGGAACGTGGTGGAATGGAGTTCCAGAACCTCTTGAAAATGGTCACATGGCTGGTGGCCCCGCCCCGATCTCCAGACAGAGGGGAGTTGAGATTGCCCTCCGCGCCTCTTGGCGCGGAGGGCAATCTCAACTCCCCTCTGTCTGGAGATCAGGGGGCGGGGCCACCAGCCATGTGACCATTTTCTCCAAGGGCAACCCACTGACTTCCACCACCTCTTTTCCCAGAAAAAAAGCCCTGGCTATTATTATTGATTGACTTATACAACACATTAGAGCACTTAGCAGGTCTCTGCCCCAAGGAGTTTACAGTCTCAAATTTGGGAGGGGGAGGCGGGAGTAAAGAGAAGAAAGATTTGCTTTCATTTCCTTACTTGTACTTAGGCTTAGTTACAGGAGAGGTGCAGACTAGAATGTTAAAACAAGTCAAGCCAAGGGGCCACAGAGGATACATAGCTTGGACCAGAGAGGTAGCATTGCTGAAAATTGCCAGCTAGCCACTGGCACCTAGTAGCCACCCAGGGCAGCTGCCCACTTGGAACCTTCCTGGTAAACTCAAGGGCAATCCATGTCTGACAGGCAACAAAACTACTGCAGGAACCTTTAGTTTGTGAGGCAGGGAAGCACTCTCGTTAAATAAATAAAATAATAAAAGAATAGAGAACTAAAACTCCTGTTCTTGGTCGCCAATGCTCCCGCTCTTGGTCGCCAGTGCCCCCAACTCTTCCCGTTAAAATCAAGCAAGTGTTGGGAGGATCCCTGGCTGGTTGAGAAGGGATGTCAGACCTTTCCCCTGGTTTAGAAAGGCCAACACATCAGAAACAAGCAAGCACATTTGAGCGGTGGGAGTGCAAGCAGAGCAGATATGGAGACGGTTCTTCGGCCAAGGACAGAGAAGTTTCCTTGAGGCAGCAAAGATAAGAAGACATCCTGCCCTGCCCGTGGCCTTTCTGTGTCAGGGGAGGAAAAACCAAAGGAGGGTGCAGAGGGAACACTTTCTGGGCTTCAGCTCTTTAGAGAAACTGGAAGATGGCTTGAGGAATGAATGGATTCAGGCCGTATTTCCACTCCTCCTTGCCGTAAATTTGATGGTCAAGCCCTATCAGGAGGGCAAGTCAAACTAGGCCATCTGCAGACATGGTAGGGGGTTTATGAATACCTGGGGGACCAGACCTCCCAGATATATAGTGTGTGTTATGTGCTGTCAAGTCACTGCTGACCTATGGCGACCCAATGAATGAAAGACCTCCAAAACATCCTATCATTAACAGACTTGCTCAGATCCTGCAAACTGGAGGATGTCACTTAAGTACGATATATAGTTGCAGAAAAAAAATATTTGGAGGATGGAAATGGGTCAGCTTCAGCTCCGTTGGTACAGGCAGGACTAAACAGTGCACATCATCTCCGCATCCTCAACCCTGGATTCTCAGCTGCGAGATCCCAGCCAGATTCATAATGGAATGAACCCACAAGCCTTTCTCAATACAGACTCTTATCCAGCATACAGAAGCGTAGGTATTCCATTTATACAAGATGCTCCAAGGGCAATGAACGTGGCTCTCTCCTTCTCCGTTTTATCCTTACAACATCCCAGCAAGGTAGAACATGGCTCTCTCCCTCTCCGTTTTATCCTTACAACGTCCAGGCAAGGTAGGTTAGACTGAGCATCACAGGAGATGCTCAAAATGGGGATAATGTAGGATAAAATGCAGGCCACAGGGCCGTTGTGGCTCCTGTAAGGACTGAAAAATAACAGCCGTTGCTTTGATTTCTTCATTCTCAAGTGCTGATGTGATTTCTATGGTTATCAGAGCACCCCCTGGTGGTTGACATTCTAGTATTGTGGCAAATCTTACACCAGCTCAAAAATTGACTGCTTTCTCCATTCCCACCCCCCTTCTCTTCAATACCTGACAAAAAAGGCTTCAGCCTCATTAATCTTTAGACTTCAAGGGACCACAAGGATCATTTTTGGGTCCCCCCCCCCTTCTTGCAACCCATGACAACTCGGAATTAACTTTCCTTTCTGGAGCCAAGGACGAGGAGATTGGCAAATGCTATTTTAATCATCCTTAGCGGATTGCCAGGATCCTTTAAGAGTTGGGAACCAGCAGTTCTGCTTTGTCACCGCCTCCTTTTAGAACTGAGAAATGGCAGATTGCAGCAAATGGGATTCTGTAATACCTAGGCTTAAATTTTGACATTTCTATTAAAAAAATAAATAAGCTGGAGCCGGCTCGGAAGCGTCACTCTGATCAGGGAATGTTCTCCCTTCGTCTCAGAACGTTGTGTGCGCGCAGTGGTGATTTTTGGCCCAGCGTTTCAGGAGAGAGACACTGTCTTAACCAGGGCTTTTTTTCAGCAGGAACGCGGTGGAATGGAGTTCCGGCACCGCTTGAAAATGGTCACATGGCCGGTGGCCCCGCCCCCTGATCTCCAGACAGAGGGGAGTTTAGATTGCCCTCCGCGCCGCTGAACGGCACAGAGGGCAATCTCAACTCCCCTCTGTCTGGAGATCAGGGGGCGGGGCCACCAGCCATGTGACCATTTTCGCCGAGGGCAATTTAAACTTTAAAAAACTCCTGCCTGGTTCCAGATGACCCAAAGTGATGTCATTGTGTGGTCCTGTGCTGGCAACCCACTGAGTTCCACCACCTCTTTTCCCAGAAGAAAAGCCCTGGTCTTAACTGATTGCTTGTCCTAGGCCAGTCCCAGGGATAAGTCCCGATCCAAACAAAGACAAGGAGACAGACCGAGAGAAAGGCCCGGGGTGTGGCATTCTGCAAAAAGACCATGGGCAACCTCCACAGAAGGGGACTGTCACATAGTACACCAATGACACAGCGCATCTTAATGGGTTTATTAAGAAAGTGTTGAAATCTGCTTTACCCGGCAGCCAGTTCTAACCAGCTTTCTGTCCTTTTTTAACCAGCTCCTAACTGATCTATTTGCTAGCTTCAGAAATACAAAACAGACTTGTGCGGTGTTTTTCTTGTTCACAGGCCAAAGGACGAGAAACTTGCTAAGGTTCAAACTCACCACCACAACAAAAGAGAGACTGTCACGGCCTTGTGCGAAAAGATAACACTTAGCCACGAGGCCATTTGCGCCTGGCCACTAATGCAGAAGATGAGATCGGGCAAGGTACAGGTTATCACAGAAGCTGGTGAAATCTCCTTTTCTTATACAGCTATTACGGCTGGAGACGCTCCCCCCCCTTCCTCTTCCATTGGGTAATCCTATCAACTGCACAGCTGTCCACAGAGACTCTCCACCCTTCCCAGACCTCATGCTGAATCGCCAAATTCTGTCAAGAAAACAAGCGTCATCCTCCCGGCACTGTGGGGCCTCCTGAAGGTCATGCAACAGCAGTAGAGGACGGTAACCACTTGTGCCCCAGAGCCAGGGTTATCCGGGGCTGTTATGGGCCAGATGTGTAGCTGCCAACCTGCAGGCAAGCCTGCTTTCCCCCTCGGCCTGCCTCTTCATTTGTTTCCGCAGAGGAAAATGCCCTTTCCAACCCGGCGGGTGGCTAAGTGCCCAGCTGTTGCCATCTGGTTCCAGATGTTTTCCTCAGCAACAGTTGCATGAAACTCAGAGCCTGCAGGCCAGCTGAGACCACACCCTGTCCCCATTTTGTGCAACAACGGAGCTCGCCCAGGGATCTGAAACAAACCTGTCCAAAAAAACAGGGTTAGCCTTGGGCTAAGTTTGAACCTCCTGGTTTTCCTGTATTTTGACACGGTCATATATCCCGTTTTCTTCTTACAGTAATGCCCTTGAAAGTTCCCCTTCTCTCTCACACTCAGTGCCTTATGAACAGTCCCTCCTTCCTAGAGACAATCTGTTTTCACTGTCCATTTTACTCTTGGGGAGGATTCGGGATATCTTTTTGAAAAATGTTGGGCCATGCTGAAAGAGTGCCAGCTGTCAGCCTCCACTTTCACCCCAGACCTGGGGATCAGATTTCTGAAAGGTTGGCAGGAGGGAGGAACTGGGAAACAGCAAATGCAACCTGTCTTTACTGTACAGGAGCTTTGGTGCAAGCGCATGAACACCAAGAAGCCACATAGTACCCAGCTGAGAGTTTATAAGTGACAGCAGACAAAGCTCAGGAGTGCATGCTGTGGAGAAAATCAACACAGCAGAGAACTGGCCCCCAACCAAGATTATTCATCCATTTCAGCTCCCCTCCATGCAAGAAACTTTCCCGATGCATGAACCTCTGGAAACAGGGGAAGGTTCTTTGCACCAAAGCGCCACTCCATCCTCAGGAACCAACAATTTACATAGGCAACGAGGTGCCCAAGACTGCCTGTGATCACTCAGACATCGGTAGTTTGGCAAAATCTCTACAATCTGAGCATCTTGGCAGATGTTCGTTTCCCTTTCTTAAGGCGTATCATTCTTGCAGTGGGCTTGGAGATACCTCAGGAAATGTGTTTGCGCTCCAGATGTGGCCCAAGCAGGCTTGCCAACAGGCAAGATTTCTAGGACGACCGGCTTTGCAGCTTCTTGCTTGCCACTCAAAGCCATCAGAATTACGTAACTTCAGAAAATGAGAGACACCTTTGTTTGATCTACAAAGCCGAGGCAGGTTGCAGCATTCTGGGATTAGAAACAGGGGGAGAGGCTCAGCCAAGCCAACCCCATCAGCTCTGTTTCCAGGGACGGGAGATTCACAGGCAAGTGAAAGAGCGTGCATGCTCCCTTTCTCCTTGATGCTGTTAAAGAGTGATGCTGTAATGTCTGCACTGGGCCACGCATACAGCAGGGCTCCCACTATGCGCGCTTCCAAGAGACACAGCTTGGCCCAAGTGCACTGAACAGCGCAGGGAGGAGCTGTTTCAAAGTGCATTCCTGAGACATGACCACCAGGGCTTTTTTTCAGCAGGAACGTGGTGGAACGGAATTCCGGCACGTCTTAAAAATGGTCACATGGCCAGTGGCCCCGCCCCCGATCTCCAGACAGAGGGGAGTTTAGATCGCCCTCCGTGGCAATCTAAACTCCCCTCTGTCTGGAGATCAGGGGACGGGGCCACCAGCCATGTGACCATTTTCGCCTAGGGCGATTTAAACTTTAAAAAACTCCCTTGTTCCAGCTGATCCAAAGTGACGTCATTGTGCGGTCCTGAGTTCCACCACCTCTTTTCCCAGAAAAAAAGCTCTGATGACCACCATTATTAACAAAGTAAAACAAAAAATCTCATCTTTCACGTAAGAAGGTCAAACCCATGAGCGAGGCAGCTATTTTAGTCTCAGGCTGGGTTGGTTTTGAGGAACTGGTGGCTGGCACACCAGAGAGGTGGCAATCACATGCCAACTGCTTGTTGTCAGGGCTCTGCGTGTGCCACAGGGCTGCCAAGGCGGCCAGGGCTAGGAGTATCTGGTAACCTGGCATAGAATTTAGGACCCGAGAGGCACGTTTGAGGCAGTTGCCCCACACTGGTGTTGCCTTTGCTGCGAACTGATCTGCAGAAAATCAATCCCCTTTCATATGGTCTGTACACCTAGTGAAGAGGGTTTCTCACTCCTTGGGATAAAGCAGAAGGGTGTGTGTGTGTGTGTCCTACCTCACCTCATGCAGAAACCCAAACCGGCAAAATAGTAAAAAGTCCAGTAGCACCTTTAAGACAACCAACTTTATTGAGGCATAAGCTTTCGAGAACCACAGCGGTGGTTCTCAAAGGCCAACGATGCATCTGATGAAGAGAGCTGTGGTTCTCGAAAGCCAACGATGCATCTGCTGAAGAGAGCTGTGGTTCTCGAAAGCCAACGATGCATCTGCTGAAGAGAGCTGTGGTTCTCGAAAGCTGACGATGCATCTGATGAAGAGAGCTGTGGTTCTCGAAAGCTGACGATGCATCTGATGAAGAGAGCTGTGGTTCTCGAAAGCTTATGCCTCAATAAAGTTGGCTAGTCTTGAAGGTGCTACCGGGCTTTTTAATATTTTGCAACTACAGACTAACTCCTCTGGATCCAAAACCAGCCAGCAGAGCAATGTCAAATCAAAGGGTAATCTGTGTTTGGAGCGCACTGCGAACAATTCTGATGACCCAACCCCACAAAAAAGGTTCTGGAGCAGGAAGAAATACAGGAAAAGGTCCTTCAAACGACCTGAGGAAGAACTGGCACTTTCTGTAGAAGGAACAGCTAAAGGGGCTTTCCAGTTTAAAGGGGCGGAGAGAACTAAGACATGATAGAAGCACAGGAAATCACGGATCACGTGAAGAGAGAACACAGCTTTTCTTATACTAAAGCCGATGAAGATGTTTGGGCAGCAGGGAATAACAGAGCTTCATGTGACTAAGCAACCATAAGGGCTAGAAGCTTGCTTTTCAAAAAGAGAGCAAGCTGAATTTTGAGCTCGGTTCCACAAGCGGCACCTGGTCTGGCACTTCCCCCAAACTGAGAGGCACATGTCCAATCAAGACCGGTAAGAAGAAACAGGAGGAAGGAGCCGCAGCACGATTTTTTTTTTTTAACTTAAACACCCATATGAATTTATTAAATCCAAAGTCCATATTAGGATGTAATGATGAGAAACGATACTTTGTGGTTTTGGTGTGTGTGTGTTGTTGTTTTTTTGTTCTGATAATCAGCTCTCTTTATGAAACGGAGACACAAGTCGGAGAAGAACTCCTTAATAACAATGTTCTAAATACCAGCACAATGGAATGGAGATCACAATTATTACTGGTGGAGTTTTGCTTTAAACACAGATTTACGGAGGGGCGGGCGGGCGGGGTGGCGTTTCTCCCCCAGGGAATACAGCTTGTCACACTGAATGTCACTAACGTCTCAAGCGCTCTCTTTTCAATCTCTCCCCCCCCCGACAATTTCCTCCCTTTCCCACCCCCCACAAGTTTACTGGAATATAAAATAAAAAGCTTTGAACCCAGGAGGATCGAAGCAGCTTTGCCCTCCTGCCCCGTCCCGTCCCACCCCTTTGCCATCTGTCCATTATCCAACAGTGAGAGTGTCATCAAGTTAGGGATTTTAAAAAATAAAAGTTAGAGCAGGTTAATCTTTTTTCTTCTCCTCTGCTGTTTTCAAAGGGAGTGCTTTGGGAACACCGTCTGGCAAGCCCGCTGAGCCAGCTACTGGATCTACATTGGCTACTCCCCCCGTCACTGCCGGGGGGGCTCCGTTGGCTGGCCCTTCCGTAATCGCTCCGAGGGGGCTGCTGGCTGGCAGTGCAGAGGGGTTGTCTTGCTGAGCTATGCTTGCCGTCGTCTGAGACGCTTGGTTTTCTCCGCTGATCCCAAACTCGTTGACTCGGGTCAGATCCACCCGGTAGATCCACCGCTGGTAGAGGTAAATGAAGAAGACGACATCTGTAGGGGGAGTGGGGGGGGAGAAGAGGGAAGGAGAGAGCTCTGGCGGTCAGAAAATCTTCTCTATGGGGGGAGTGAGGAAGGGGGGAGCACAAAGCAGGAGCTGCGGGAAGAGGAATTACCGTCTCGGAGGCAGCCTATCCTGTACATCATGGGCATTTTGATGACAAAGGCGAAGAGGTCGTCGATGAACGTGTTCAGGGCTTTGTAGGTGAGCATCCTCCACGGAAGATGGGCCACCGACTTCAGCTTGTAATTGATGAACAGCTGAGGTGTCATGGTGATGAAACCTGTGAGGGGACAGGGAAGATCAGTACGAGGAAGCCCCCCAAATCACCAGTGTGGGTCCTTCCCTAGAGACCTGCTTCCGCCCAGGCGGAAGTGCGGTGTTGGTTTTTGCAGGACTCTGGCTTTAGGTACCACTGGAAGTGGAATCGTCGCCACTCACCGAAGGTCAGGAGGAATCCATAGAGCATGCTGAGAACCCAGGAGTACCAGCCCTTGTGTTCCATGTAGAGGAGGCTGTACACGGCGTAACAACCCAGCAGTGGGAAGAGGATCCAGGACAGATACCGGAAAGCCATCTGTGTAGGAAAATGTGCAACGGAAAGGGTCTGGCGGGGAACAGCAAATCCTGTCCCAGAGAAAACGGGACACTTGGGGCCACCAGACTAGCCCTCCAGCTGCCTAACCGGATGGTCACTGGGAGTTTCACTCTCACCTGCTTCTTGGGAGTCACTGTTCTCCCCCCTCCCCAAACCCAGTGATCCTGGTTGCTGTAAATCACAGGCTCGGAAGGGAACACTCCTTCCCTGCCGGGGCCCAAGAGCAGTCCCTCGACTCACGTCATCGTAGACTTTGGTAGACGATTCTATGTATGTTGATTTGTCTTTGAAGGTGATGCGTGGAAAGATCCCTGCAACTTTATTGTCCCGATCCAGCTGTCGATCGTCATCCAGGGGAAGAAGGAAAAAAGAAGGTGGGGATGTGTGGAGAGGAAAGGCATCAGATGGTTACTAAAGCGAAGGAACGGTTCAGCGAAGCGAGCCAGCTGGCTCCAAGTGAATGAGCCCGGCCACATGTTCAAAGGAAAAGAAAAATGAGGCTCGAGGAAATGCCCATCCCAGGATTGTGGTTGTGCAGGAAAATCATTTCCAGACCTCATTTTGATCGTAAGCCAACAAGAGCCAGCTTGCCAAGGAGATTTAAGACCCAGAATGGTGGCCTCACGGGAAGGAAAGCTTAAGATGATGTAGACTTTCAAACCTGAATTTGTCCTTCTCACCTTGTGTCAACCCAAATCCCAAGTTTTCACTAAACTGCTAACATTTCAAAGGGAACAGACTGAAACACATAACTGTGGATAGTCTGTGTGCACCTGCAGAATCAATGGTCAGGCACAAGAAGTGATACTCGCGAGAATCTCCAGCCCTTAAAAGAGAGAAACTCTAGTATTTGCCCAACCCTACACCATCTCCTCTGTTCCTCCTCTGCTAATTCCCTCCCCAGAAATTCTCCCTTCAAGAAATCGAACGTAACAGAAGCTCAATGAGTATGGCAAATGTATCCAAACATGTTCAGTCTGCACAGTTCATTTTGACCCCAGGATTTTGGGTCTTCTTCTGGTAATGTCGTTTCTGGACTGGTTTGGGCAGAGCTGTGGAGGCAAGACGTGCACTGACAGGCTACGTTCTTGGGCTCTTACCCTGACGTCCATAACTTTGGTGATCTTCCAGAGGTCGATAAGAAGCCCGATGAAGACGCTAACTTGCACCACGAAGTTGGTTTCGTTGTCTAGGATGTAGAGCAGGACGACGAGTGACTGGAACACCCCAAAGAACACTGAGCGGACAGAAAGCCCTTCCAGGGACTGCCTGCTGTTCCAGAACTGGATATCTAAGAAAAGCAGAAAAGAAACAAGGTTAAAAAGAGAATTCTGACTAGAGATGGGCATGAACCAGAAAAAGGGCGGCTCACTGCAGTTCACGAACCATGAACCGGCATGAAACTGCCCAGTTTGTTTGGTTCGTGAATACGTCACTTCTGGGTCAGCAGAGATTTGCAGAAAGCCCCCCCACCACATTGCCTAGGAAACTGATTCATCAGCACCAGGCTGTCTTCAGGGACAAACTGAAAAAAGAACCAAATGAACCAGCCTAAAAATCATCGCGGTTCGTCAGAAATGCACTCCGACGAACCACCAGTTCGCGAACAAACAAACAAAAGCCTGGTTCGTGACAAACTTTGGTTCGTATTTCAGTTCATGCCCACTTCTAATCCTGATCCTTCCACATACGCAAACACACACACAGCCCAAGCAGATTTCTGCTGGCACCACAATTGGATGCTGGCTGGCTTCATACTTTGGCCAGCAGAAGCCACAATGCAGCCGGGACGCAAACTCTGCTTAGGGCTCCCTGCTCTGATCTTAAATGGTGGCAGATTTTAAAAAAGGAAGGGGTGGGTGGAAATAATCTCCAACATGGAACTTACCATTTTTGAAAGCCAGGAATTCAAATATGCTGTGTACAATAGAAACTACAATGGTCAATGCTAGCAGGTATGGATTTGTTTCCAAAAGAGCAACCTTTAAAAAAAAAAAAGGAGAGGGTGAAAGGGGGTCAGAGGAGTCAGGTGTTTCTATAATGGCTTGGGTTTCCACAGTAAGGAACCTGCCAGATATGTGCAAACCCATCCTGGAATTTGACTTTTTTCACAATTTCCAAATCCTCAGTTTTTATTCCCAGCTCCAAGTTTCTAGTACTCATGGAGTCAGGTTTCTTGGCAGCGTCAGGGCCAAATTAGATGGGAGTGGGAAGCACCAGCCCCTGTTTACAAACAGAGGGGAGAGTATGTGGGACTTTATTGTAAGAAGAATGTTGAGGGCCCCCATCCATCCCCCCAACTCCTCCCCCTTTGGTTGCTCCAGGCACTTTTCACTCTTCCCATCTCCGAGTCACAAATAGAGACACCGTGCAAGTCTGAAGTCCTACAGGAGAGTGCTTAACACCTCAGCCGGTATGACACTTAAATCAGGCCAGAGTCTGTGAGGGTAACCAGCAAGGCCTTCTTGGTCACGGCCCCCACTTGGCGCAACTTGTTCCCAAAGGACACTGGCCTCGTCACATTCCTAACCATTTTCCCTCCACAGGTAAAAAGACTTTCTCCTACAACACCCCAGGCATTGGTTCAAGAGTTGGCTCGCTCAAGAAAACAGAAGCCGTTACAAAGTTAAACTGTACTTGTGCGTGTTTTCACGCAAGGTATCGGATGACACTGTCGTTCTTTTCGTGAGTGGTGTTTCGAGGATATAAAGGTGTGGGGATTAATCTGGAATACATTTTCTGCGAATGGAAGGCACTTCCTTCAGCGGAACAGAACTCTCCTGCCTCCCCCTCTGATCTCCCCAAAATGCTGTTCGGAGGGCAGGGGGGCGGGGGGGGGACTGTCCAGAATGGCACGAGAGGGAAATCAGGAGTCAAACACAGGAAAGGAAATGGGTGGAAATTACACCTCCCTATCTGTTAGTGAAGAAAGCTGACAGGAAGAAAATGGATTCATTTGAAATGTAGTGCTGGAGGAGAGTTTTGCGGATACCCTGGACAGCCAAAAAAAAAAAAAAGGACAAATAAGTAGGTTCCAGATCAACTCAAGCCTGAATTCTACCTAGAAGCTAAAAGGACAAAACCAAGGCTGTATGTTGGTCACATCAGGAGAAGACAAGAATCTCTGAAAAAGTCAATAATGCTAGGAAAAGTGGAAGGCAATAGGAAAAGAGGAAGACCCAAAATGAGGTGGCTGGACTCAATAAAAGAAGCCACGTCCTCCAGTTTGCAGGATCGGAGCAAGTCTGTTAATGACAGCACGTTTTGGAGGTCTACAATTCATAGGATTGCCAGAGGTCGGAGGAGACTTGATGGCACATAACACACAGAGACATCTGTTAGGGGAAAATTTAGTCTCAATCCAACCTGTATTCTGCTTTGGGTTACTTCCAACTGGAAAACATGGCAAAAAATACGATGTGTAAAAAACCAAAATTCCTATGTGATAACAGAAACCATTAACAGGACAATAAATTTGGCACCGGCCTGGACGTTGTTCTGTGTGCCAGAAGACCCTCAACAGGCAGAAGCGTCACGAAGGAGCCCGACACCCCCTTCTCACCTTGACGGAGTCCTGCTCCTCATCCGACTGCTCGTACAGATCCTCGCCCAGGAAATTCCAGGGGGACTTGGTGCTCTGGGCAGCGTACAGCTGCCAGCGCCAAAGCGACAAGGGGCAGTAGGAGAGGCGCAGGGGCAGCCGCTCCACTGTCTCGTTGATGGGGAAGTAATCCTTCTGCAGATTCCAGTAGTCGTTAAAGTACAGGATAGGATAGTAGTCGCCGCTCACAGCATCGAACTTCACATCTGCAGCAAAAAGCAGACCGTGACCGTGAGTTTATAAAAATGAAATAAGCAAAATGTATCTGTGTAGGTTTCCAACTGATTATGTTTGCAAAATGACCGACTTGCAGCAGTGAACAATTATGTAGTCACATCATATGGAGGGTTTTTTGGGGTGGGTGGGAATGTCCAGTGAAAATATTTTAAAAACTCTGTATTTCACTATTTAAATATACCAGGCGGATGTGGTGGAGAGTGCCCATAGCTGACTTATGGTGACCTCTGGTGAGGTTTTCATGGCAACAGACAAATGGCAGGAGAGGTAGTTTGCCATTGGCTACCTCTGCAACCTGGTCTCTGTTGGAGATCTCCCATCCAATTACTAACCAAGGACGACCCTGCTTAGCTTCTGAGATCAGGCTCACCTGGGCTATCTAGAGCAGGGTAAATACACCAGGATGGAGCTGTATTTCAAAGGCCATTGGTGGATTTGCTGCTTAGGTTTTCCAATATGTCACTGTTATTATCACTCATAAAATATAGTGCTAAAAAATGACCAAGAAGGGGCGAGTGAAAGCTCTGTTTGTGCCACTGCAGGGTAAAAATCCACACCCTTCTTCTGCCCCTTCCCCAACCGACAATGTTCCCCGGGCCACACTCTGTGTCCTTACACTGGTCCAGCGGAGGAGGAACGCTGCCCTTCACCCACGGCGTATGGTCATCCACAATGTTGATCGTGAGGTTCGGGTGCCAGTGGGATATCACCTCCACAGGGCCATAGTCTTCGGCTCTCTACAATGAAAAGCCTGAATGGTAGTAAGGGGCAGGGAGCGCATCCCCAGACACTGCTCCCAAGACAGCGAGGCCTCTTCTGGTAAACCAGAGGCCCCCATGGGTGACATATGGGGGACCTCCGAGGCAAGCCAAAGGGAAATCTTTGAGGGGCGACCGTTGTCGATTTCCCTAACAGAAGTCAAAACTGCTGCCCCTGAAGAATCAACTCATCCCAAGGCATCGGCTGTACTGATTAATCTGTGACACCCAAGACAGTCGTTTACCCGCATTCAAACTCCAGATTCTGAACTGTGTAAAGGTTAAGAATTACCCGCCGTCAAAGGAATTTTCCTTGCCCACCAGGAGTCATTGTTCTAAGCGCACCTCTGAATGAGAAGACGAGAGGCCAAGAGTAATGACTCACAGAGGGACATAACTGGCAGCCTCGGCCAGGTGGGGGTTGTTTTTCGGCTTTGGGAGAGACGGAATGATCTGACTGCACCGGAGGCAGAAGTGTGGCAGATTTACCCACTAACAGCAGAGGCTGGTTAGAAAAAGGGCCAGGCAGAGACAATCGATCGGGCACAGTCCAACAGCGGAGGAGTCCTCTGGGCTCACAGGAGCCTCTAGGGACTGGATTTATCACATTTCTCACGGCACGGTCTGTGCTCCAGCACCAGGAAGGGGAATTATTGCTCTCTCCATACCCCATCAACTACAGCAATGCGTATTTGGTTAGATCATTGTTGCTTTTTAAAGCAACTGTAGATTTTTTTATCAAGATTTATCTCGATTTCTTGATGGCTTAGCCAACAGGGAAGGTTATACATTTTTTAAATGCACGGGGGACCTGCGTAACACTGAGCTGCAACCTCAGGATGTTTAGAATATCAGGCCCAGCGGTAGAAATGCTGCATATGCCTGGATCGTTAAAGATTTTTACTCATTTTAAATTGAACTGCTCTCAAAAGGCTTTCTTCGCTGCGGCCCAGAACACATGTGGAGATGGCCAAAAAGGCGCGCTCTAATTATAGCTCAGCCAGAAATCACAGGCTTGCGGCAGAAGCCAGCAGGCCTGACAACGGCCCTTGGCTGGGCGCAGGGAAGCTCTTGGAACGGCCCTCAGAAGCTACACGGCTGTGACAGAAGGGCAGCGGTGCTTATTCATCCAAAGATGTACAGGTTTTTCTTCTGAAGCTAGATGGAGGTGGGCGGATGTTAACAGAGCAGCCACAATTTCAAGTGCCGAACGGGTGCGAGGGGAGGTGTGGCTCTTTCAACCGTGGCCAGACAGTTGCTCCGGGAAGCAGGGCCCACTTAATCACTCTTCTCCCCCACAAACCACAAACAACCATTTCCAGGCCAAGCTTTAAATATAACGCTGGCTTTTGCTGGAGCAGCTTTAACAGATTTTTCCCCCTCCTTCCCCAAACCAGCCCTGTATTATCTTTCCACCCCTGTAAGTAAATCAACTTGTGGGAACCCCCCACGCCCACCCTTTAGGAAGGGACGGCAAGTTTCAGCATCTGATGGAGCAGGGAGCTGAAACAAAAAGGCAGAGTGAAAATCACTTCCCAGCACGAAGTCCAGCAACTGCCCACTGAGGCCAATTCATCAAAGGTTCAAGTCTTTCAGAACCTTGGCTGCCAACCGTATGAGATCGGGAAGGCTGAATTATGAGGAACAAAGGCACAAGTAGAAAGATCCACCAGCCAGAAGCCCGTAAGACCATTCTCATTACGAAAAAACTTTGACCCTAGTGGGCTGAAAAAGCACAAAAGCCAGAGTGTTTGGTATGAGAAGCTAGCATTACTTTGATCATTTCGGGATCCGCTTCAGTCTCCCCTGTTAGCAAGTTCTTGGTTTTCTGGAACCGTCTGCGCTTGTATTTATTTATCACTGCAAAGGAGGAGGAGAGGACAGGAATAAGCAGGCATAAAACCACGTCAGCAGGCCAAGGCAACAGCAGCATTAACACAACGTACCATAACCTCACGGTTCAGCGTGCTGTTTACGTACCATAACCTCACGGTTCAGCAGGCTGTTTCATACACTGGAGAAACGAACGGGGCAGGAAGGCTAAGGGCTACCCCTGAGGTTAGCCCCTAAGCACTGGTGCTCCGAGGTTTACTACCTCTGAATAAGGAGGTTCTCCCTTGAGTCATCTTGGCTAACAGCCGTCATCCTCAGCACATGTATTCCATGCTCACGGTCACACATTTATGCTGCAAAATGCAATGGCAAGACACTCCCCTCCCCCAAACCAAAACAAACAACAAGGAGAAATGGCACACTTACACATCAAGCAACAAGGGAAGGAAAAGCCAAAACAGGTTATGGTTGTTTTTTTTTCATTTTTAAACTATTCAATTTCACGGGCTGCACCCCAAAGGTTGCTATCCTGACATAGCCAAAAGTACGCCAAGAAGAGACACCCTCTGGTGGGGAACCATGAAGACCCCAAAAACTGTTCTAAAATATTTTTTCCTACAAAGCAACTTGCCAGTCCTTGTCCAAACCCCCCCCCCCTCTAAGTCCTCCAAATAAGCAGAGTAAGCTAATATGGAGAAATGTGCTCGTTTTGCAAAATGTATTTTGAGCAGGGAATTTTTGTTTTTTTGTTTTCCTCTGGGGAAGAAATCTAGACTTTTTCTGGCGAGAATAAAAGCCCGTCTGCTTAACTAGTATCTGCATTCAAAAAAAGATTTTTTTTGTCAAGGGTTGGGGCTAGCCAACAAGCATCCTGCTTCCCCCTCATCTCTATACCAGAGGTCCCCAACCCCTCGGTCCGCGGACCACTCCCGGTCCGTGGCCTGTTAGCAACCGAGCCACACAGGAGGTGGGTGGCGAGCGAGTGCAGAGCCGGCTCTGGGGAGCCGGCGAGGTAGGTGGCCGCCTATCACCCCAATAGAACCGTCTAATTGCAGGAAAACAAGCTCAGGGCTCCCACGAATTCTGTATTGTGGCGAGTTGTATAATTATTTCATTATGTATTACAATGTAATAATAGAAATAAAGTGCACAATTGTATCATCCCGAAACCATCCACTCGCGCTCCCCCCCCCCCCCCGGGGTCTGTGGAAAAATTGTCTTCCATGAAACCAGTCCCTGGTGCCAAAAAGGTTGGGGACCGCTGCTCTATACCATGTAATCTCTTGCTCCACACACACACACCTTTCCCCTCTCCTGGAGAATAACTGCAAAAGTCATTGTGCTGAATGCCTATGGCACTTCTCAAAGAACCCCCTGCGACTACTGGTTTTTTTTTTTTTTTAAAGGGAGGTTGATGAACATTCGCCAAGATGTTTTCTTTCTAACTCTGCTGAAGTGTCATACAAGCCTGCTGGTCTCCACATGAGCAGATCGGCTAGCAATACGTCATTCTGCGAAGCGTGTGAATGAAAACGCTCCAAAAGGCACGGGACTTGCTCAGATATGAGCATGCCTGGGTATATCTGTACAGACCGCCAACTGTAACGGGTCCGAAGGGCGAGGCATATGTTGGGGAGCTGTTAACAGGCGGCAGCTTCTCAGCATGTTTAGAGCTACGTGGCTCCCCCATACCACCCCGTGCCACATAATTTACAAAACAAACAGGAAAACCTCTATAACTTACTAACTAGAAAAGCAATTAACCAACCCAATAATAAATATTAAATAGAAAAGATATGCAATATATGCTTAATGCTGGCAGGTAGAAATTACAATTTCAAACACACAGGCGCTGTGGAATTTTTTTTTTTTTTACACATCATCATCCGGCCAATACTCTCATAAAGTAACAAGTGCAATATTGAATTATCCTAAAAATGCTGTACAATCAAAGAATCACACAACTACATCAAGTCAAACGACACAATCTGGATTCTGAAAACTGCACAGGTAAGCCCAATAAAGTGTTCTTGAGCAAACTATTAATGAATGTTGCACAAGAACTCTTTATTGAACTTACCTGTGCAGTTTTCAGAATCCAGATTGTGTCATTTGACTTGATGTAGTTGTGTGATTCTTTGATTATACAGCATTTTTATAATAATCCAATATTGCACTTGTCACTTTATGAGAGGACTGGCCAGATGATGAGGTAAAATCCCCCCCCCCCAAGTGCCTGTGTGTTTGAAATTGTAATTTCTACCTGCCAGGATTAAGTATACATTTTCTATTTAATATTTATTACTGTGTTGGTTAATTGCTTTTCTAGTTAGTAAGTTCGTTTTGCCAGTCTATCACTGTAAAATAATCTACAGAAAGCAAACGCCGATTTACAAGATGCTAACTAGCCCCTTGACTTCTGGCATGGAGGAGATATTAAGGAAAAGAGGGAGAAGTCGTAAGGCGGAAAGGGAGAAGGGATGGCAGGTTGGAGCAGAAAGGCTCAGAGGTAGAGGCAATGGGAGAGTGGAGAGGAGATTGTGGTGAGTACAGAACTCTTATTTATTTAATTAGATTTATATTCCACTCGCCCTGCAAGTGGGCTCAGAGAGGATTACAACTAAAAAATATAAGATCCAACAGGGTAGCATGAAAATACGCTTGCCCATGATTTACGACTGTTCCTCCCAGCGAGAGAAGGGGGCAGGATCCATCCTTGCGAAAGGCTTACTTCGTGACGTGTGGACTGTGGAGAGCCGCTTGTACGAGTTCTTCTGCTTTGGATCGGGATGGAGCCCGCTCTTTGTGAAGTACACGTGGATGAACATGGAGCCATTGTGCTGGACGCTCTGAAATCACACACAGGCACCACAGCCATGACATCGGCATCATCAGACACACAACAAGAAGTGGCCAACTGCTTCTGCCTGCTACTAGAACGGGGGCTGCCAGTTGCATTAAAACATACAAAACAGCTGTCTCAAAATGTAACCCAAAAGTTCTGTCTTCCCTTTCACCCCCACCCCCAATTCCTGGAGCTCAACTTGTGCATTAAATGCCAAAATCTTCACTGAGAAACATCCCAGGAAACAAGGCTTGGCTCACTTCCTTCTCTTACCAAGGGGACCCAAATCTCCATTCAACCCAGTTTGGCATTTTCAGAATTTAACAGTGCAATGTCGCTTCTCTATCTGTCCGCGCCAGGCACACTGGGCACGCATCACATATACGCCACGGCAAAGGGACCACCTTATCCATCTCTGTGAAGCATTGTGGCCAACAACCTTCACCTCCATATAGGACATTCAGACTGCGTGCCATTCATCTCTCTCTTAGCTCTACTTAGGGCTGGGTCAAGGTTTTTTTGTCACTCATCTCTTCCCTAGTTGACATCTCCACATGCCAGGTTCAAGCCAAGCTCCTGGAGGCACTGCCACGGGATTGGACCTGGATGGCAGCAGTGTGGGCCCAGGAGGGGATGGCTGTCACCTGGCGGGGGGCGGGGGTGGGGGGGCTGGGAACATCACTGCTCCATCCTCGTTGTGCTACCGTTTGAATGGCTTGGCTGGAGAGCCAGCCGTGGTTCTGTGTCAGCCGCTGAGGCAGGGAAAGTGCAGATCTAAAGAGGGAGAGAAGGAGCCTGCGAGTCTTGCTCTAGGTAGGCTGTTTCTGTAGCAGGCTTGCCTCCTACTGGTGGGAGAGGGAAAGCATGGACCGCTCACGGGAGACGAGGAGGAAGAGCGAAACCCACAGTAAGGGGAAACAGTTACACACACACACGCACACACACCTCAGGGACATCCAACTCTGCGTAATGTTCATAGCACCCATCGAAATTCTCGCCACTGGTCCAATCCCCATAAACGAGATCCCGCTTTTCCCAAAAAAGTGACGAGGAGGTGTTGAAATCTGTAAAGTGCTCATGCTCTGAGATATAGACATAAAGATCCTGCAGGGGGAAGAAAAGGAGGCTAAATCCAAAGCAAGCAACCCAGACCCAAGGGCAGAATAAACACAGACCTTTGCTTCTCCCCCCGCAATTTCCCCGTCGCTTTGTAACTTGTATGAGTGAACAGCAATACCTCAGGAGCACATTAAACCCTATACACAAAAGGCAGTATTTGGCAAACCCGGCCCCCTCCAAATTAAGAATCCCAGTATTTGTATTTTTATTTACAACAGAAACACGACAGCCATGTTTCTAGTCCTTAAGATGGAGAAGAGATACTTGGATAAGAGATGGGAAATGACTGCTTGAAAACAGCGCTGAATAAAACTTTCAGGGGTTGTTGATCTCAGGACTTGTGTGTATGTGGCACATTCTGGCTCACACCCTGCGTAATGGAAGCAGAAGCAGTATGCCAAAGAGCAAACATGGCAGAATCCACTAAGCAAAACAAGAAAAATTAGGCCACTTTACCTGCTTTATAGACAAAATCGCAACTGCCTAGGTGCAGAGGGTTTTTTACACCCAATGTACCAATCTGGATATCATGTCCAAGCAACAGTTGAGGCTGTACATACTGAGGTCATGCTCAGCTGCCAGCCCCAGAGGCCAGCTGAACCGAGTCCCTGCCGCGCTTACCATTAAAGTGTCTTTAGGGAAGAGATTGCGGCTTGGTGCCCTGGGTGCTCCACCAGCGGTGGTCTGGTCCTGTGGTGCCGGCCCACGACGGAACCAACTGCTGATGGCCCAAATGATAAAGATCCTGGGTTGGGGATGGAGAAAGCAAACAATTAATGCCACAGCGCCAGCCTTCTCTTTCTAGCGGCAGTTGCCGCACATGGTTCATAAGCAGCTCTCGTAAACAGGAGCAATGCTTAAACCGAGCAGACTCTGAAGGGCTGGCAACGCCAGATCCCAAATGTTATCCAAAAAAGCACACAACCATGGCTTTGCAGCACACTTCCCCCTGGCCGGAAAAAGAAGCACTGGGCTGTAAAAGGCAAAGCAGCCAGGAGGATCCGGCGAAGCTTTTGTCCATATAGGGAAAGAATGGTGCAAAGGTGGTAGCAGTGTAGCAGTGGGATGGAACGGGCAAGCTGGGTGCATGAAAGATGGCCAGCCTGCTCACTGTCCACTGGCGGGCAGCAACGAGCAAGGCAGTCATTGCTGGGGGCCTGCCCCCCCCCCCCCGTGGGGCCTTCAATGTGAAATTTCTTCTCTCTGCTTAAACTTAGGCACATCCTGTTCTTTTCTCCCGTCTAAGCGGATGCCTGACACCCAACTGTGTGATGAATGGCTGCCCTAGGAGACAACACTGTAGTGAAGAGAAAAACTTGCTGTTCCCCCCCAACACACACACACACACTCCTCATCATGGTGCGTAGCTGTCCTCTGCCAGGGCAGGCCTGAAAGAATCAAACCCCTGCAAGCAATCCCTACCTCCTCCCAACACACCTACGGGCATTTTGCCAGCCCCGAAGCTCTGCCCCTTGGGCTGCTTTGCACACTACCTGCAATTGCGCCAACACGGGCACGACTCCGACATTTTCCAGCTTGTCTCGGAAATAGCAAAGGCTGCAGGAACTTAAAATGCAGCGTGTGTCCCACCCCCCAGCTCCGTTTTAACCACCCTAGGGAATAGGTAACATGCAGTACCCCTTTTTCAAACCGTAGTGCCCTTCATGAAGGCTCACCCTCCAGACAGTGGCACGGCTTTCATCCCTCTGCTCCTTCCCCTTCAAAACATTCCCCCTTTTAGAATGTCAGTTTGCCAGCCTGGCTGATTCGGCAGGATTTGTTAAAAGGAAAAAACTACAAGCGAGGATCCTTTGAAGACTGGTGGGGATAAGAAACAGCGTCTCGTGATACTAAAACTGTTCCTTCAAACAGCTCTGCATTTGGAAGGGAAAGGGGCTGTTATCCTGCACTGCTCAGTGGAAACGATTTACATGTGGCTTCTTTCAAAACAAAATGAAAAACTAGACTAGCCATGGCCAACTGGCATATTCTAAAATCGCAACGCGAAATACAGACTAGGGATCTCTCAAGAGCTGTGCCTTAACCCATCTGTGCTCAATGATCCCAAGTCTGCACACTGGATCCCACAAAGGGCACGAGGAGGTCTTTGCTGCCTCCAACCAAGGAGGGCTGGCTCAACAACTGGTACGTGCTGGGTGGCCTGTGAGTAGTTTGCAAGTGGCCCCTTCGGTGGACTGTGTCCGACCTCCTGTCCCCGAGTGGAAAGGAGCACAAAGCCTAGAAGAGAGTCTCTGAGTCAAATGCAGCCTGTAAAGCAGTTGCACTTGGTTCCCTGGCCACTCAACCAAAACTTGCAACATATACCAGGAGGATGGTCATTGTGGGTTTTCCGGGCTGTATTGCCGTGGTCTTGGCATTGTAGTTCCTGACGTTTCTTTTGGTGCTACACCTCTGAAGATGCCAGCCACAGCTGCTGGCGAAACATCAGGAGCTACAATGCCAAGACCACGGCAATACAGCCCGGAAAACCCACAACAACCATCGTTTTCCGGCTGTGAAAGCCTTCGACAATACCAGGAGGTCTGGGGAAAAGGCCTTGGAACACAGCCCGCCTCTGATGCTTCCCCACTTGGTTAAAATTGCTACCGGTAAATTTCATAGCTGAGGGGAAGGTCTGGAGCTTACTGGACATGGGACCTACTGAGCTGTGACCATGTGCCACAAAGAGTCACATGACGTTAGAGGTATGTGACAATGGACAAAGTTACAATCTCGCCAGTGACAGGGCTCTTTCTCAAAGGCTCAATATTATCAAGACCATCGAAACATCTTTTTGCCAAACAACTACAATGACCAAATGGGGTGTATTATAGACGGAGAATCCATTTGGCCATTGAAAGTGCACTTCCAGCACTTTAAATAAAGTTTTCAGGTCGACATTTATGAATTATGTTTAAATTTTTGTAGTTGTTACCCTCCGGTGGGCGGTGGCCTTCCTTCCTTTGCAGTTTTGTCCAGGGGAGCCCTTCTCTTTGTTTGTCTGCCTTAAGACTTACCATCGTGTATAGCGTGAGGAACGAACTGACTCCACCTACGGTCGATGGCTATATGTCGATGACCATTGGCTAAATAGAAACTCTGTGTTCAAAAACAGTCTACCTTTGACTCTGACTCTTATCATTCACTGCAGCAACACTACTGAAAACAGCTAGGGAAATACAATGGATCGATCCACTGCTGAAGAACACAGCGGGTCCTGAGCTTGTAACAAGCTCCGAACCTCTGGGCTGGGCAGCTAACCGTTGTTTCTGACAGATGCCGAGGACTGGCTCTCTGATTTTCCAGAGAAGCAAAGCCAATGTGCCACTTCTGCATCACTGCTAGAAGAGGACACTGCACAGGGGAAGAATAGGCAGGTGGAATGTGTGTTTCCAGCCACTGTTCCCTTCCCAGCTGCGACACTAAAGGCACATCTCAACAGAAGATGCAGCAGCCAGGTGCCCTTTGGGAAGAGTCTAGGAGGATGCGTTTAGAAGAGAATAAGACTGTAGTCTATTGCACTGTTCACTGTAAGCATCATCTTGCTTTTATGGCATTGTCCTTTATCTTTCTGTACACTTTCTGGTATATGTTCTGTACACTTTCTGGTATATGTTCAATAAATTGAAACATAAATATAAAATATAAATATCACGTAACCCTTAAGACAGTTTTCTGTTTGGATTTGTGGAGAAACACCGACACCTCAGGATTCATGTCAAAGTTACAATAATTGGGTCAGCACTCTTTACATGCTCAAAGCATCTTTCTACAAGTTTACAGCTAGCAATGGGAAAGCTACAGAGGAATGAATCAACTTCACAGGGACAGGGTATCCGAGAACCACAGGTGTGCAGACGGCCATCTCACAGGGGATGTAGAAAAGCAGGAAAAGGTGATTTGTGGCTACATCACTTTTCATTTTAATCACTGCTCAGTTTGCTGCGCAAATGGATTGCGCGTGTGCTACGATTACTTTACTGAACTTCTTTGTCATCTGAATGCAAGTCACCTGGTTCCTGGACCCACGCCACACAATTCTGTCATGCTCGTGGTGGTGGAAAGCGCCCTCAAGTCATAGCTGACTCTAACAACAGTTGGTTTGCTATTGCCTGCCTCTGCAAACCTGGTCTTTGTTGGAGGTCTCCCATCCAATTACTGGCCAAGGTGAATCCTGCTTAGCTTCTGAATTCTGACCAATCGGGCTTGTCTGGGCTATCCAGATCAGGGCTCAGTTACGCTTATCCAGCAGGAGAAAGGGGAAGGGGGTGGCTGTAAATCCCTTCATCCCCAGAGTGCGCAAGCGTGCACATGCCAGCCCCTATAGTAGCTGGTGAATGCAACATGGGAGGTGAAGCAAAGAGGTGCAACCTTTAAGTGGTGCTGCAGTAAAGAGTGTAGAAGTGCTAGTCCTTCAGCAGGAGAGATTCGTTAAGGCTAGAAAGTGGCAGTGGAAATACCTTCCTCTTTCCTTTTGTTGAATTAACGACATCTTCCTAGCGGGGTGGGGGGAGTGTTAAAAGAGGGAAATGTGTGGTGTGAAGGGCCAAGGCATGGCTGTGCACTGTGGGAAATTGGAGTATTTTGTGCATGTTCAAGCATCTCTCTATCAACAGTTGTCCAACAGCAACAAAAACAGGCGTTGGTCGAGACACAACTTGGACTGCACCTGCACATTGGAGGATTTCATTATATTGTTGTGCTGTAATAATCATTTGCAACTGGATTTGCCTGTGTAGACAAGACTATCCAGAACAGGCGCTAAAGCACAACATCTAATCATGTGTGGAACAGTCCTGCTCTCAATCAATGCCATGGCTGGCTGTTGCAGTAAGCAGAAAATTTGGCAGTAACCTGCACAAGAACACAGGGGCTAAAAAAAGTCAGAGATGTTCTCCGTTTTGAGGCAGCGGAAAAAGAGATGGACAAAACTGCAGCCGGGACTCGAGGAACCTCTCCCAATCTCACCACCACCCCTTCTGACAGGCACGCACGCTAAGAGGGAGAACAAAAAAGATGACTCTGGCACAGGCAAGCAATACATCTCTGCCACAAGTCAGTTCAGGCCTGAAGCATGCCAGTTCAAACCCCTGCTTAATCACGGATGGTCTTCAAGAAAGCAAACCCATGTAACGTTCCTCATTGGCCTGTTGTAAGACAACGAGAGGAAGATGTAAAGATGTATGGTTAGCACACCCAAACCCCTTGGATTAGTAAGGGAGAAAAAAAAATAAACAAGCCCCTTTGGTTCTGGAAGGGGATGGGTAAGGAAGGTTTCTATGTGGATATTACCGATTGTAGGGAAAGGCATCGATACCTGCCTTCAGTACAAACTAGAAAAAGGCAATGGATGCTATGCACAATGGAAGCTATGCACAAGGCCCACAAGCATATTATGAGATGTTTAGCCAGAAAGTAAGACTCAGTTATTTGATTCAGACAAGCTGGAGTTGTAGAATGGGAGCTGAGCCACAAACTCCTCCTTATGCCACCACAAACAGCTATTCCTTTATTGCTATCTAATGTAAACTGACAGCTCAGGCAGCAAGCCATGGCTTGAAAAAGGTTTCCAATTGTGGTTTGGAGGACAAACGCAAACCACAGTTTGCCAATATCAGACCTTGGGGCAAATGACGGTTTGTGCTGAGCAGCAATTGAACAAATTGAAGAGAAGAATGCGCATGTCTCCGTGGCTTGCTTCCGAATGTGGTCTAGAAAACAGACCAAACGAAGCCCACGTGAGGAAAGGAAGATTACTGAAGCGTGCAGAAAAATGTATTACTTTTATTAAAATTTATTTAACAAATTATCCAACCGAGTAATCCAAAATCCCACTTCTTCAAGAGCGTATTTGCTACCAATGTTAGTGAGATGAAGAGAGACTTCATAGAGGAACGCAGTTGTATATCATTCTGAATCTAAGGCAATGCTCCTCTCTTTGAACTCCTATTTCCACACAGCTACCATTGGCAATAAATATTCCTGCAAAGGAGAGCAGTTCAGCCTGAAAGACGCTGGGATTTTGGATTATCCTGTAAGATTCATGTTGTTTTGGGGAAGCATTCCATTCTCTTTGCATCAAGTTTCAGGAACATCAGCACCTCTTTTGCAAGCAATGCATTAAGCAGAAACCAGAGGTCTATGCAACTTGTAACTTCCGTTGTCTGCCACCCATAAACCAAACTATCAGGTTTCCAAATGACATCTAAGGAGTTGGCTCTGATGGAAGTATTAAAGACCCCAGATGTGTGAGAGATTTGGTAAAAAATGTTGGCAATAAGTGAGCAGAATTGTTTGTTATGTACTTAAAGGAGGCTGGCTGTGCAGTCGAATGCCTCACTAAATGCATTTGGCCATGGAACTCTTTCAGCCCCAGGTGTTCACAGCTTGAGCAGCCGCATAATTTTATGTGGCTGTAGATCAACTGTGGAGAAATATGCTCTCTGGGATGCAAGGCAACGGAGGTGGTAAGGCTGTATCTCAATTATACCTCTCTATAAGGTGGAGGCCACATCACCAAAGATTCTTTGCATGTAGAAAATTAACAATGGGGAGATGGTTTGTTGTCCAGAATTTTCCCTTACTCGCTCGTTTTCTATACCGGGGATAGGAGGTATGATTCTTTTTTTTGGAAAAAAAAAGCAAGGCACATTCAATGACACAACTTGCATTCGGAAACAATATAGTGGAGATCCAGATTTAACATTTTGGCTGGTGTTTGTGAGAACTAGGCCTTAGATTGCCTCTTGAGCACATAGTGAATGGGTGAAAGACCAAGCTGTGAATAAACAGAAGCCCTCTCCTCTAATCATACCCATAAACTCACTCAGAGACCTTAGGCAAGTCACTTAATTTCTTAACCCTTAAATACAGGGGTATGATGATGCTGGCGCACCTTACAGCACAGGTGCAAGGTACACCAAGCTCATGAAGTGTTCTAAACGTGCTGTAGCCTTGTGTAAATGCTGCGTACTCCTATTAGCTGTGGCTGTTTGTGTAAATGCTGCGTACTCCTATTAGCTGTGGCTGTTTGTGTAAATGCTGCGTACTCCTATTAGCTGTGGCTGTTTGTGTAAATGCTGCGTACTCCTATTAGCTGTGGCTGTTTGTGTAAATGCTGCGTACTCCTATTAGCTGTGGCTGTTTGTGTAAATGCTGCGTACTCCTATTAGCTGTGGCTGTTTGTGTAAATGCTGCGTACTCCTATTAGCTGTGGCTGTTTGTGTAAATGCTGCGTACTCCTATTAGCTGTGGCTGTTTGTGTAAATGCTGCGTACTCCTATTAGCTGTGGCTGTTTGTGTAAATGCTGCGTACTCCTATTAGCTGTGGCTGTTTGTGTAAATGCTGCGTACTCCTATTAGCTGTGGCTGTTTGTGTAAATGCTGCGTACTCCTATTAGCTGTGGCTGTTTGTGTAAATGCTGCGTACTCCTATTAGCTGTGGCTGTTTGTGTAAATGCTGCGTACTCCTATTAGCTGTGGCTGTTTGTGTAAATGCTGCGTACTCCTATTAGCTGTGGCTGTTTGTGTAAATGCTGCGTACTCCTATTAGCTGTGGCTGTTTGTGTAAATGCTGCGTACTCCTATTAGCTGTGGCTGTTTGTGTAAATGCTGCGTACTCCTATTAGCTGTGGCTGTTTGTGTAAATGCTGCGTACTCCTATTAGCTGTGGCTGTTTGTGTAAATGCTGCGTACTCCTATTAGCTGTGGCTGTTTGTGTAAATGCTGCGTACTCCTATTAGCTGTGGCTGTTTGTGTAAATGCTGCGTACTCCTATTAGCTGTGGCTGTTTGTGTAAATGCTGCGTACTCCTATTAGCTGTGGCTGTTTGTGTAAATGCTGCGTACTCCTATTAGCTGTGGCTGTTTGTGTAAATGCTGCGTACTCCTATTAGCTGTGGCTGTTTGTGTAAATGCTGCGTACTCCTATTAGCTGTGGCTGTTTGTGTAAATGCTGCGTACTCCTATCAGGTGTGGCTGTTTGTGTAAATGCTGCGTACTCCTATTAGCTGTGGCTGTTTGTGTAAATGCTGCGTACTCCTATTAGCTGTGGCTGTTTGTGTAAATGCTGCGTACTCCTATTAGCTGTGGCTGTTTGTGTAAATGCTGCGTACTCCTATTAGCTGTGGCTGTTTGTGTAAATGCTGCGTACTCCTATTAGCTGTGGCTGTTTGTGTAAATGCTGCGTACTCCTATTAGCTGTGGCTGTTTGTGTAAATGCTGCGTACTCCTATTAGCTGTGGCTGTTTTACAATGGGTGTCGCTGCTTTCATCAAAACAAACCCACGGTCTGTAAATCCCAAAGGTGACTTCTAAAGGCACTGTGATGGGGAAACAGGAACGCTCTGTCTCTCACATGCACCCTTCCCATGAAGCTGGCTTAGCTTTTAATATATACATACAAGACCTACAATGACAACTGCTCTAAAACGATCAAGATCTTACCTGAACAAAACTCCTTTGATGACCTGCCAGGCGTTTGGCGCTTGCTGTTGGGGTTGATTCTGTTGCTGGGTCTCAGCAACCCCTTCGCCTCCCCCAGCAGTTCCATTGCTAGTCACTTGCTTTAAAGGAGGGGGGAGAAACGGGGTGTCAGAGCCATTTATCATAAGAAACTGAGAAGGTGAAAAAACACAACTGCAAAACCAACTCCAAGCGATCTAACAAGACAACGCTCCCCCTTTTAGTTGCCTTTAGGGGAATGTGAACCATTTCATTTTCTGGAGAAACCATTTAAGCAGCGTTTGTAATAATACGCAAAGCGTCACACATCACCGATCCGGAGAGTTGCGGCAGCATATTGGGTAAGAGGCTGTGGTGCAATCGAAGAAGTTCTTTATTCATAGCTCGGATCAGCTATGAACTCACCAGCTGCTACCACCCAGCCTTAGGCATCCCTGCCCAGAACATGTGAAAATTCAGACAACATAAGAACAACGCTTCTGGGTCAGGCCAAGGGGTGCCTTTAGCTCAGCTCCCTGTTTCCACAAACAGCCAGAGAGAAGCATCTGGGAGGCAGGCTGAGGGCATGAAGGAACAGCCCACCCTGTCCTTACCCCCAGCAACGTATGCTGAAGTTCTCTGCCCTCTGACCTGAGGCTCCACAGCCACCATGCCTAATAGCTGTTGCTAGATCGGTCCTTCATGAAGTTGTATAATTCCCCTTCAAAACCACCTTGTGACAGTGATTTACACAAGTTAATTACAGGCTTCATGAAGAAGTATGTTCATTCCCCGGATCTGCCCTGAACCTACCACTGACCCATTTTATTAGGTGACCCTGAATCATGACAAAGGGAGAAAAAAAACCTCTCTTGTTTTCTCAACACTGTCCATTCTTTTTATAAACCCATATTCCACTTATCATTATATTTTCCCCTAAACGAAGAAGCCTGCAAATGCTTTCATTTTCCCCTTGTAGGGAAGATGTGCCAACTCCTTTAACAATCTTTGCTGACACTTTTCCCATCTCTATGCCTTCTTTTTTGGGATCTCATAGAACAGCATACTGTGTTAAAAATCCAGACAAACCACAGATTTATACAGAGATATTATGACACTGGGTCATTTTACTTTAAATCCATTTCCTAAAAGTGTAGAATGGATTTTGCCCTTTTTAAAGTGCTGTCACACAGTGTTCTTATTCAGATATTCAGCAAGACTCCAAGATCAATTCAGGCTGCTCAGTTCAGCTTATACACAAAATTAGGAAATTTTGCACCAAAATGATGTTACACTGAACATCATTTGCCATTGGGCTGCCCGCCCACTCAGTTCGGAGAAAATCTTCAACAGCACACTCGCTTGATTGTGTCCTCACTAACCTAAATCATGTGGCATCTTTTGCAAACTTGGCTACCTGAACTAATTTAAGAATATTTAATTTAAACGGTGCTATCTCTAATACAGAACTCTGGGGGGCCCAACTGCTTCTTTCCCCACTGTGAAAACTGTTCATGGATTCCTGCCCTCTCTGTTTTCTTACAGTTATGGATCCACAGGAGGGCTGGCCCTCTTATCCCAATCACTAGTAAGAACCCCTTGGTACGGCATGCTTGTTAAGTTTTTTGGAAATCCACGTATATATTTCTGTTGGCCCAAATCATAAGGCTGTTCCTTAGAATTACTGAGAATCTGCATTAAGCATTTCCAGCATTTAGATGAACACTGTTTAGGCACTAGTTCACGTCCGATACAATTTTATTAAAAAACCACAATTAAATTATGTTGATTGTATCGGTCCTTAGGGCAAAGCAGCTCACCATTACTAATTCAGTTTAACTGAAGAAGTCCTAAATCCAAGTTTCCTCTCAATCTGAAAAAGAATTGGGGGCAGGTTCCTTAGCGTCACCTTAAAGAGAGTTTACACCTCCAAAGCCCATTAAAGTCAATAGGCTTAGAAGGGTGTAACACTCTTTTTAAAATACACTGGAACAAACAGTGTACATGCATCTGACGAAGAGAGCTGTGGTTCTCAAAAGCTTATGCTACAGTAAAGTTGGTTAGTCTTAAAGGTGCTACTGGATGCTTTTCTATTTTGCTACTACAGACTAACACAGCTAACTCCTCTGGATCTGGAACAGATTCACTGGAGAATATGCACACTATCAACTTCAAAATGTCAGTTTTGCCACCCAATCCTATTGCTACAGCGACTCATTTCTTCCTCAAGAGCAGCTCTAGAGTGGGGAAAATCTGCAGTCAAAAGTTAATACTCCAAACCTGGACAGCATTTCATTTCAAATCCAAGTACGTATCATTTTACATCTAAAACCAAGGAGGTGCTGGGTTTCAGCAAAAGGGCATTATAAGCAGGGAAAAGGAGAATAAAGGGGAAGGAACACTATAGCTCCAGGTGACAAATGTCCAGGGGAATCCCAAAGGTGGGGGAAATGTAGATATTTTAAGGGATAGATGGCAGGTAATCAAGGAAAGGCGGGGAATGTGTGGGTAGTTTCCCAGCACAAAGTGAAGCAAATAGGTAACGCCCCCCCTGCAAATGCAGCTACTTTTTCTTTATTAAAATATTTATACCTCACCTTTCCTCTTGGCTCAAACTAAAACCAGCCACATACAGTACTGCTTCCCAAACTTCTCATCATTAAGGTACTCTTATATGTACCAAAATGGTGTAAAGAGCAAGAATAACCCATCTACAGAGAACTCAGCTGTGTCTGTGGGAGATACTGTTCTGAAGTTGCCTTCAGTCTAGAAGTAGACAACTGCAGATCAGAAACTCATTCAGAGACACAACAGCCAGCCACCTCTAGAGGATGGACAATTCTGCAGTATCAGGGGTGAATATTCCAATCGTATTTGATGCTGTGATACAAAAGGATTATCTTCCCCTAGCAGAGCCCAAGCAAACAGGAGGAAAGGGCAGGTTACTGATTCAGACACTCACAAAGATGGCAGCACCCTCGGTGGATATCTGCTTCAGGCAGAAGCAGCCTTTAACAGTTTCCTTAATCCATTTCTCACCCAACACTAACATGCACCAGTGCACTGCTTGGGCAACTGCTGACTGAGGGGCAAATGGACATCTGCAAGGGAAACTGGGCTGTTTAATCTAGAATAGGTAGCTGAGAAAAGAGTATCATTTTCTTCTGGTGTCTGCAACAGCCCCAAGACCATAAGGGGGGGGGGAGAAGAGCAGATGTATATTGATCACACTAAAGCAAATAGCCTTGAGTCTCAGTGAAGAAGGCTGACTATAAATAATATAAACAAATAATTAATGCAAAAATAAAGGAGTCCTAGAGTTGTGGGAAGGCCTCATTTAGAAGATGAAACATTTTTTTTGTACATGTGCATTAACATCCCTCATAAAAAGACACCCCTAGATAGAGGGACCTGAGAAATAGAGGAAGACAATCCAGGCAGGTGCTCAAAAGGGAGATTTTACACTGAGGAAGGCGGAAGAGGAACAGTTCAGTTAATAAGAGTCCAAAGGCCACTTTTCCCAGAAAAAGAGAGAACAGCATTTCCCCATCAATGTTAAGCCTAACATAACCAGCTACTGAAGAGTGGGCTGGACAGCCCCCTAACCTAGAGGAAGGAAGGAAAAGAGAATCAAGAGGCATCCATTAACTGAACGTACACAAAATGAAGCAGACTCTTACAGGGATTTCACAGTTAGTCTATTGTCAGTATTGTCTATTCAGACTGGCAGTGGCTCTCCAGACTCTCAGGTAAAGCTCTTCTACTGCCTGCTCCTTTTAACTGGAGATGCAAAGTATTTAATCTGGAATCATCATCTTCTGTATGCCAAGATGTTCTACCACTGAGCTACAGCCGCTTCCCAACTGAAGATATGAACTGCTGAGGTAGTATAGTGGAGTACAAGAGGGTGGGAGAGGAAGAGAAGTGGCCACCCATCAAGGGCTCTTCTTTTGGTGGGAAAGTAGAATGCAGAAGTGAGTTGCTTAAAAGGTTACCCAGGTGCAGAAAAAGACTCCCTCTTCCCCAAGGGGCAGGCTATTAGAAAGCATATCCCCCTTAGTGAATGCACCTGAAGGAGCAAGCAATAGGGGCAGAAGTACAGAAGTAGCAGCCTAGGGAAGAAGCCTGAGGCCAGAGCAAAAGGAAGAAGAGGAAAATGCTCCAAGGGCCGGGCCCAGCTCACAAGAGCAACATTACAGAGAGGGAAGCTCAAGGAAAGGTGGTGGCTCCTGCAGGGGGATCTAGAATGGTGAGCAACTTCCTTTCACTGATCCTTCAAATCTCCCAGGACATTCCTTTGCTGACCTAAAAGTGGTTCACTTCAAAGGCAGATTACAAAGTGAGATTGCTCAATTTGAGTTCATTTATAAATTCAGACTAAGGGACCCCCCCCCCCCCAGGCTGAATACAGACACAGGAATCTTATCTCACTACAGATGCTAACTTCTTTTTTAAACAAGAAGCACTGCACCTTTACATAATGACTCCCTTCTCTGCTTCACCCCGCCCCATCAACTGACTGTTATATAAAGGCTCAAGGATCTCCACACCTCCTGGAATCTAAAGACTCTCAAAAGCTTACACCCTAAAAATCTTGATGGTCTTTAAAGTGCCACTTGACGCCAATGCTGCTGTTCTACTGCAGACTAATAGGCCTACTTTCTGCTGGGTGTGTGTGGCCTATCCTCCTGCTATTTCTTAAGAAAATCGTTTCTTACCCCTCCACCCCAACAAACCAATGGGGGACACTGAGAACCCTTCAGGTGTCACCCACTTTTTCAGTGGTTTCCATTTCTGCACTTTCTCTGCTTTCCTCCCTCTCTACTGCCCCAACCACTTTCCAGTTGGGTACTGCCCCCCCAACACTACCCTAAAACACGTTTCCACCTAAGGTTGCCAAACTCAGGGCGGTAGCTGGAGATCTCTTGGAATTAAGTGATCTCCAGGCGAATGAGAGCATTTCCCCTGGAGAAAAATGCCTGCCTTGGAAAGGGGACACTTTGGCATTGTACTCAGTTAAGGCTCCTGCCCTCTCCAAGATCCACGAATTTCCCTACCTGGAACCGGCAATCCTAATTCCCACCACCCAACAGGGTACGGACGCAGATCAGCAGGCTCAGCCTGGAGTTCTTACCATGGCCCCGCCTACCTCGCAGGGTTGTTGTAAGGCTCTTCCTAGGTCAGAGGTGCCTCCCCAGTCAATTCATTGCCAACGAGGAAGCAGCCCTGAGGAAGGGGGAGGGGCCTGAGGGACGGCCTACCCTTGAGACCAATGGGGACCCGTGACGAGCATCACATGACGAGCCCGAGGGGCGGGGCTGGGGCATGAGGGGAAATGCCCTGGGGGGGGGGGCTGGGGCAAGAAGCGAGAAGCTGACAGGAGACCGGCAGCCGCCCGGGGTGGAAATAAGAAAAGGCACCGAGGGTTGGTCACTGTGGGGGAGAAGGGAAAAGGGGCGAGCCCCGCCAGTGCTACCTGTTCAGGGCCAGCCCCGGGACCCACCGCCGCCACCACCTCCGTCTCCGGCGCCGCCATCTTGCTGCGCCGTTGCCTCGCGTAACTCTCGCGAGACCTCCTCACCCGATCGCGTTGTTTCCTCTCTTTGCCGGGGCACGTGATCCGCTGGCCCCTCCCCTTTCTCCCCTGGAACAAGAATTCCTCTACCGTAAATCCCCGAGCGCCTCCGCATCAAGAATGTCTCCTTGCTCTGCATTACTTGACAGGCATCTGACGAAGAGAACTTGATTCTCGAAAGCTTATGCTAAAATAAAATTGGTTAGTCTTAAAGGTGGTACTGGACTGTTTTTGATTTTGACATAGGTAGTTACGGAACCCGCTGAAGAAGGGGGCTTTAGGCTTTAAGGTGCCACTGGACCCGGATCTTCCTCCGACACCTGCAATGTCCGTGCTTTCCAACTCTGTATTAGATTTCTGCTGGTTTTAAATCTTTGCAAATTTGCATTTATAGATCCTGTTTTATGGTTTATGGAAATATCCTTGAAATTGACTGTATATACTGTGTTATCTGCTTTGAGTCTCGGTGAGAAAGGCTGACTAAAGATAATATAAATAAATAAAAATAAAATCTTAATATGGGTAGATTTTATCCAGTTGCTTTCTTGGACACCCCTCCACACGCTGCAAAATGGGAAAACCCCAAGCGCCATGTCACAAATTTTAGCGTTTAGCATTTGTTCCTTTGAAATTTTTTAAATTATATTTGGGAAAAAATGTTACTTTTACATCGCTGCAGGTTTGCATTCATATACCCTATTACATTGTTCATTGAAATGTGTATGAAAACTGTGTAATCCATCTTGAGTCTCAGTGAAAAAGGCGGGCTATAAATAACGTAAACAAGTAAGTAAAAGAATAAGCCTCATACCTCAACAGATGACAACAGTACTGAGAAATCTACACTAAAAAAAGTTTCCAAATATCTAAAAATAAGTATATCTGCAGTTGTCCTCTAAAAATGTTTAGCATTCATTTAACACTTCCACAATTCTAAAAAGAGTTGTATCTTTTTCAATCCCTTGGTGTCAATCGGATTGAGGGTGTAACTCTGTTGAGGACTACATTGTTTAACTCCTCTGAGGATTACATTGTTGACGCCCAAAGAAAGTCATGTACATTGTTCTGGTGATCTTTACAACAGCCACGTAAAATAGGCCAGTACTACTCCCGTGGAGAGCTGGTGTGTTGTGCTGGCCAGAGAGCTGGCCAAAGATTTGGGAAACCGGGTTCAAATCCCTCTATGCTTGCCAGGTGAATTTGGCCTAGTTTAGCCTACCTTTCAGGGTTGTTGTGAGGACAAAATGAGGGAGAAGAGTCGCTCATGCATTTTTAAAGCAATTCTTAATAAACATACCCCAGCTCTTTCATGGTTTTCTCAATAGTTTTGAAATGTGAAAATGTCTTTGGAAGGGACTGTACTGACACACACTGTGTAATCTGCGTTGAGTCTCAGTGAAAAAGGCAGACTATAAATAACATTTTTAAAAGTTCCAGTGCTTGCTTGGGTAGATTCCAAGCCTCTTTCCACAAGCCTCTGTAATTACTTGAGAACTGAAGATGTGATGGCCATCACAGCTAGATAAAACCTCCATGCACAAAAGCAGTCTATCCCTGAATACTAGACATTGGGCACAAAGCACTGCAGGGAGGAGACTGTTGCTTTTCTGCCCTGTGCATGGGCTTTCCACATACCTCTTGACTGTCCACTGTTAGAAACAGGCTGCTAAAGCTGCTGTAGCATAGTGGTTAAGTGGTTGGGCTGCAAATCAACACTCTTTTGGTTCAAATCCCACTAGTGCCATGGGCTCAGCAGATAGCCTTTGGTAAAGCATTCTTCTCAGAATCAGTTCCTCAACTGTATTGTGAAAAATAACACCGACAAGGGGACCTTTGATTCTCTGGAAGTCTAGTTGGTCTTTAAGGTGCTACTGGACCCGAATCTTGCTCTTTTACTACAAACTGACATGGCTACCCACCTGAAACACTGGCTCCTTTCATATGCATTATATAATGCATTTTCAGTGCACCTTAGCAATGGTTTGCAACTGGAGTTTTCCGTGAGAACCAGGGAAATTCACTTGCAAACTACTACTAAAGTGTATCAAAAGCACATTATCCAACGTATGCAAAAGCACCATTCTGAGTAGGGCACCAGTCTTTCTAGAAGAGATGTATATAAGTGCTATTATCATCATCATCAGGGGTCATTTCGTAGAAAAAGAGCGGCAGGAACTCATTAGCATAACTCATTAGCATATGCCACGCCCCTTGACAGCACCAGAAATGTGTCAGTAGCATAACTGATTTGCATATGCCACACCCCCTGACCTCACCTATCCTGGCTGTTTTGGACCCAATCCTGGCCATTCAGGGCTAAAATTGGGCCCAAAATGGCAAAAAGGGGCTGAAAATGGCTGAAAAGGGGGGCAAAATGGTCAGAATTGGGCCACTGCTTAGCAGGAGAGTGATCCACCACCCATCAGAGGCCCGATCCTGGCCGTTTTGGGACCAATCCTAGCCATTTTAGGCCTGATACTGGCCATTTTGGGCCCAATCCAGGCCAAAACAGGCCCAAAATGGCCAAAAACCAGGTGGGCAGGGCCACCTGACATGTGACCTCTTTGGAGAACTACCGGAACTGTGTTCCTGCACGTTCCCCCTCAAAATGAGCCCTGGTCATCATTATTATTATTCAAGATGGGTTAGCTGTGTTTGTCTGTCTGTAGCAGTAGAAAAGAGCAAGAGTCCAGTAACACCTATAAGACTAGGTGAGCTGAAGAAGAGAGCTGTGACTCACTAAAGCTCATACCCTACCACAAATGTTGTTAGGGTTATAGGTACTACTAGACTCTTGCTCTTTTCTGTTGTTGTTGTTGTTTTTGAGGTAAGTTCGGTCTGATCCTCTTTTTACGGGCTTCCTGTCCCGTTGGATATAACCAAGCTTGGAAAATTACAGCTAGTCTCAGCTCCCCCTTTCCCCCACACTGCTGGCACTGCAGGTTAGTTCTGATTTAAACCTAAGGCTGCCAGCCTCCAGGTGGTGGCTGCAGATCTCCCGGTATTACACCCAGGGCTTTTTTTCAGCTGGAACGCGGTGGAAGGGAGTTCCAGCACCTCTTGAAAATGGTCACATGGCCGGTGGCCCCGCCCCCTGATCTCCAGACAGAGGGGAGTTTAGATCACCCTCTGGGCCATGCGCGGAGGGCAATCTAAACTCTCCTCTGTCTGGAGATCAGGGGCTGGGGCCACCGGCCATGTGGCCATTTTCGCCGAGGGCGATTTAAACTTAAAAAAACTCCACCCGTGTTCCAGCTGACCCAAAGTGATGTCATTGCGCAGTCCTGGGAACATGCGCACACTTTGCGCATGCGGTACCAGGGGCACCACCTCCTGCCAGGAGTTGCCCCCTGTGCCGGCAACCCACTGAGTTCCACCATCTCTTTCCCTAGGAAAAAAACCCTGATTATAACTGATCTCCAGGCGACAGATCAGTTCCCCTGGCGAAAATGGCTGCCTTTGAAGGTGGAGTCTATGGCATTATAGCCAGCAGAAGTCCTGCCCCTCCCCAAATCCTGCCCTCTCCAGACTCCACCCCGCCAATCTCCAGGAATTTCCCAGCCAGGAGCTGGCAACCCTGTTTAAACCACGTGCTTGCTCCTCTGGCCAATTTTTTTAAATTGCAAGCGGGCGCTTCCGGCGCCAAAAAAGAGGGGAGGGGGCCGTGGGTTCCGGTCATGTCAGCTTCGCCTCCCCTCCATCCTTTCCAGTAACTGCAAAAAGTTCCCGGTCTTCTCCATCCCTCTGCAAAGACATGAGCCAAGAAACGCGGAAGCCCAAAACGGAACCGCTTGAGGCGGGGGAGGGAAACGCGGCCCGGGAAGAACAACTCCAGCCCCGGCGGTGCCTGCGGGAGGAGCCGCTTGGAGAGGCCGCCGGAGAGAGCGGAGAGGCGGGTAAGGGCGGCCGGCCGGCAGCCTGGGAGTCGCTTCCAGCAGCGATGCGCTCTCGGGATGCAAAGGCGCCTTTGGTGCGCGCAGTCGGGAAGGAGGGAGGGAGGAACGGGTTCCAAGGTGGATCCTTCCGACTTGCCTGTTGCATGCAAAGGGACCTTCACACACACACACACACAGGACAAAAAGACCACACGCGCGCACACAACACGCACCCACCTTACCACCTTTCGTTGCAACCCCAAGAATCTGCTCGTGCACCTCCAATTGCTTCATTTATAGTCCGCCTTTCTTGCTGAGATTCAAGGCGGATTAGGGTGACCAGGACTGCTTCCACACACGTTGGATAATCCACTTTCAATACTAGTTAGTGAACATTTGGAACTGCTTTTCCATGTGTGGAACAAAAAATCCAATTCCAAAGGATCGCTAAAGTGCATTGAAAGTGCATTATTCAACGTGTGTGGAAATGGCCCAGGGCTTTTTTTTTCTGGCAAAAGAGGTGGTGGAACTCAGTGGGTTGCTAGCACAGGGGTCAACTCTTGGCGGGAGGTGGTGCCTTTGGTACCACACGTGCGCACGTTCCCAGGACCAATGATATCACTTTGGGTCAGTTTTAAAAAGTTTAAATCACCCTCTGTGAAAATGATCGCATGGCTGGTGGCCCCGCCCCCTGGTCTCCAGACAGAGGGGAGTTTAGATTGTCAGGGCAATCTAAACTCCCCTCTGTCTGGAGATCAGGGGGCAGGGCCACCAGACGTATCCATTTTCAAGCGGTTCCGGAACTCCGTTCCACTGTGTTCCAGCTGAAAAAAAGCCCTGAGGTTTACAAACAACGCTAACAGAACCGCATGCTTCTGCCTTCTTCATTTTGTCCTTAGGGTTGCCAGCTCCAAGTTGGGAAATTCCTGGAGATTTGGGGGACTGAGCCTGGGGAGAGCTGGGGTTGGGAGGGGACACAGCTGGGTCTAATGCCATAGAGAGCACTTCCCAAGGCAGCTGTTTTTTCCAGGGGAACTGATCTCTGTAGTCTGGAGATCAGTTATAATTCTGGGAGATCTCCAGCCACCGCCTGCAGGTTGGGAACCTTACTGTCATGTAGGCAAGACTAGCCCCTGATCATCCAGAAATAACAGGGATTTGAACCTGGTCCTCCCATTTCCTAGCACAATGCAGTATGGTACACACACAGCCAACGTTGAACAAGAAGGGTGATTTCTGTCCCTTGAAAAGCTCCGCCTTCTAACTTTTGAAGATTAAACTGTCCCTAAAAGGCACAAAAGCAAAGCAGGGTGCATTTATTTTCTGGTCAGTTGGCAACCTGCCAGTGTGGTGTAGTGGTCAGGTTATGATCTGGGACACCTAGTTTCTTTCTTTTCTTTTTTTAATAATAATTTTTATTTTATTAAAGCAAAAAGAGGTACGAAAAGAAAAAAAGGGGGGAAGAAAGGGGGAAATCAAGACAAATATAAAACTATATGCTGCAAGGGTTGTTAAAATACAGAGAGCGCAAAACATGACCTTTATCAATATTAAAATAGAAATTAATGTAATTATTGAGCCTAACTAGTATATATTTTCCCATCTGTACTCCACAAACAGAATTTAAACGTATTCCTGCTTATTATTTAATAATAGAAAACTCATTATTTCATTATTACTCTTATCCATTTCCATTTTAACAATAACAATGAATAGCAATATCACCAATTATTTCTGAATATAACTAATTAACATGGCTTTTAATATAAATATAAAGTACTATAGAAGATTCGACCCTCTTTCTGTTCCTTGGGAGACCTGGTTTCGATTCCCCATTCTGCTATGGAAGCTTGGTGGGTGAGCAATCACACAGGGTTGTGGAAAGGATAAAATGGAGGAAGGAGGGGGTGTTGTAAGCCCCCTTTGAGTCTCTACTGGGAAGAAAAGGGGGGGTTTAAATGAAATAAGAGAGACTTAAGTCTGAAGAAGGCTCCTTCGGCTTCAAACCTGTGCTGAACAGAATAGTAGATACTGGCCATTCATGAAGAATAGGTCTCACCAGGGCCCGGTCCTTTGGGGGGAAGAGGTGCTTTGCCCCAGCAACACATTCTTCACTCTGATATGATCTTTTAATATTTCAGATATAAAAGAGAGGTTTTTGTTTCCTTTTTAATGAGATATTATACAGTTTCATTAATGACATAAAACAACAGTACAAGGGAGAGAGTATGTTTTTACTTATGTATTTCACTTCCTTTATACCCCACTTTTCTCTCCAGTGAGGACTCAAAAGCGGTTTGTGACAGCCTCCCGTTCTCCAGTTTATCCTCACAACAACCTTATGAGGTAGGTTAGGCTGAGTACACATGATATGCCCAAGATCACTCGGCAAGTGTCCGTGGCAGAGTGGGGATTTGAACATTGGTCTCCCAGATCTTAGCCTAACCACTACACCACAACACCATGTGTAGGAGGGGAAGGTGCACTGTGGGGTGGGACTGTGGCTGAGCAGCATAGCATCTGCTTGGCCTGCAGAAGGTTCCAGGTTCAATTCCCACATCTCCGAGACATCTGAACACATGTCGGGAGAAGCAACGTTAGCTGGGAAGGGTAGTTTAAAAAGACAGAGCCGGCAGCAGGGCAAAGGCTTTGCTATACATTGGAGCTGTATGAAGGGGTTGTGAAGTGCCAGAAGGGAAACTTCAGCCCATTATAACCTCTCCAGGTCCAAGCCCAGCTTTGGAAGGCAGCTCCAGCCCATTTCCATTCCTCACTGCCTTCTGGTTGGGATCCAACATAGTTTTAGAGGGGAGAAGTGAAATTGACAGAACCTTAGGGAGGCAAAGATGAAATTGACAAACCCTCTGAGGAGTGCTCTCTTCCTGCTCTCCATCTAACATGGTGTCTCCCTACACTTGATGAACATGTGACACGTGACACGTGCCATGTAGAGAGGATCAGTTTGTAGGAGATGTGAAAAACCTCCACTGGAAACTCTGCTGCTACTCAGAGGAGCCAGTCTGGGCCTTGACAGCCCAATGCTCCAGAGGTAACCTGTGTTGTGGTTAATGTGTTTCTATTTTGTCAGTGCTTCCCCCCGCCCTAAAGAGGTGCTGGTACTCATGATATTCTCCCCTCTCCGCCCGATCCCCGAATGCCCAAGAGGTGCTTGTACTCCCCAAAGAGGTTTCAGTAATCTGTACCAGTGCGTGTCCCCTGAAAAAAAGCCCTGCTTCCAGTTCTTCAGTCCCAGCTCCACTTGTTTTATTAGGAATTTTTAATGTTAAACAAACATTTTCTGATGAAGGCAGCTTTGATTGTTGGAAGATTATACCCTAGAAATGTAGTTGGTCCCAAATGTGCTAGCGGACCTGAATTTTGCTCTTCTACTGCCAACCAACATGGCTACCCACCTGAAATTATCATGGGCTATAATTGGTTTACCCAATAACTGAACAGTTCTATCCTTCTTGTAATTTGCCTTGAGTCCCAGTGGGAAAGGCACACTATAAATGAAAATAAATAAATGATAAGGTGTGAATGTGTGTGTGTGCCGTTTGGAGGGGGATTCCAGAGAACTGAAGTTTGGACACTGAATATATGAATGGCAGTTAGTCACAATAGCTAAATCGAACCTCCTTTGCAGGGTATGGAGCACAAATGTCAAGGGATGGCCCTGCTTATGGGGTGGGGAGTTAGTAACAAAGTAGGGGCCAGGCAAATCCCCCAGAATTGCCACTGAGCTCCAGACAACAGAGATCAGTTCTGCTGAAGAAAATGGTGGCTTTGGATGATGGACTCTAATAATAATGATAATGATAAAAGCTGCACTTATATATACTGCTCTGAGATGGCTTGACTCAATAAAGGAAGCCACATCCTCTAGTTTGCAAGGATAGGATATTTATTTATTTATTTATTTATTTAATTTATAGTCTGCCGTTCTCACTGAGACTCAAGGTGGATTGCATAGTGTGAGATTAGTACATCAGTATCAAGGACATTTCCATACAGTATCAAGGACATTTCCATGAACAATGTCATAGGATTTTACAAAGATATAGCATTAGCAAGGATCCAATACAAAGTTGAAGAATAGCTGAAACAGAACATAATCAATTCTAGGACTGACATAAGAGAACATGAAGCACAGGTTGTATATAGGAGTACATATTCAAAGCAACAAATAATATGCAAGGCAACATAGTGGTGAAGTCTATGGTCCCTAACTCATCAGCGAAGCATCTGAGACCCCCTCCGGACAATACTTCCCTCCTATCTAAAAAGTCTTTTTGTAAAATTCAGTTTTGCATCATTTGCGGACAGCCAGGAGAGTGGGGGCTCTCCTGACCTCCTCAGGCTGGCCGTTCCACAGGGTAGGGGCCACCACAGAGAAAGCCTGTGTAAGGGCTGCTGTTGATTTCACCCATGTCAGACTGGTACCTGCAAGAGACCCTGTTCAGAAGAATGAAGCTGCTGTGAGGGGACATAGGGAGGCAGCCTTGTAGGTATGCTGCGCCTAGGCTATGAAGAGCTTTGTATGTTACAACGAATACCTTGAATTGAGCACGATTAAACGATGGGTAGCCAATGGAGTGACTGTAGGATGGGAGTGATGTTCATGCTCCTGCTAATAGTTGAGTTGCAGCATTTTGCATCAATTGGAGCCTGCTAGTTAACTTAGATGGGAGACCAATGTATAGTTTTGGAGGTCTTTCATTCATAGGGTTGCCATAAATTGGAAGTGATTTGACAGAACATAACGCACACACTTTTGGACAGATTAGAGCCCCATGAACAAAGTTAGTGTTTCTATTATCCCCACAATGCAGCTGGGGAGCTGGGCTGAGAGGAGTGGTTTAGCCAAGCCCACCTGCAGACCTCAGGGCACTAGCGGGAGTTGAACCAGCAGAGTCCCGGCTCAGCACTCAGCCACTTAACCACTATGCTACAGCAGCTCTACAGCACTGGCATTATATCCTGCTGAGGTCCCATCCCAAGCCCTTCCCTCTCCAGGCTCCAACCCCAAATCTCCAGGAAATTCCCAACCTGAAGTAGGCCACCGTTAAGGAGTGCCTGTTGCACCCCAGAAGGGTAGGGCAGCCTCTTGGTGGCTCCGCCCCCGGCGCGCCGGTTCGCTTTCCTCCTTCGGGTTTGTTTAGCCCCAGCTGCCCGGCTCCGCCCCTTTACTCCTCGTCAGGGGCTTTCCCATTCTACGAGCCATGAGCTCATCACAGGCGGCAGCCAATCAGGGAGCGGCATCCGGCCGGGCAGGGGAATTCCAAGTGCCCTCGGCCTTCTTCAAAGGGGAGGAGGGAGAGAGAAAAGTGGGAGATTTGGGGTTAGCGGAGGGGGGAGCTTGGGCCGGGCTATGCGGAGCCCCGCAGGGGAGCGGCGGACGGTGGAGCAGGAGCAGGGCGAGATGCTGCCCCTCTCCATGGGTAAGGGGGCATCCGGGGAGAGAGGGGCGCATAGCAGAGGCATGGAGGGGAATGTGCGTGATGGGTTCCGGGCGCGGGGTTGCCAATTATGCGTTTGGGAATTCCTGGAGATTTTGGGAATGGAGACTGGGGAAGGTGGGATTCGGATTTAACAGCATAGAATCCGTCCTCCAAAGCAGCCATTTTCTCCAGGGAAACTGATCTTTGTCGGCTGGAGATCAGTTGTAATTCCGGGAGATCTCCAGCCACCACCTGGAGGCTGGCAACTCTGTAAACAACAGGGTGATTCCGAGGAGGTGTGCTGGGGCAGTCAGACTGGAAAGCTGCAGTTTCTTCTAGAGACATCTCTGCACCTGCCTTCCTGTGCCTTGGGGTGGGGGGTGGGGATTGTGCCCTGCTCTGGCTCATACCCGGCTTGGGGAGGGGCAGCGCTTTAGTGGTAGATTGTCTGTTTGGCATGCAGAAGGTCCCTGGTTCTGTCCTGGGCATCTCCAGTTAAAAGGACCAGGCAGTTGGTGATGCTGCCCCATCTGACAGATCTGGAGAGTGGATGCCAATCTGAGTAGATCGTGCTGAATTTTATGTCTTTTAATGTGATTTTATTGTGGCTTTATTACATGATGTTATCTGCTCAGAGCCTGCTTGCAGGGTGAGCGGACTATACATTTAATAAATAACAATAAAATAATAATAAAAATACTGGCCTTGATTTTATTTGTAAAAGTGTCTTACTGGAAATAAATGTCGCTGGGGCTTAGATGGGACCCTTTTGGGAACGGTTGCTTTTCTCCATCTTACCTGATAGTGACTTGTTTTAGCTTTAATCCTTTGGGCTGCAATTCGAAGAATGCTTCCCTGGGAAGCGAGCCCCTGCTGAATAAAATAGGACTGACTTTCAAGGAAGACCTGCTTAGGAAAGGCCTCTTGTCCGTCGTTTGGGCTTGCAAAGAATTGTATCCTGGTAACCAAGCAAACTGGCTAAAAATCTGATGTTCTCTCTTCCTTTTAGGTTACAAATGACACAATGGGTTGGCTGGTAAAAAGTGTTATGGAACTTTTGTGAAGTTGCAGAGATTTAACTTGCTATATGTCTAATATTTTTAAATAGAGAATGTGCCTAATTTATTGATAATTAATTGATAGCAAGAACATAGCAAGAGGGTTGTCTCAGATCTCCCGCCATCAGGTATGGGGCTCTAGACTGTGACAGATGTGGAGGGTGGCTTTTTGACCTTAGGAATAATAACTAGGAATAATAACCCTGAGAAAACTAGGGTGCAATGAGAATAGACTTGGGATGCAAGTGGAAAATGCATTTTTGTATGGATATTAAACTAGGTTTGCGGGGTAGAGTTGCCAACAGTTCAAGAAACAAAGGCCGGGTCTGCTCTTGTGCCTTAGCAGCAGAGACTCACTGGTGACATTTAGTCACACCATAAAAACAAACTTCACGCTCTGCAAAGATCCGCGGACAAAACTGTTTTTAAAGATGCAGGAGCAGGAACCAGTAAGAAAGATGGCAAACATAATGCAAGAAAGATTAATTGGCAGACTGTATCTGCTCTTAGATTAAGTGAGCATAGCATGAGACGGAGCTGTTAGTCTGTATGAATAGGGTTGCAGGGGCAGCTAAAATTGTTTCCCCCCCCCCTTCTCCAGTAACAGTCAGTTTCATTCTGAAGTTGCAAACTTTTCCCCATTGTTCAGAAATCTGGCAGATGGAGCTTTGTTCAGCTTGCAGGTGCGGCGATAGGGAAATCCTTCCCTCGCTGGATCTCTTGCACCTGGCGAAAGTAAAGGACCGTACCAGTCTTCATCCGCTTTGCTATTGAGAGTTGCTATGATGGAATGGCTAAAAATGTCAACTGGGAAGCCCCTGCTTCGATTCTTGCTTTGGCCACAAACTTCTGGCCTTGGGCAAGCTCCTATTCTGCCTGCTTTAGCCTATTGCAATGTAGGGGATAAGAATGCTGGCCGACTCTGCAGGGTTGTTTTTAGGATTATCGAGAAGGGAATCTAAATTTCTTGAAAAGCCTATGGTGAGAGAGATATACATGTATATGATTTAGTATGAGGTCAAAATGGTTGATGACTATAGAATTTTTTTTTCATACAAGCTGTTTTTGTTCCGATGCCTTCAGGCTTCGCTGGTGGGATGGAAGCAATGTACTTATCCCTCCCTGATCCAGATGAAATGGCCTGGCTGGGTATAGCAAAATCCAGAAGTCTGGATTGGGTGACTTTTGGAACTTGGATGATAAATTGCCTACTCCCTAACATCTTCTATATGTCTTTTTCCAGGAGCAGCCCTTTCGGCATCTGGCTTGTCTGTGATGCAGCCGACTGCTGAGACCTCTGGTAAGGACTGATAGCATCCCATTCACATATTGGGGGTATGAGTGCTGTGGCTTAGGTGCAGAACATCTGCTTTGAGTGTAGAAGGTTACAAGTTCAATCCTTGGCGTCTCCAGTTAAAAGGATCAGGTTAGCAGGTGATGGGAAAGACAGAGCCACTGCAAGTCATAGTTCTGTCGAAGGCTTTCACGGTCGGAGAATGATGGTTGTTGTGGATTTTCCGGGTTGTATTGCCGTGGTCTTGGCATTGTAGTTCCTGACGTTTGACACAGAGAGATCCCTGTCTTTCGGTGCTACACCTCTGAAGATGCCAGTCACAGCTGCTGGCGAAATGTCAGGAACTACAATGCCAAGACCACGGCTGTACAGCCCGGAAAATCCACAACAACCATCATAGTATTTCTGTCTCCCCACATCTTCACAATTCTTATAAGCAGTTCTTTCCATTAACAATCCCGGAATTCTGTCTCTGACTCTTTCTTCTGTCATCTGAGAAGGGAGAATAAAAGTCCAGAGGTAGGGGAAGGGCTGTCCTGTTAGGTTTAGGCCCTCCCCAAGATTCCGTTGTGAGCAGGAAGTACCGCCCTTCGGGATAACTTAATGCCCACTCAGAGCAGTTTACAAAGTTTGTTATTATTATCCTCATGACAATCACCCTGTGAGGTGGATGGGACTGAGAGAGCTCCGAGAAGCTGTGACTGGCCCAAGGTCACCCAGCGGGCTTCAAGTGGAGGAGGGGGGAATCAAACCCGGTTCTCCAGATAAGAATCCTGCCGCTGTTAACCACTACACCAAACTGAAACTCTTAACCACTACACAAATTTGAAAGGTTTTGTATTCTGCTTTTTCATAAGACATATTCAAGGTGCCTAACAATGCAATAAGACAATAATACAGTGCGATAAATATCACCTTACTTTCAACCGTGCCGAGAGAAATTGTCAGTAAAAAACACACCTTTCCCAAAGCGTAATTAAAAATAATAAAATTCCCGGCAGCAGCAACTGTTGCTCCCAGAATATAAGCTGAGTACAGTCAGAGAGGGCTTGCAAGGAATTGTGAGAAAGGAAAGGAGTGCGGGAACTCTGGGTCCAATTTTCAGTGACTAGGAAGGCACGAATGGCCCGTTTGGCCTACTCCTGGGCCAACTCAACTCAACTCAACTTGTAGTGTAATTTAGGTGTTTTTTCCTTTTTTCTTTTCCTCTTAATTTTATAGATATATGTATTGTTAGTGTCATGTTTAGAATTGTGTTTTTTTCTTATTTTCTATGTTTATTGTTTATTATGTTATGGTGTATAGTTTATAGTTTAAATAAAGAAAATTCAAACAAAAAAAAAGAAGAAAAAAATCCATGGACTTCAATTTCTCCACAGTCATAAGGTCTAGAAACTTGACGAAAGCTGTAATAATCCAGAAGTCTAATGCTATACCATGTTGTGAATTTTCTATGCTGAGATTTGCAGGTGTGTGGCATTTGCTTGGCTCAGATTTAAAATCCTCGTCTCTTTGTTTTGCAGATGATTTAGGTAAGGACTCTGGGGCTTGGGGGTGCAGCAAGCTTCAGGTAAGGAGCCAGTCTGCATTAAGAAGATACGTGCTTGTCATGTTGGTGTATTTATGGATGTGTTATTGGTGCATATGTCAAAATTATCAGCGAGTGGCTGATGGACTGATTCGTACGTGCATGTAAGTTGCTCAGTACTTTGACAACAACCTGCCCTGCCCACATGTGGCATCTGAAACCCCCAGGAAACAGGAGCTGGGCTCAGAAGAATGACCATGGAGGGCACTGGGCTAATTGTCTTCCATGGCACAGACCAGAGCTGTGGCATTGGACAGCGGGAGCAACTGGTGTGTCCTGGTAGGATGGGTCTGGTCTGCCACTGGGAAGTTGGGGCAGGGCTGGCCTTACATTTTTAAAAATTATTAACTTCATTTATATCCTGCCTTTCTTACCAGTGGGGGCCCAAAGCAGTTTACTTCATTCTCCTCTCCACCATTTTATCTGCACCACAACCCTGTGAGGTAGGTTAGGCTGAGAGTGAGAGATAGGCCCAAGGCACCTCAGCAAGCATCCATGGCAGAGTGGGGTGATTTGGTCTCCCAGATCCTAGTTCGACACATTAAGTGTTACACCACGCTGTCTCTCTAAAGAGAGCCAGTTTGGTGTAGCGGTTAAGAGCGGCAGGACTCTGGAAAACCGGGTTTCATGTCCCGCTCCTCCGCTTGAAGCCAGCTGGGTGACCTTGGGTCAGTCACAGCGTCTGGGAGCTCTCTTAGCTACACCTACCTCACAGGGTGGTTGTTGTGAGGATAAGAATAACACACTTTGTAAACTGCTCTGAGTGGGCGTTAAGTTGTCCTGAAGGGTGGTATATAAATCGAATGTTGTTATTGTTATTATTAAAGAGTAGGGCTCAGAACTAGCAAGGAATGTGAGATGCAAGCAGGGACGCCGGGCTCAAGCACCATGCAAGTTTGGGCTTCTTGGTGCTCATGTGGCCCTAATTGGTCACGCGCTGAAGGAGGTAACCCTTGGGAGTCGATGTTTGTGTTAAGCTGGGGTTGGTGACAGAGGAAACTGTTTGGCACCGTCCTGAAGCACGGCACAAGGGATAACTGAGCCAGAGGGCGGGCTGTAACTTTAGCACCCCTCCGTTTGCTTCTGCCGTAACTTGGATAAAGAATTGACATCTGTGTTGCCTCTTACTGCCCATCTCAATGCCCAGGCCGCATAGCATTTTGTACGGAACCTGGCACCCGACCCTCTTCTCTTTCTCATTTTGCCTTCCAGCAATCATCGAAGAGTTAATTAAGGAAGATGGATTTGTGCTGGAGCCATCGTCGCGTCTGTCCAGGGACTCTGTTAACGGGCCGGCCAAGCTGATCCCCCGGTGTTCTGGTTTAGCATCACCATCCGGGATGCAGAGACCTGCTGAGCCAGCAGGGATGAGCCTGGCGCAGCTTGGCTTGGAGCCCCTTGGGAACCCCTGCTCGGCATCTCAGCTCTCCCAGAACCTTAATAACTTGACGCTCACGCCGCAGTTGGTTGCCAGGGGGACGTCTCTCCCATTGCTCCCTGGCAGAGGATGCCCAAAGATTTCCTGGCCCTCTTCCTCTTGTCCCACGATGGACGACATCGTCCTCACACCCCCTCAGCTGGTGATCACGGAGCAGCCCAAGCAGCGAGGGATGCGCTTTCGTTACCAATGTGAAGGCAGGTCGGCGGGAAGCATCTTGGGTGAATGCAGCACGGATACCAACAAAACATTGCCAGCCATTGAGGTGAGCGTGCATGCATGTGCAAATGGAAGCTCTGTCCACAGCTGGGGCGGCAGGCTTTAGAGTGCAAAAGCAAGAACTGAATATCGAGATGGGAAAAGACAGCAAATAATGAACTGGTACTTTTATAGCCCTTTCCCCACAAGTACTTCCTGGAGAAAGAGCTATAAAAACTGTCTCTCTGGCCATCACCGAGGCTGTTGTTATGTAATGGAATGTGCACAAACATTCCAAGTGCTATGGGCAAACTGTCAACAAACAGCGCATAAAGCACAATGCAGCTTTTGTAGAGAAATGAAAGGTCAGTTGGGCTTGGAAAACCCTCTTTGGGAGGCAAGGGACAAAGAGAATACACACATTGACTTTTCTGTTTTTGATCTGTCTGAGTGCACCCATGTGTCAGCAGCTGAGAAATGTGACTGGTTTGGTTTTATCCCTTCCAGTTGCAGAACTTCGAGGGGAACCCAGAAGTGAAGGTGACAGCGTGTTTGGTGTGGAAAGACTGGCCTCACCGGATACACCCTCACAGCCTGGTGGGGAAGGACTGTCACGACGGGCTCTGCGAGGTGGTAATGAAGCCCCGAATTAACCCTAAGCACAGGTAAAGGCCTTGAGCTTCTTAGATGCTCTGCCGAGAGAGTGTGGCTGGACAGTTTGGGTTGCAGATGCAACACAGAAGGGGAGAGTTAGACGGTGCGTGCGTCTTCCGCATGCACCTGAACACTCGGGCGGCCTCCCTGTGACTGAGAATGCTGACTTACCATGTTTTGTAATGTGCATTGGTGCACCCATGTGTCATCGAATGCACAGTGGTGGGGCAGGGCACCATGCTCAGCTTTGTATTTCGTCTGTCCCACTTCCTTTGCACTCTGGACTGCAGAACTGTTCTTGCAATCTCATACCAGTGGGCTCTTGGTGGTGATAGGCCCTGGGCAGTAGCCCCCTTTGCCCATTGGATAAAGCAATACTGGTTGAAACCACAGACGGGACAGCAAACCAAATGGGCTTTGGAAGGGAAGGGGGTGGAAGGGGTGGAGAGATTGCTCTCTACTCTTGCTCTTTGCCTCGGGTGCTCCGATGTGGTCTCTCTGGCTTCCTCACCTCCACCCTCTCCTCTGATTGCTCGGTAGTTTTAACAACCTCGGGATCCAGTGCGTGAAAAAGAAGGACATCGAGGATTCCATAGAGAGAAAACTACAGCTTGGGATTGACCCTTTTAAAGGTGAGGAAGGCTCCTGAGCATCACAGCCGGCATTGAGAGGCCAGGTTTTGGGGGGACAGGTACGTGGCCTCCCAGTTCTAGGCACCGTCTCCTGTAGGCTTACAACCAAGCCAGGGTCTTTGTGCAGCCTGGAAGGCCTTGCAGTTGCTGAATTCAGCCCAGTATCCTCGCCTGTTCTATCAGACATCTTAAGCCCTTTCTCGGCTCCCAAGGAAGCTTTCTGTCCCTGACCCAGGTGTCTCCTCTCCCTCTGTTCTAGCTCCCATCCTTCCTTGACCTTTCAGTTTATCTTGAGAGCTGATTCAAGGTTTTCCATTAAAAAAAAAACCCTTGGGCTTGAAAAATCCCACAGTAAGCACGCCTGTGCTGCTTCCACAATTGTGACTGGTGAGGCACACACATTAGAATAGCCATGCTTCCCGAACATCTGGAAAACCGTCACATCGACTGCAAACCTTTTAACTTTTCATCAATGGTGACTGAGCAGTGTGAGTGACTAGATTGGTGTCGATTTGGTTTTTTAGCAGGCTGAACGAGGCTGTGTCTGGGTAGTCAGTGCAATGATGTTTAGTGGCTGGTGAGGATGTGGGAAGTGGCGGGGGGGGGGAGGCGTGCTTGGCTGCGCTGTGTTTGCATTTACTGTGCTGTGCCTACTTGGCAAACTTTCCCTCTCTTGTACAGCGGGCTCTTTAAAGAACCACCAGGAGGTCGACATGAACGTGGTCCGGATCTGCTTTCAGGCTTCTTACCAGGACGTCACGGGAGAGACGAGGCATCTCAGCCCTGTCCTTTCGGAGCCCATCTTTGACAAGAGTAAGTATTAGAGGATTTGCAGGAGGGAAAGTCAGTGCCAATAAAGGAATATAATGGAAGAAACCAAGGGCAAAACCCAGCAAAGCCAAAGGGAGAATGTTAGGGATCTACCCAATTAGACACATATCTGTGGGGAGAAAGTACGAGAGATCAGGGGCCGCTACAAAGAAGGCCCTGTCCTTAGCAGCCAGCCATTTCAACTTTGCTGATGGAAATAGAGGCTGTCAAACCACGAGGACTGCTCTGAAAATAGATAACTGACTATCCCAAAACACACACTTTCAGGAAGTGTGTTTTGGGATAGTCAGGTGGGAATAGAGGAACACATGGGGCAGGGCCTCTCCTGATCTTAACTACCCAAGAAAGGGATCTCTGTGTGGGTAATCCTTGTGGCGGATGGAATGGAGAGCGTGAAAGAAAACGGGGTGTATCTTAAACAAAGAGAGCCAAATTTTAACCCCAAGAGCTGTTGTGTGCACAGAATCCACGAACACGTCGGAGCTGAAAATCTACCGGATGAATAAAGGCTATGGCTCCTGCGCGGGTGGGGAAGAGCTCTATTTACTGTGCGACAAAGTCCAGAAAGGTAAGCGGTGAGAACTTGAGGATCATTTGAGAAACCTGTTCTTCAACAGGATGGGCTTGGGGTCATGTCTGGCCCATCTAACCATACCTATTTCCCTTAAGAAAGGTGAGCGGCAAGCAGGACCAGATCGAGGGGGGCGGGGGGGGGTAGTCTGCGCCCGCCGCCTCCAGGGAGGGGGCGCCGGGAGCAGCTGTCAGCTGCTGGGAGTGTGCGGGCGGCAGCGCGGGGGGCTGTGAGGCCGCCCACGCCATTCGCCTGCCTCACAGGATGGGGTGGCCACCCGCCCCCTATCCTGCGGAGAGGCAAATGGCACAGACGGCTTCCCAGCCCTGCATGCTGCCTCCGTTGGCGCACCGCGCAGGGTGGCACACCACCCTGTGTGATGACGTCACAGAAGTGACATCATCACGCAGCTCCAGGAGCGCGCACACGCTGTGCATGCACACAAGGGGGCAGACTAGGGTTGCTCTGTGCGTTGGCAACCCTAGATCTGGCCCTGGCGGCAAGCAAGGATATGATTAGGGTTACCCTCCCATGTGATCTCAGTGGCTCCTGAAGGGGCTGCCGCAGAGGAAACCAGCCAGATGGAAGCAGCAGGTAATGGAAGCGGGAGTTAAGAGCTGCTGGTACAGTGTTAACTGTTGCTTTACGAGATCAAGATGTTGCTGTGGGCACATTTACAGCCAATAGAGCCAGTTTGGTGTAGTTGTTAAGAGATCGGGACTCGAATCTGGAGAGCCGGGTTTGATTCCCCACTTCTCCGCTTGAAGCCAGCTGGGTGACCTTGGCTCAGTCACAGCTTCTAGGAGCTCTCTCAGCCCCACCCACCTCACAGGGTGTTTGTTGTGGGGATAATAATAACATACTTTGTAAACCGCTCTGAGCGGGAGTTAAGTTGTCCTGAAGGGTGGCATACAGGGCTTTTTTTCTGGGAAAAGAGGTGGTGGAACTCAGGACTGCACAATGATGTCACTTTGGGTCAGCTGGAACAAGGGGGGAGTTTTTAAAAGTTTAAATCACACTTGGCGAAAATGGTCACATGGCCGGTGGCCCTGCCCCCTGATCTACAGACAGAGGCGAGTTTAGATTGCCCTCTGCGCTGCTGCGCAGAGGGCAATCTAAACTCGCCTCTGTCTGGAGATCAGCGGGCAGGGCCACTGGCCATCTGACCATTTTCAAGTGGTGCCGGAGCTCCGTTCCACCGCGTTCCCGCTGAAAAAAAAGCCCTGTGGTATATAAATTGAATGTTGTTGTTGTTGTTATTATATTTTCAAAAGTGGAGTTGAAAAATAGTTAAGACATATATACCAGTATATGAATGAATTGGTATCTGGGGTCCAGAGGGTTGGAAGCGGAGGAACAAAAGCTGCTCATTTGAGCCCCTGTGTCAGATGGAGTTGGGATGAATTAATTCACCTTTTGAATCCAGAACTAGGAAAAGAGGAAGACCTAAAACGAGAAGACTGGACTCAATAAAGGAAGCCACGTCCTCCAGTTTGCAGGATCTGAGCAAGTCTGTTAATGATAGGAAGTTTTGGAGGTCTTTCATTCGTAGGGTCGCCATAGGTCAGAGGAGACTTGATGGCACATAACACACACACATTATGTCCCAAAGCTGTGTTTTACTCATAAGGGCAAATATACTGGAAGAAGTGGCTGCAGAGGTGAATCAATGCCCAAGATAGGCCTCTCTGCCAACATCCCGGGTGTCATTGTTAAGGACGGGGCTCATTTCGAGGGGGAACGCACAGGAACGCAGTTTCAGTAGTTCCCCAAAGAGGTCTCATGTCTTGTGGCCCTGCCCACCTGACTCTCTGCCATTTATGCCCCGTTTCAGCCTGGATTGGGGCTGTAACAGCCCGGATTGAGCCTCTAATAGGTGGTGGATCACTGTCCCATTCAGCAATGGTTCGATCCTGACCATTTTGGGCCCCTTTTTGGCCATTTTCAGACCCTTTTTGCCATTTTGGGCCCAGTTTCGTCCCTGAATGGCCAGGATTGGGTCCAAAACAGCCAGGATATGTGATGTCAGGGGGTGTGACATATGCAAATCAGTTATGCTAATGACACACTTCTGGTGATGGCAAGGGGTGTGGCATATGCTAATGGGTTATGCTAATGAGTTCCTCCAGCTCTTTTTCTACAAAATGACCCCTGGTTAAGGATAAATGAATACAAAATGGTACATAAATGAATCCAAATAAATTTAATTATGAAATCTGACTGAAAACTTCATTTTGCTGGCTCAGGGCATCTTTGCTTCTGTTTCTCCTGGGCAGACGAAATGGCTGCCCTCACGCTTCCTCGGCCCTGCAGATGTTCTCAAGGCTGTGCGTTCACTCAAGGGTCGCAAGCCTCATCAGTCTTGCCTTCCACACACCGCCTTCTCTTTTGCCTATGCAGAAGACATTTCCATCGTCTTCCGGAAGGATGCGTGGGAAGCCAAGGCTGATTTTTCACAAGCCGATGTTCACCGCCAGATTGCCATCGTCTTCAAGACACCACCCTACCAACATTTGGACATTGCAGAGCCGGTGGAGGTAGAGGTGTACCTGAGGCGCTTGACGGACAATGTTTCCAGCGACCCTTTTAATTTCCTCTACTGGCCCAAAGACAATGGTAAGTTCCTTCCCCTTATCTCCCAACCTAATATCATATTAATATAGAGTCCTGGTGGGTCAGGCCAACGGTCCGTGTAGTCCAATGTCCTGTTTCCTGCAGTGGCTAACTGGGTGCCTGAGAAGGCCCACAGGTAGGGTATGGAAGCCCCCCTCTGCTGTCTTTCCCTCATGTGCAGGAAAGTGGCATTCAGGGGTACACCACTTTTGAACATGAAAGTCCTATGGGAGCCCTGAACTGTAGTGATTTTTTAACTTTTAATATATAATATTTATTGTTGTTTTTAATGGTTTTTAATGTTGCAAACCACTTTGGGTCTTGTTTGAGGGAGAGGTGGTATAAAAATCTAAAAACTAAAAACAAATAACACATTTGATCATGGCGGTTAATACTCACTGATGGACCTTTCCTGTGTGAATTTGTCTAATTGCCTTCTAAGGCCCATTGAAGATAGTGACTGTTTCGTTTCTTACTTTTGGTGTTAACTAGTTCCAGCTCCAAGAAGATAATTATGTGTTGTGTGAAGAAGTACTTCCTTTTGTCAGTCCTGATGATCATCAGTTTTATAGATTAATGGACAAGGAGGTCCCACCTGTGTGTGTGTGTGTGTGTGTGTGTGTGTGTGTGTGTGTGTGTGAGAGAGAGAGAGACAGACAGACAGACAGACAGACAGACAGACAGACAGAGTGAGTGTGTTGGTGCAATCCATTGAGGAGCGGACTTAGAGTGTAATAACTTTTAGGATTGTACTCTCTGTGTGTGGTGCATTGTATCAATGGACGCAATGTACATGTTGTGGGCCCAGTGAGAAATTCTGTGTAGATTCTTTTTGAAGCACGTACAAATGAATCCAGCCTGTGAATTTGACTGAATGGGAAAATCAGTACCTTGAGGAAGTCCACTTTTGTCAATGGAGGATGAAAAGGTAGCAGTCCTTTAAGACAGGTTTGAATGTATATGGACAGTGCCAATTCAGAGACTCCTGTATGGTAGGTTGGTACCCCCAAATAAAGAAGGCATTGATTGGGGTTGCCAGGTCTACAAATGCAAGTCAAAAAACCTCACCATAATTAACTAAATAAGAGGTTAAAAATACTGTAGTAATATTCATATTCTCCTGGGTTGTGTTAACAGTGCATATAACTAAAAATGTTACAAAAAGAGTTTTAGACAAAATCATGTGCCCTGTCGAACAGACTGCAACATTGGTGCCAGGGAACGGGTTCAAAGGGTATCAGAAACAATGGGATTTTTGAAACCAACCATAAAGCTCTTGGAAACGGAACAAACCAAAAAAACTACAATGAAATTCTGAAACAGCTAAAGCAATTGGGCCAGCGATGTTCGTGTGTGTATTATTTTCATGTACAGTTCACCTTTCACACTGGGACCTAAGGCAGATTACAAGTATGGTAAAAACTTCCCAGTGAATCGATAAGCAGATTATACAATATGATAACATCAGGCAATCAGTGAGTGGATTACAAGATATTATAAAGTGAAGTAACACAGTTGGGATGAGATTGTAGATCCGGGCAATGGCTTTGCCTTCTGTCTGTTAAGAGAGGTAGAAACAATACAGCACATGGTTTTTTTAGCTGCCCATATTATAAGGAAGCATGGGATGAGCTGATCACACCGTTATTTGGTAAAATCTCTGGCTCAATGAAAAAGCTAGACTTGATTATCTCCTTGTCCAGTTAGAATGGCAAGATTACTTATCAAGTCCTTGATAATTGACTGTACTAATCTCACACTGCGTAATCCGCCTTGAGTCTTAGTGAGAAAGTGCTGTGGCTTAGGTGCAGAACATCTGCTTTGAGTGTAGAAGGTTACAAGTTCAATCCTTGGCATCTCCAGTTAAAAGGATCAGGTTAGCAGGTGATGGGAAAGACAGAGCCACTGCAAGTCATAGTATTTCTGTCGAAGGCTTTCACGGCCAGAGAACGATGGTTGTTGTGGATTTTCCGGGCTGTATAGCCATGGTCTTGGCATTGTAGTTCCCTCCATTAGCATTCCACACCCTGGGAAACTCTTACAGGATGACTCAGCTCAACCCCACCCCTCCTGAGTAGATAAAAATGACCTGCCAACATCCTTCCCACACTGTGACACTGAGAGATCTCTGTCTTTTGGTGCTACACCTCTGAAGATACCAACCACAGCTGCTGGCGAAACGTCAGGAACTACAATGCCAAGACCACGGCAATACAGCCCGGAAAACCCACAACAACCATCGTTCTCCTGCCGTGAAAGCCTTCGACAATCCATAAATAATACTGTTTGGTGAAAGTCAGGTCTCAGAAGTTATATTGTATTGTAACTAGATCTTAATTTCAAATTGTTTTGTTTGTTCTATTGTATGCCTTGAATTTGCATTTTTAGTGTAACTGTGTTATATGATTTGTCAAATGACCGTAAATAAAGAATGAATGAGCAGGGGAACAAAACGGGGAGGGGAATTGCACTGTTTAATGCAGCAAGACAATCAAGACTGGAAAACTTTGCTGCCATATCCTTTTGAGAGGGCTCGGTCAGGAACCCCAATTCTTTTTGCAGTTGCATCTCCCCCCTACCCCGCAGGTGCAGATTTGGTGTGGTGTGAATGCTTATGGTTTGCACTGATGATCCTGATTCCCTCTCTCTGCAGATACATACCGAGTGAACAAGAAGAGAAAACAAGGCATGCCCGATGTCCTGGAGGAGCTCTCAGGCCCAGGTTTGTGTGCCCTCAGGCAGCTTGGCCTGTTCTCCCCTGCCCCGTGCATGGAAATAGAGCAGGAGTTGGTTTTTCATCTTTCGGCACGCTGGGGCTCAGTGCAGTAAGGACTTGAAGTTTTCCTTTTGGCTTTGCCTCGCCAGATCCTCATGGGATTGAAGCAAAGAGGAAGAAGAAGAAGCCCGGCTACATGGACCACTTCAACCTGACCCCGTCAACAGGTGAGCTGGGCAAGACTAGGCCAAAACTTGCATTGATTGGGGCCCAGTCAAATTCGAAGCTGGATTGGGTCCAATGATCCTAATTTCTCATGGGGAGCAGTCCCCTCTTCTCCAAAGTGGGAGATAATGCCTGTGTCCAGGGGTCATTTCATAGAAAAAGAGTAGGAGGAACTCATTAGCATAACTCATTAGCGTATGCCACACCCCTTGCCATTGCTGGAAGTGTGTCATTAGCATGACTGATTTGCATATGCCACACTCCCTGGCATCACCTGTCCTGGCTGTTTTGGACCCAGTCCTGGCCATTCAGGGCTGAAATTGGGCCCAAAATGGCAAAAAGGAGCTGAAAATGGCCGAAAAAGGGCCCAAAATGGTCAGGATCAGGACGCTGCTGAGCGGGAGAGTGATCCATCATCCATCAGAGGCCCAATCTGGGCCGTTTTGGTCCCAATCCAGGCTGAAACGGGCCCAAAATGGCCGAGAGTCAGGTGGGCGGGGTCACCTAACATGTGACCTCTTTGGGGAACTGCCGGAACTGTGTTCCGGCACGTTCCCCCTTGAAATGAGCCCTGCCTGTGTCCCTTCTCCATTTGTACCCTTGTGTGAAAATGAAGGTCCCAAACATCCCTTGTAGCTATTTTCAGGATTATGAAGAAATCACACAGGTAACTTCTCTGAGAGTTGGACTAGGATCTGGCTTCAGGTTAGGGTTGCCAGCTCCTGGTCAGAAAATTCCTGGAGATTTTGGGGGTGGAGCCTGGGGGCAGGGTTTCAAGAGGGGAGGGACCTCAGATAGGTATAATGCCGTAGACTCCACCTTCCAAAGGCAGCCATTTTCTCCAGGGGAACTGATCTCTGTTGCTTGGAGATCAGTTAAAATTCCAGGAGATCTCCAGCCACCTTCTAGAGGCTGGTTTCCCAGTTCAGGTCCCCACTCTGCTGTGGAAGCTTGCTGGGTGAAGTTGCATCGGACACATACACACACTCAGCCTCTCTATACAGTACTTTTGACATGTGTTCTTCATGTGTCAGGAGGCGCAATGTTAGCTAGGAAGCGTAGTTTTAAATGACAGAGCCGGCTGAGATCGCTCCGGAGGGGACGGATTCTTTCACAGCCCTCCGCGGCTTCTGGCATTTCTCCTTCTGGAGCCTTTGGCCTACCAAGGCTCAGTTAATTCAAAGTTTTAAGCAGCGAAGGTGGCAGAGTAAAAGCTCTGGAAGAGGAGACAGTCTGGCATGCCAGAGGTGGTCGAGGGCTGTGAGAGAATCCGTCCCCTCCGGAGTGATCTCCAACAGCTCTATATTTCAAAACCGCTTCCTGGCTAACACTGCGTCTCCCAACACTTGATGGACATGCACCCTGGTGTCTTGTGTAGAAAGATTCTCAGTCTAACCTACTTCGCAGGGTTGTTGTGTGAAACAAATGGAGAGGGCGGAGAAGACATGCCTTCCTCATCTCCCTGGAGGAACAGTGGGATAAAGATATTCTAGTCGTTCTGGAGTTCTAAACGAATTTCGGCTTCAAAAGTGGAGTGGGAGGGGGAACGTCGACAGGAGAGACCCACCTCTTATTTGGGGAGAAGGCTGCGACTCCTTTTAGCGGACTGGCTAGGGAGTGAGGGGTGGTAATGTTGTTGTTTTGGCTGCAGCTGGCTCCATGACCCACGTGGAAGATGGCAGTCTCCTGGCCAGCTTGGAGCACATCATGGTACCACAGGCCTTCGAGGACTACGGCCTGCTGCCCGACTTCTCTTCTTACAGCTGCCCCAGCTTGAGCGACGTTCTGCTCCCCGGCACTACAGACTTCTCTGCTCCTGCAGACCCCGAGTTCCTCCTAGACTCTTATTCCCTCCAGTCCGGCATCTCTGCCTCTCTCCTGCTCTCTAAGGAGACTGATCCAGATGGCATGGCCAGTTTGGTGGGGAGCAGCTTGTTCCCCAGCCAGTACAAAGAGGCTGAAGCAAAAATCGAAAAGGAGGCCAAGCTGACGGCGGCAGATGCCTCAGCAACCCTGTGAAGGTTTGTGGCTTGCTGAAGCCTCGCCAGAAAGAGGCCTAGCTCTCCATTTCGAACCTTGCCGGCCGCAGGGAGTCCCTCGGTGAAGAGACCGGGGATGTGTTCCCTGCTGGCGATCCGAAGGAAAGGATTTTGAAAAGAAAATTGCTGTGGTCTGTAGGAGGGAGCCGTGGGGCCTTTCCCTCGAGGAGACAGGCAAATTACAAATAGAAGGAAAAATTGCACTACTAGTTGAGCGGGAGAAGAGAGGAGCACCCTAAGATTGGACCCAGGGCCACCTCTGTTTGCTCGCCTGGTATGTCTTCCTCAGTTTTCTCCATCTGTAAAATGGGGTTAGGGAATATTGCCTTGCTCCTTATCAAGGTTGGGTGGGATGCTGGGCAGAAATGTAGACCTTATGACCACTCTCGTGACTTCTACGATAGGAGCAAAGGGTTCTCTCCACCGTATCCACATGAAGGCTTAAGCAGCAATGCTGCTGAATATTTTGTATTTCTGCCCCGGCTCATCTTTAGAGCCAAGCGCAAAGGTGTGGCCCTGTGCCTTCTGATTCATGTTTCGGTTCTATGAATTTACTTCCCCTTAGCTTCCTGGAGGCACAAGGGATACAAGACTGCCTCTGCTAGCTGTTGATCCTTCTGTACTAGTACCATCCACTCTGATCGAAGGCCGGTGCCTCTTTCCAAGTCTTCATATCGGAGATCTTTTTAATGAGCGATTGAGCCAGTGCTTGAGGTTTTTAATCTTCAGTGAATGTGATTTTCTGCTCTAGTGCTAACTTTTGCTCCCGTGCTCTGTATTAAGTCCCAGAAGGGGGCCTCTTGAGAGTGACAGATTGTACCATTTTAAAACACTTTGGGCATGTGTGCTTGGGCAGATCCCATGTCACTGGCTCTGCTGTCTTGCGCAAAACAGGAAAAACGGCATTATGGGGGAGAAAGAAACGAGACGATACCATTTGGGGTGGTAGTGGGGTTACGTATCCTTTCCCTAGAGGGACTCTGTTGACCCAACAGTCCTGTTTAGGTTACAGTCTGCTCCCAAGTGGCCTGAAGGCTGTGGCTCTCTAAAGTTCATGGGGGAAATGGACATGCCCGTAGGAGATGAAATGAAACTTTGTACACATTTCAAATGTGATGAGTTGGACACTGAATTTAAATGAGAGCTGCTGTAGCATAGTAGTTAAGTGGTTGGGCTGTGTGTCAGCACTCTGCTGGTTCGAATCCTTCTGCTGCCGTGAGCTTAGGTGGCCTTGGGTCAGCCACTCCTTTCAGCCCAGCTCCCCAGCTGCATCGCGGAGACAGTAATAACACCAGGGCTTTTTTTCAGCAGGAACGCAGGGGAACAGAGTTCCGGCACCTCTTGAAAATGGTCACATGGCTGGTGGCCCCGCCCCCTGATCTCCAGACAGAGGGGAGTTGAGATTGCTCTCCGTGCCGCTGAGCAGCGCGGAGGGCAATCTCAACTCCCCTCTGTCTGGAGATCAGGGGGCGGGGCCACCAGCCATGTGACCATTTTCTCCGAGGGCAACCCACTGAGTTCCACCACCTCTTTTCCCAGAAAAAAAGCCCTGAATAACACTATGTTCACCGCTCTGAGTAGGCACCAGTCTAAGAACGGTATATAAGCACACTGTTATTACTGTTAGAATTATTAGAAAAGGGAATGACATTTTCCTGCAACTATTTAGGCCCCGGAAATATTGACCTACTGAGCAGCAGCAATCCTGCCAAGCTTCTTGTGGGTTTTGTGAGCGTTTACAACACACTGCTCATCGTATGCAGTGAGAAGTAGGGCTCAAGTTATGGGGCAAAAGGTAGCAATTGCACTCTTTTCGTGGCCCCCTGAATGCTACTAGCACCGTCTTGGGAATTGCCTTGTGCTATTTCTTCTTTTCCAAACTGAGGCTTTATTACCACCGCCATCTACTGGTATGTGTTTTGTGAGATTCTCCCTTTTGAACATTTCTACCAGCTTCTGAGCCTGGTTGAAGCTAAAAGAGAGGTCTGTCCCCCAAAGGCACTGCAGCCTCTTGCAGCGATTTCTGTATGTTGCACTATATTTTGAAAAGCACTTACCCATTTTCTTACTGCTTTGTATCAACTTAAGGGAAAAACAAAACCTCCATACTCAATAAAGGGATTTCAGAGCAGTGAAGGGTAGAGGAATCTTCAAGGATGCAGGGCTTGGAAATCTCAAACCACGGGCAGTGACTAACATTAGATGGATCCAGTCCATGTCGGACTTACTCCCTGAGTAGCATGCACTCCCCCACGGGACCATGTGTATCTGCCATTCTTACTGTCTTAATCTTCAGCCCTGTTAACCTGTTTTCAGTGCCAAGGCTCAACCCTGGAAAGATGTGAAATGTTTAATAAAGCTGGCTGTGCCTCTGTGCGGGTCTGGAGTTAATTTCCCTCACTTGTGATAGCAACAACCAGTTCTCCACCTCTGCGGGGTTTCTGGGACGAAGGGTATGTATGCATCTATCCAAGGCTTTTTTTCTGGGAAAAGAGGTGGTGGAACTCAAGATCGCACAATGACGTCACTTTGGGTCAGCTGGAACAAGGGGGGAGTTTTTAAAGTTTAAATCACCCTTGGCGAAAATGGTCACATGGCCGGTGCCCCCCCCCCCCGATCTCCAGACAGCGCTGCTGCGCAGAGGGCAATCTAAACTCCCCTCTGTCTGGAGATCAGGGGGTGGGGCCACCGGCCATGTGACCTTTTTGAAGAGGTGCCGGAACTCCGTTCCACCACGTTCCTGCTGAAAAAAAGCCCTGAATCTATCTATCTAGTTAAAGTGCTGTCATTGGATTCTAATTCCAATACAGTGTGATCAGTGCTTCCAAATGAGCATGACTATTTGGGCAAAGATGGAGGGACAGAGTGAGTCTCTTCCTTGCCAGATCTCAAGATTAAAAATGAAGTTTTAGTGAATCTAGGGTTGCCAACTCCATGTCGGGAAATTCCTGGAGATTTGGGGGGGGAGGCTTAGAGGGTGGGGTTTGGTCAGAGAAGGGAGTGCAGCAGAGTATAATGCCATATAGCCCACCCTCCAAAGCTGCCACATCCTCTAGGGAAACTGATTGCTGTCAGCCCTTGTAATTCCAGGAGATCTCCAGGCCGCTCCTGGAGGTTGGCAAGCACAGCTCTGATTTTATTGCTGGAGTAACTCTTCGCACTACTGGACTCTTGTTTAATTTTTCTGCAACACAATCGCAGAATATAATATGAGAATCAAGATAGGACGCAAAAACTGAAAACAACCTGGATTGATTCAGGGTCAAGGGCTGCTTCTGCGCCTGCGTCTAATTCGTTGCAGCGCTCTTCCTCCTTCGACCACTAGGGGAGCCACAACACAGATGAGACGGTCAGAGTGCTGCTGCGCTTGTGCCGGTCGTTGCGGCGCTCTTCCTCCTTCGACCACCAAGGGGCCACACCACATGAGACGGCCGGAGCTGCTGCTGCGCCTGCGCCATGTTTGTTGTGGCGTTCCTTCTCCTTCGACCACTAGGGGAGCAACAACACATGAGACGGCCGGGGCTGCTTCTGCGCTTGCGCTCTTCCTCCTTTGACCATTAGGGGGCGACTCAACACACGACTGGATAGAAGAGACGGCCTGGCGGGGACAGAGGGAGAACACGCACTGTGATTGGGTGGCGTGTCGGCCGTCACGCGGCCTCTCTTTATCCAATGAGCCCCAAGGAGACGCTTTCTCCCTCCCTAGCATCCGGCTCCTGCACATTTCCGGTTCCGGTCTAGAAGCTGCGACTTCTTGGGTGGGTGAGATGTGGCTTCTCCTGCCCTCTAATGTATTGACAGGGGTGGGTTGTTGACACAGAACAGGATGAGGCCTAGCTGGGAAGGGGGAGGAGAGAACCGGCCAGGGAGTGCCTGGAGGGGGGGAGCTTGGTGAAGGGCCCGCCTTGCCCCCCTAATGGGAGAGAAGGGCCCCCCCTTGGGGGTCCCCCTTGGGGGTCCTGGGTAGCCCTGCCTGCCCTTTTATCTTAAAATATACGAGAGGCAGTTTTTTGAGGGCGGAGGGGTTGAGGGGGAATCAACCGCCTTCCAAAAAACTCCTCATCTTCTCTAAGAACCAAAATTCATATTTTTAAGAGTCAGATTTTTGGGGATTGGAGGCATTATTTAAAAGAGGCTTTTGAGAACTAGCATATCTTTCTTCGAATTTTTTTGGGGGAGGTGGTCAAATCTGAGCCCCCCATTCCATAAAAATCCCCCTCTGCAACTAAGAGCAGAAAGTCATATTTTTAAGAGTTGGGTTTGACCTGTTGGGGATTGGCGGCATTATTTAAAAGAGAGGCTTTTGAGGACTAGCACATCTTCCTTGGAAGTTTTGGGGGGAGGAGAAATGTGAGCCCCCCTTCCATAAAAATCCTCTCTCCTCAATTCCTAAGAACCAAACCTCATATTTTTAAGATTTGTGGGATTGGAGGCATTTAAAAGAATTTTGAGGACTAGTGCATCTTTCTTTGAAGTTTTGCAGGGAGTGGAAATCTCTTCACAGGTGGAAGGCCTGTGGAATAAAAGCAGTGCGGCGGGGGGGGGGGGGAGTTAATTTTGGAGGATGGCATGCTTCAGATAGGCTTGGTTGGGAGGCTGGTTTTCAGGTCTGCATGCAAGGGTCCCCTTTCATACCATTGTCTGGAATAATCCAGTATACCAAGCATGTGGCAGAATAGAATGTATTGTTTTCTAAAAGACTGAGATATTTATGGTGGGTCCATAAACAATATTAATATAGCAATCTTTTTAAAAAATTGTACTATTCTTTGTAGCATTATGTGGAATAATCCTTGGTAAATAATTTCTCAAGTATGTGGCAGAGTAGAACATATACTTTTAAAAGGCTGTATTTTCCTTCTTTTCTTCCAAGTGTTTCTTACCCACTTTTAATATGGCTGGCACTACTGTGCAGTGTCACTGCTTAAATTGTTGGCTTGCTTTAATAACACATTTCGACATTGGCCCTGTTGGACAGACTGTTCTAGCATTGCTGCTCTGTAGGGTAATCTCTTATTCTCTTCCTCTGTTACTTGGATCAAAAGCTGCTGTGACAGTAGCTTATGAGTTAAGGTTTATTTAACTCTTTCTTGAGTGGAAAATGCTGACACTCTTTATAGCAGTAGAGAATAAAGATAGATTATGCACCTCCCTTCTGGGGCATTTTCTTCCCCTGAGCATGGCAAGCTATGGTTTTGGTTTCCAAAAACCTGAGTGGTGCTGGAGCATGCGGAGGTTAGGAGGAATGAGATGTTTGTCATTTAAGAGATTTGAATTAATTGTCTAGAAGCAGCTTGCTTTGAAAAGCTGCCATTTCAATTTGTCAGCCTGTAAAGCTGAGCGTGCACTTTCCTCCTCCTCCTCTCTAGCAGCAGTTAGCGAAGTGGGGTTTTTTTCATTTGTTGTTGGAATGCACACTCTGTTTAGTTCCAGGAACTGATTTCAAATGTCTTTAATTGCTATCTCAGACATTCAGCAGTGGGAAGTGGGTAGAGTTTCTTGTCTCCAAAAGGGGTTGGACTGTTAATTTAAAAAAGTAAAGGTAGTCGGTCCCCTGTGCAAGCACCGAGTCATTACTCACCCATGGGGGACGTCACATCATGATGTTTTCTTGGTAGACTTTTTATGGAGTGGTTTGCCATTGCCTTCCCTAGTCACCTACGCTTTACCCCCAGGAAACTGGGTACTCATTTTACCGATCTTGGAAGGATGGAAGGCTGAGTTAACCTTGAGCCAGCTATCTGAACCCGGCTCCCGCCAGGATCGAACTCAGGTCATGAGCAGAGCTTGGACTGCAGTACTGCAGCTTACCATTCTGTGCCACGGGGCTCTTACTGTTAATGTAATGGAGCTGAATTTGACTGGATGCCCCCCCCCCACCAATAGCAGTGCAATAGGAGTCAATAAACAGTGTCCATTTAAAAATAATGTATCCAGAAAGAAGATATTCTGTCTCCCTGTTGGTGTTGCCTGGCAACTGAAACCCTGTATGACCTAAAATGGATCTTACAAAACTTCTCTAAGAGGGATTAGTAAGTGGAGGCTCCTGAACCGAAGCTGCCTGATTCCCTTCCAAAGAGTCAACCTGTTTGCTGGCATCCTGGCAAAACTCTTAGGGGGAAGTCCCTCCTCCAGTGTCCTTTGCTTTTCAGGATTTTTCTTTATGACATGTAGACAGAGTAGAGATGTGAAGTCTTGGAGGGTGGGAACCTGGAAAATTTGGGGGAGGAAAATCCCCTGCAGTATTTTTTTCCAAGGAACAGAAGAAAGAAAAACAAACATCCTGAGGGGAACAACATCCCAGATTTATTAACTGGAAGAAACCCCAGCACCCATGGTAGATGAGTCATTCGATGACATTCTCTTGTCCACCTGGAATTTTCTCTAATATTCATACTGAGGCGAAAGCAGTGTCCATTTTCCCAGTGATAATCCCAAGATATCTGGTTCCTGACTAGCTTAAAGGATTATATTTGCAATTTACCCAACCATCACAAAGGGTGCTACATTCGGATAGTGAAGGCAGTGTGAGAGAAATTGCAGGTTGATGAAACGAAATCAGTAGCTTGTTGGATGGGAGATCCCCTTGTAGTAATTCCTTTCTCCCTCTGAGGCGGAGGACATCTTGGGTTGTTTCCTTTTGCCCAATCAGGGAGGCAGGAAGTCAAAAAAATAGCTCTTCCTCTTCCTCTTGGAGCCTAGGAACGCCCCCTTGTTCCAGTTCTTTCCTGCCTCCAGGGAGAGCAGTTGTGGCTACAGTTTTCTCTGTCAGCCCACAGTCCTGTCTTTTTTGTCTTCTTTGTTCTAGCTCTAGTTTTTTCCTTCCCTCTTCCTCTCTTATTCTTCTCTACTCTACCTTTCTTATCTCTACTCCTCCCCCCCCCTCCTCAACTCTTTTTTTCTCTGGGCCCAAGTCTATCAAGACGATGGAGTCCAGGGACTCCGAAGATAGCTTTATGGAGGGTGAGGAGGGAAGCTCACCAACGGCCGCATCGGCGGCAGAATCGGCTGCTGTACCCGGGTACCGTCTTGCCGCCCAGGCTTGAACGGCATCCCGGCACCTTTCCGGCTGCAAAGCCGCGTACTTCTTCAAAAAAATCGCGACGCAAGCAGAAGGACTCCCAGGCATCAGGGCCAGTCGAGCAGGCCACCAGCAGCCCGTTAGATGCAGCCGCGGTTTTGGCGGGAAACCAAGATGGCGCCCGCGCCGATTCCCGCGCGGCTCCCAGTGCCGTGGTCGCCAACCTCCAGCCGGGAGAGTGCCCTGCAGGCCCTTCTACAGTGACGTGGCCTCTGCAGTCGATCGGCACCGGAGCCCATGGGACGGGTAATGTACAGGGCGACCTCGGTTCCCTCCTGAGAGGCGAGTTCATGTCCTTTCTACAGACCATGCGGGAAGAGATTTTTCATTGGTGCCAACCCCCTCCCGAGGCAACAAGCCAGTCTTCCTCCCTGCCTCCTTCCCCCCCCAGTAAAGTGCGGCGTACATCCTGCCAGTGGCCTACCAAGGCAGCCCAAAAAGCACACCCAATCCCGGCCAGAGATGGGGATATTGTTGTAGGGGGGGGAGCCTACTCTGATAGCGAGGAGGGTGAAGAAAGGGAGTTCCTTTCAGAAGAAGAGGAGGAGGAAGAAGTCATTATGCCTGACCAGTCAAACAGGCTGTTTAAATCAGAGGACTATCCATACCTTCTGAGTAAGGCTCTGGCTGCCCTAGAGCTTCAGGAGAAACGAGGAGGGGAAGAGGCATCTAGTGGTACCAGTAGGGATTCTTCAAGACCCAGAGGGTGTAAAGAATTTTTCCCAAGGGGTGACACCCAGGAGAAGGTCTTCCCTTTTCCGGAATATTTTGAAAGACAATTAAAAGCAGAATGGGTCTCCCCTGCCTCTAGCAAACAATGCTCAAGCGCCCTTAAAAAACTGTATGCATTACCTTCTTATGCATCTGAGTTTTTACAGGTTCCTCGAATTGATGCCCCGGTGGCGGCGCTTCAGTCACCTGGGCTGTTGTCGGAAGATGGCCAAGGCTCAGTCAGAGACAATCTGGATAGGAAGGCCGAAGCGGCACTCAAGAGAGCGCATGAAGCAGCAGCCATGGCGATTAGAGCATCTTCCACCGCGTCCATCGTGTCCCGGGCGGCAGTAGTCTGGCTGCGCAAGTTAATCCAGCTGCTACCTGAAAATCAAAAGCGTCTGTTAGAAGGGGCTAGTAGAGTCTTAAAAGCAACCACCTTCACGGCAGATGCTACTCTGGATGCTCTCACCTTCTCGTCCAGAGCCATTGCCTCTGCGGCAGTGGCTAGAAGGCTTCTCTGGTTGCGCGCATGGCCAGCTGACATCAGATCCAAATTTATCCTGATGGCGTACCCCTTCCAGGGGGATAAACTGTTTGGAGATGCCCTGGAAAAGGTTCTCATCGAGACCAAAGACAAGAAAAAAGCCTTACCCAAGTCGGTGAGACGGTATGACAAACGACCCTTCAATAACCAGTCCTTTTGTACACACCATTCCTTGGCGAGACCACGTCCAGATTCCAAACGGTCCTCCTGGAGTGCCAACAAACAATCGTTCAAGAGAGCTAACTTCGGTTTCAGGTCTAACAGACAACACCAACAACGAGGGGAAAGGCAGGACTTCGACTCCAAAACTCAGAAGTCCTGACTCACGGCCGCTTCCGGTGGGGGGAAGACTACAGTTCTTTCTCCAATCCTGGGTGGACTCCAAGGCGGATGCCTGGACACTGGAAGTAATCTCAAAGGGTTACTCCATAGAGTTCAAGTCGCACCCACCGGATCGCTTTCTGTCATCCCCCCTACGCCGAAACCCTCAAAGGAGATCCATCACCTTAAACGCGGTACAACATCTCCTGAACATCCAAGCAGTCGAACCTGTACCTCGTCAAGAGCAAGGCTCCGGTGTTTACTCCCTATTCTTCACCGTGCCAAAAAGAAACGGAGACTGGAGGGCCATTTTGGACTTAAAGTTCGTAAACCGTTTCATAAAGCTGAGGCACTTTCGCATGGAGACTCTAAGATCTATCGCGGAGTCACTACGACCCAAAGAATTCCTCACCTCCATAGACCTCACAGAGGCATACTTACACATTCCGGTTCATCAGGCCCATCGCAGATTCCTGAGGTTTCATGTGAATGGTCTCCACCTTCAGTTCAAAGCCCTCCCATTCGGACTTGCCACAGCTCCCAGGTTGTTCTCCAAGATCCTGATCAACCCCATCGTTCGACTGCGGGAGAGGGGGATTCATATACATCCCTACTTAGACGACCTGCTACTCAGAGAAAGCTCCAGGGAAAAGGTGGCGGCCGACACACAGACCACGGTTCTCTACCTGCAAGCGCACGGTTTCTTGATCAACTTATCAAAATGTTCTCTTCAGCCTTCTCAAAGACTGCTTCATCTAGGAATGTTGGTCGACACCAGGAAGGGTCGTTTTTACCTACCACCGGAGAAGATCCAGAAAACCAAGGAGATGACCGCTCTGGTGCTGAGCCGCAGCTCCGTTTCTCTGATGTCGCTCTCCAAGTTGATGGGAACCCTCGTAGCGAACTGCGAGGCCCTGGACTGGGGCCGTCTGCACACACGGGAACTCGTGTCCTTCCTCAGACCGTTCCAATCTCTTATTGCACTAAGATGCGATCGACAACTCACAGTGCCCTTGAAGGTCAAGTCCAGCCTCAGATGGTGGACCTCAGCACCCAACCTGCGGCGGGGGAAGTCGTTCCTCAATCCTCCCAGGCTGCAACTATTCACCGATGCCAGTCTCACCGGCTGGGGGGCAGTTCTGAAAAACCGACCTGCTCAGGGTACGTGGTCTCCGGAAGAGACTGTCCTGCCAATCAATCTCCTGGAAGTCAGAGCCATTCGCCTTGCTCTCGCTTTCTTCAGCCAAGACCTCGTCGGCAAGGATGTTCTGGTACGAACCGACAACGTCTCAGCCAAGGCATATATCAACCATCAGGGGGGCACTCGGTCCCCCAAGCTGCACAGAGAGGCCATGAAGATCTTACACTGGGCGGAAGCCAATCTCCTCTCTCTGCAAGCCGAACACATCAGGGGCGTGACCAACATTCAAGCGGACTGGCTCAGCAGGCAGTCCATCCACCCAGGGGAGTGGACACTCAAGAAGGAGGTTTTCCATATGATTGCGGAACGTTTCGGGACACCGATCATGGACCTGTTTGCCACTCCTGCGAACTGTCAAGTTCCGAGGTTTCTCTCCAGGTTCCTGTACCCCCAGGCAGAAGGGATAGACGCTCTCTCTACTCGGTGGCCCAAGGGGCTACTGTACGCCTTTCCACCGATCCCGGTTCTTCCCAAACTTCTACGGCGGATAGCGGAACGTCAAGCGGAGGTAATCCTAGTGGCTCCATGGTGGCCTCGGAGACCCTGGTTCTCCACGATACAGGCACTGACGATTTCCCCTCCGATGCAGCTACCAACGGTACCAGATCTTCTGCATCAGGGCCCGGTGTGGCATCCCCATCCAGAATGGATGTGTCTGACCGCGTGGAGATTGAGAGGCAGTACCTTACCAGATTGAGGTACCCTCCGCAGGTGATCCTTACCCTCCTGGCGTCTAGGAAGAAATCAACTATTAGGCTATATAACACCACCTGGAAGGCCTTTGCTCGCTGGGCTAGGAGGAAGAAGGTTAATCCTCTGCGCCCATCCATCGTTATGATCCTGGACTTTCTCCAGCAGGGCCTGGAAGCTGGACTCAAGCCGGCCACTCTCCGCAAGCAGGTAGCGGCTCTGTCTTCGGTCTTTCCTGTCCTGGAAGGTTGTCGACTCTCCCGGCATCCTCACATCCAACGCTTCCTCAGGGGTGCGACCTTGCTAAGCCCCCCAGTTGTTCATCGTTTCCCTACTTGGAGGCTTCACGTTGTCTTATCGGCCTTAACCAGGCCCCCGTTTGAACCTCTCCATTCAATTTCCTTGAGATGGCTAACCATCAAGACTATTTTCCTGGTAGCTGTCACGTCAGTGAGGCGGATCTCGGAACTGGGGGCTCTGTCAATCAAGCCCAACCTGTGCATTTTTCACCGGGATAAAGTGGTTCTCAGGACTGACCCCACCTTTGTTCCCAAATCCTGTTCCAGATTCCATAGGACTCAGGAGATCAATCTGCCATCTTTCTGCCCTAACCCTTCTCATCCTAAGGAAAGGGACTGGCATACCCTCGACGTTCGTAGAGTCCTCAAGTCGTACCTATCTAGGACTGAATCTATCAGGTGTTCCGACTCGCTCTTCATCAATATTTCTCCTCCCAACCAAGGGAAAAAGATGTCCTCGGCAGCCATTGGGAGGAACATTCGGTCCTGCATCACGGAAGCGTACAAGGCGTGCAACAGAGAAGTGCCTCAGGGAATTACTGCTCATTCGGCAAGAAGCACGGCAACTAACGCAGCATTCCTCAAGGACGCCTCCGTGGAAGAGGTTTGCAAGGCAGCCACCTGGTCATCAATTTCCACATTTGTCAGACACTACAAAATGAACATTTTCAATTCAGCGGACGCTGCCTTCGGAAGGAGAGTTCTCCAGCACGTGATGTTCGACGGGGAGCCTCTCCCACCCGGAGAAGACTAACTGCTTTGGGAGTACCCAAGATGTCCTCCGCCTCAGAGGGAGAACGGACCTTTGGACACTTACCGTGAAGGGTCCTTCTCCTCTGAGTGCAGGAGGACATCTTGCCCCTCCCAGGCTCCCCCGTCTCCTGTTACTCCTCTCTGATACTTCCTTATAAACGACACCTTTCCGGCTGGAATTTTCTGTCTCTCCTTCCACTCTCAACATGCCGCAGTCGTTTTTTCTCACTGTTTTTTACTTAACATAGTTCTGCACACCGACTAAGTTTTTTCCTTTTTCGGGTCGGGTGCAAGTTTTTTCTTCTTGAAAGTTCTAGTATTTGATAGTTTTTTCTTCTACTGCTTTGTGGAGTCACCAGAACTGGAACAAGGGGGCGTTCCTAGGCTCCAAGAGGAAGAGGAAGAGCTATTTTTTTGACTTCCTGCCTCCCTGATTGGGCAAAAGGAAACAACCCAAGATGTCCTCCTGCACTCAGAGGAGAAGGACCCTTCACGGTAAGTGTCCAAAGGTCCGTTTTTCATTCCCTATTACAGTCACATGTCAGACCCATAATAACTTGAGAGGGGGGAAAGCCTAGTTAATGAAACCAGAAATGGTGGAGAGTTGAGTTCTTGGGTCATTTCTGTTCTCTATAAAAGGGTCAGAAATGTATTCTCCTACTTGCTTCTAACAGCAGTGAGGTTCTGTACGGAATACAATGGTGCTGTCTAGCGGAAAGAGCTTCCCTGTTTTGGAGGGCATGCACTCAAGTTGGAACTTTTCCTCTCACAATCCAAATTCTCGAGTGAACCTGTAGAGAAATATTTTACCATATCTCGTTTATAACTCGGCAGGTGAAGTGCTGAGGCCTACACGCAACCATCTTGTGGGCCCACAGCCAGCTCCTAGGAAGCCCTGAGCAGAACTGGAGTTTTAGCTGTGGATTACAATTCTAACCCAATTCTGACTCTTCCTTCATCTAGGCTATTGCCTTTACTCAAGCAACTGAGCCAGTCCCTCCTAATCAATTTATGGGCAGTTGGTGGAAAGAAGGACATCTCTTTTGACTGCCTCCCCAAGTTTTTGCTCTGTGAGTATATATTATATATATTTCAATTTATATAACGCCCATCCCCAGGGGCTCTGGGCAGTGAACAGTTTAAAATCAATAAAAACAAGAAAACAATACTAAAATCAATACACAAACCAATAATGAAATAAATTAACCAAGTGCCGTGGTGGGGAGTGTCGGTTTTGTGTGTAGCTATGCTGTTTGCCTGAAGATCCTTTGCTGTGAATCTTATATTTGTGACTGTTGAGACACACTCATGTTTTTCAGGGGCTCTTTCCTAGTTAAAGAAACCTTAGACTTTAATCAGAAGGGTTAGTTGACTACCATATTGAGTGGGCAGTTGCGTTTGCTTAAAGCTAAATTTTCAGGAAATTCATTCATTTATTATTTGTAGTCCATCTTTCTTGAGGAGACTCCAGGAGGATTACACTAATGTAAATCGATATGATCAATAGGATGATACGTCTAATAAGCAATGTAATAGGACTGGGATGGCAGACATTTGCAATAAAGCTGTTGTCTGAACGAAGAATAAGCATTAAACACAACCTGTTAAACAATGCAGAGCACGGCATTAGAGCAGTAGAAATGCCATGCATTTTGCTGGATTGACCTGTTACACTGTGGCTCTGTTTCCTTTATAAAAATGCCCTCCTGAATAATTCTGATTTTCTCAGTTTGTGAAACGCCAGGAGTGTGGGAGTCTTCCTGACCTGTTCAGGCCATTCCACAATGAATTGTTGTGGAGGAAAAATAACATACTGCCTCCATTAAGCTGCTCGTAGTAGATTCCGTTGGTTGGAGTGGAGTTTTTCAGTGTCCAGAGCGGCTGGGAAATGCCTTGATAATGTCCAGGCAAATTGGCCTTTTTCCCCTTCCCAAGCAAACTCCTTTAAGAATGGAGACAGGACCAGTGATAATTGGTGTGTAGGACAGCACAGCCTTCTTGCATGTGTGTGTCTTGAATTGATTTATCAGTTCTGTTCAAGGATTAGAATGTTAGAGCGCTTCCTCTGCATTAAAACTGTATCCTTCGCTCTTACTCCCAAGAAGCTTTACTTTCTGGCGTGTGCTTTCTCTTCCTGTGCCTCTGCACGGAATCACTTGGTCTGGGTGTGCCTCTTGATTGGGTGGACTCATGCAGAGGTTTAATGGGCAGCCTCTGAAAGTGGATAATTTTGCTGAGATCTGGTGTCTGTCCAATCATATTCAATACACGGGTGGTCTTCACCCCTCAGCCAAGGAAGTTAAGGCTAGATCTGTGGGGTAATGAAGGAAGACAACAGGCACCCTCTCTTGAGGGCAGATAATTTGGGTTCAGAAGGCTTTCTTAGTTCTAGCAGTATACCACTGTTCCCTGGCCCAGATTCCAGGAAGCTGTTTCAGTTGCTTACATGTGGCCAGTCTTTTCCTACTGTCACTGCGCACTTGATACCTAATGAAGTAAATAATGCCATTAATGGTCAAAGCCGTGGAGCATTCTGCATGTGCATTGGGAAGTCACTTTGGTTAATTTCCTTCTTTTCCTCCTCTGGCTCTAATATGTGTGTGTTCCCCCTCTTCCCTGAACAGCTTGGTGAAGGCAGGATGTGGCACGAAGCCCGAAAGCATGAGCGGAAGCTCCGGGGAATGATGGTGGATTACAAGAAGCGAGCCGAGCGTCGACGAGAGTATTATGAAAAGATAGTAAGTGTGGTGGAAGTATGGGGGAAAGGATAGCAAGTGTGGGGTAATTACGGGGGAAAATCTTCCTATATGTCCACTTCCCTCTTGCATGTCTGACAGAAAACCATCACAAACAGTAAGATGATGCTCACTTAAAATATACATAATTGTTAGAAAAGAGAAAGGAAACTGAATAGGTGGGTTAAAAAGCAAGAAAATTAAAGTGCTTGGAGAGATTTAAATGGACTGTGCACTATATAAAGAGAGAAAGAAGGGGTGTGTGTGGTTATTCAGTTTCCTTTTCTATGGATTGATGTTTATATTGCAAATTTTCTGAAATACTGACCATGTAATGGACTATCTTGCACATGAATCTGATACTAAAAAGTTTTTCTTCTTTCTTTGTATTTTTGAAAACTTAACAAAACTTATCTTATAAAAATAAATGATCACAAACAGAGCGCATCAGGACATAAGTGAGTGTGTGATGTTTCACTGTTCTCTCCATGGAGATAGATCAAGATGGGTAGCCGTGTTAGTCTGTCTGCAGCAGTAGAAAAGAGCAGGAGTCCAGTAGCGCCTTTAAGACTAACAAAATTTGTGGCAGGGGATGAGCTTTTGTGAGTCACAGCTCGCTTCTTCAGATACCAAGAGTCCAGTAGCACCTATAAGACTAACAAAATTTGTGGCAGGGGATGAGCTTTTGTGAGTCACAGCTCACTTCTTCAGATACCCAGAGTCCAGTAGCACCTATAAGACTAACAAAATTTGTGGCAGGGGATGAGCTTTCGTGAGTCACAGCTCACTTCTTCAGATATTTGATATCAGATATCTGAAGAAAATCTTCCTATATGTCCACTTCCCTCTTGCATGTCTGACAGAACACCCTTAATGATCAGATATCTGATATCAGTGAGCTGTGGCTCACGAAAGCTCCTACCCTACCACAGATTTTGTTAGTCTTATAGGTGCTACTGGACTCTTGCCCTTTTCACTATTCTCTGTTACTGATGATGATGTTGCTGTGCAGCAGATAGCTTCAGAGCATTCAATAGGATGGTTCCCTTGATTTTATTTCTACCCCAGCATCCTCAGTTTTTTACAGTCTAAAACTTGGTGACTTCGCCAGTGTATATCAGATGGAGGCAACGCGGGGGGGAAAGTGTTAATGGGAGATGCCAAGGATTGAACTTGGGCCCTCGTATTTGCAACGGTTTTGCCGTAGCACTCAGCTGCGGCTCCTCCATAGGCAACTGCATTTGGGGACTGCTGGTTCTTTCTGGTGTCACTGAGATGTTTAAGATAGTCACATGATTTATCTGGGATGGATGGCATTCCCTAAATCTTGAATGTGTACTGGCCCATGTAGATAAAAGGGGGAAAGAGAGATTCATTTCCCCCAAGAGTTAGCACTTTGAATTGTAATTTAGACTGGAGAAAAGGAAGGATCTTTAACTCGCGCGAACTTGTTCATGCCAAAGTCCCAGCAGCTCCCAAATTCCTGCTGTCCTGATCAAAGCTGTAGTTCTCTCCTGTTTCTTTTCTTATGAATATAGGGAATTGACTTATCCTGAATGGGACCATTGGTTCATCATTCCTAGCACTAGTGTGGTGTAGTGGTTAGTATCAGGTTAAGAGATCCCCATTCAAACCCCTAGTCTGCCATAGAATCTCATTCGGAGACTAGGCCAGTTACTTTTCTAACCTATCTCACTGTGTGGCACCTGTGAGGATATAATGGAGGGACGAATGACGTTCTAAGCCACTCTGGGACCTCAGTAGGGAGAAAAGGGGCGGTGGGGGGGGGCAGGCGGGAATAAATACACAGACAGTATTGTCTACTCTAACTGGCCGTGGCTGTCCAGGGTCCCAGGCAGACATGTCTTTTTCAGCTCCTGCTATCTAAATCTTTTTAACGGGAGCTGCCAGAGACTGGCATTAGACCGTCCGGAGTTAACCAACATGGTGGTATTTGACTGACTGTAGCAATTGCTATTTAAATGCCTATGAAGAAGTGAATGGACGAAACAGGATTGGACAACATATGCCAGCAAAACCCGTAGGCGTGGATGTTTGGGGCACGGTAGATGTGCAAGACTTCTGCAGGCAACTGATTCAGAACGGAGATTCATTCATTCATGATCCGAGCTGGATGCCTGTGTGCATTTCTAATTCATTATACTGGGATTGATTTTTGTTCTACAGAAATTGTATTGAACCTCGATTATATGTATTGTTTGTAATATATGTATTTTTGTAATGAATCTTTACTGAATGATTTTGTATAAAATACAACCTTAGATTCTGTGATTTGCCCCACCAGTTAGTTAAATTGATTACATTTATATCTTGACTTTGCACAATTTTCTAGCACTTTGCATTTTTTATATATATATATAAAAAACAACAACAACAACAAAATTGACCTAGATATTGTACTTCGGGAAGGCTCTTGTTGTTGGTTGTTCTTCTTATTCCTGAAGCAGCTGTTTTTGTATTTAGAGACTGGATAGGGGCTTTACACTTGTAAAGCCTGTGCCCTAGCACTGAGCTGTAACCCCTATCCAAGCCCCCCGCCATGTTTGAGAGAAAGGGAGGGCAAAGTGGATTTTACAGTGCATTGCTCTGGCTTTAGCTAAACTTGTGATCATTCTCTCTGTTTAAGCGTTTGCAAGCTCTTCATATCCAATGCTTCTCTTCTAGAAAAAGGACCCAGCTCAGTTTCTGCAGGTTCACGGCCGGGCGTGTAAGGTCCACTTGGATTCTGCCGTGGCTCTTGCGGCTGAAAGTCCCGTCAATATGTAAGTCGTGTTCCTTGTCTACCGGCTTTGCTTTCAGAGGGGCACCTTGTCTGCTGAAGATCAATGAATCTCGCCTGCCCCAGATTTTTGTGATTTCTAAGGCATCCAAGCATTTTGGGGAAACGTATTAACCTTCCTTTGATGTTTTTGTTCCTTTGCAGGATGCCGTGGCAGGGGGACACCAACAATATGATTGACCGGTTTGATGTACGAGCTCACCTGGACTACATTCCTATGTACACCCCTCCGTTGCTAAACCCAATGTAAGGTTTTTGCTGAGAGTTCTGAGACAAACCATCTCTTGCTTCAGTTTCGGGGTGGGGGGGTTGTATGATAAAATAGTTCACTGGATGAGAAGATAAAACAAAAATAGTTTCAAAATTGTGTAAGGTTTTATTAGGCACAGGGGAGTCACCGAGAGAATTTTTGAAGGAATATTGGGAAATAGATATTCAAAGTAAATTTAGGGATGAAGAGTGGGAAATGATGTTTAGGTTACCTCCCTTAGTTACTACATCTAGGTTAATGCAGGAGCAAGGTCTGAAGATGATACAGAAATGGTACTATACACCGGTTAAGTTATATTATATTTCAAAATCGGGGAGTAAAAATTGTTGGAGGAAATGTGGAGAATGGGGAACGTTCAGTCACATGTGGTGGAACTGTCCTTTAGTAAAAAAGTTTTGGGATCAAATTGGTATGGAAATGTCGAGGATATTGAGAAGAAGGGTAAGCATATCTAAAGCAATGGCACTTATTAATTTGGATGGAATAGGGTGAAGGTTAAGAGAGGAATCTAAGTGGATAAATTTGATGTTAGTAGCAGCAAGACAGGTTATAGCAAGGAATTGGAAAGAAGCTGAGGAACTGACGATTAATCACTGGAGGGGAAATATGAATAATATAATAGTTTTAGAGTACCTTACGATGAAGATACGTAGAATGAATGGGTTAAAGGTTAGGGAACAAGAGGAGAATTGGTTTAGAAGGATGGTGGGGTACTTAGAAACGTTTAAACAATTTGAGATGATTAGTCGGTTAATAGGAAATTGAGAGGTTAATTTAATTATAAGGCTAAGTGGAATGAGTTGTACAGGGAGTAATTGTGAACATGAAATAATATTGTATGGAATAATATTTATGTATCTACCGCCTGGAGGTCCCTACACGGGTGATGTTGGTGACGGGTTGTTATATTCGGAATAAAACAATAAAGTATTTTATAAAAAAAAAATAGTTCACTGGAGCCTTGAAGCAAGGAAAAGGAGTCTGGAAAAACAGGGGATGTGGCTCTTTTCATCTTGCAAAGATAAAGCAACTGAGTGTTAAGCGCAGAGGTTACCTTCATCTTTTTTAAAAATATTTTTTATTAATAATGGTATTTATCGCTGTGGTACGGAGCACAAAAATATTTGACTTTACAACCTGTAACCTAACACAATAGCTTACACAGCTTGTGTTATTCATTATGAAACTTTTTGTTGCCAACGTTAACCGTAACTACAGTATTTAATTAACACTATTTACAGATCGAAAATAGAACGGTATATTTGTTTTGGCAATTGCAACTCCTCGTTATTGATATGTTCAAAAAAGGGCCACCATTTTTCATAAAACTTAGTTGACCTTGAAGACGTGGCATCTCTTTGCAAACTGTCTGTGATTTTTTTCCAATAATAAATCGATCCCATACTTCCGATAGCCATTGTTTTAATGGGGGGGGGTGTGTGCTTGGTTATTCCAATGCGAGGCAGGGAGTGACTTTGCTACTACCAGTAGGCTATTAATTAGATCTCGCCTTAGTGCTGGAATCTCAATATCATGCCACAACCCTTCGTCTTTTTCAAACATCTCCGTGACCGTGAGGTCTAGGAATATTTTGAAAAGTAAAGTTTTGGGGATTGTACTGAACTCAAAGTCAGTACTAGCTTTGAGCAAGGTGGGATCAGCATGAAACATGGATGTGTTCTTGCCAGTCTTTTTGTACACACCTTGGCCTTCTAATCCCGGTCCCTGCCTCTCCCTCCTCCAGCTCGCCGGAACAGGAATCGGATGAGAGGAAATGCAACTACGAACGATACAGAGGCTTGGTGCAGAATGACTTTGCTGGCAGTAAGTCCCCCCTCCTTGACTTTCCTCGCATTTGACGTTGAGAGGGAGGCCTTTTGGGGAGGGAAGAGAATGTCAGTCCCTGGCAGGTAGATCCCTCGTCCCCTCTGCAGTGAACACGCATTGGTTCCAGTAGAAAAGCTTTATTCAGAATTCTTACAGTTCAGGTCTGAACTCCATCACGGAGCTTGGTAGAAGTGACAAGGCAAAACAAAAAGACTGTGTTATACTTGAAATTTCCGGCGCTCTAGCAGCTGTTAAGTTTTGGTGCGCAAGATTACATGGGTCCTGTGAGAACCCTTTATAGTTATGATTAAACAATCAGTACATAATAAGACATTCCCAGCATCTGGCATCTAGACACCCACGGTCATCTAACTAGGAGTTGCACACTTCTGTGAGATAATGCGAGAGGCCCTGTCTGGGCTGGAAAAGCAACAGTTACAATATGGAGAGTATCCGGCTAAGGAGAGAATACAATAGGTTAGCATCAAGGCATTATAACTTCAGTATACTGTGGCATCAGTGACATAACCAACAAACAAACATGGCATGGCTATACACAGACATGACAGAGGGGGCTGTCTGAACCTTCTGTCCCATGCTGATGAGTGTTTTTGTTGAAGAGGCTAAAGTTTTACATTCTCGGACCTCCATTACTGTTTTTACAGTTTATTTGGTGTTATCTTGTCTGTCTCAGAAAGGCAAGACTAAGATGGGGATAGAAAGCATGGTTTAATGTGGGTAAGGTGTTAAAGACAGAAGGAACTCCAACCCAAATCCTTTTGGTATATGCCCTTCAAGGAGTACAGGGGATAACCCACTAATGGTAAGGTGGCTCTCCCCTGTTGTGACCAGTCTTCGGGGCACCTACCCCGGCAGAGGGGCCAATTTGTGTGTTTGCAGATGGAGTAGAAGCCTAGCTTGGTGTCAGCACTGGTGCGGGGGGTGGGGGGAGAGAAGCTGTGCCACTTTCTGCCTGCCTGCCACACCCCTCCTTCCCCCTGAGAGCAGCACAGTCTCTTGTGGGCCTCTTAGCTCCACTCTGTGCAGTACTTTGTGTCCTATCCCCTGGGGTGCGATTTCCCGAAGAAGCGGCAGAGGACACTTAATCAAATCCTAAAGGCGGCCCCTGGGTTGGCAAGGCAGGGAGCAGTTCTTCCCAGAAGCACTCATGCTTGTCTGTCTTCCTGGCTATCTAGTGCAGCTTCCATGTATGGTGTTCCTAGCTTTTTGTTGTTGTTGTTGTGCCAGAAGTGTGTGTATGAGTGTGGTGGGAGGGGGAGAACTGTAATCTCACAACCCCCTCTTCTTCCTGATACGCATCATCTCAATTTCTGCCTTTCAGTCTCTGAGGAACAATGTCTCTATCAGATCTACATTGATGAACTGTATGGGGGACTCCAGAAGCCAAACGAGGATGAGAAAAAGAAGTGAGTGCAGTAGGACCTGTAGACGCTCATTGAGGCAGAGCTGAATTCTGAATTTTGGCAGGGGAGGCTGCAGTGTTAGCCTTTTGTGCCCATGGATGGGGCCAAGTACAAGTTACATTCCATAACACTAGAGTGGGACCAAGCTACAGAGCCCAGGGTGGAGCTATGCAAATGAAGGGGTAGGACTATGCAAATAGCAGCAAACATGATTGCTAAGAGGTCACCAAGGGCATTTTCCGAGGGCAACCCACTGAGTTCCACCACCTCTTTCACCAGAAAAAAAGCCCTGTCCGTAACCACATATCTGAGCTAGGCCACAACTTAACAGCACTTACCATTCTGAACCTAAGTTCAGCCATTTTATTCCAAAGACACGTTCTCAGGTTAGCGGTTTCCTTACAGCTCTCCCCCAAGATCAGCATTTTGTACAGAGGAGTGAGCTGCTGTGGGAAGAGGAGAGACAAGCAAGTTCCATTCTGCTGGTGGAAAATTTATTCTGGATCCAATTCCTAGGCCACAAAGGGAGAAAGAGCGTTTCTCTTGGCACTAGAAGGATGTAGATGCTGGGCAGAGATGTCCCTCCTGAGGCCAAATATCTGAAAGTTGTATTCCTCCAACTAGGTTAGCAGAGAAAAAAGCATCTATTGGCTACACATACGAGGACAGCACAGTGGCAGAGCTTGAGAACCCGCCTGAGAAACGAGCGGACGAAGATGACTCCGAGGAGGACAGCAATACAGACGAGGATGAAGTAATTCCTGATATAGGTATGTTTCCCAAGGCACTGCTGCCATTTGGAGTTGGCGGGGGCACACTGGTAGCACGTCCCCCTATCTGTCCACGTGATATGTCTCTTTCTGGCCCTGCAGTCTGCTTCAACTGTACTGAGTGCATGCATCTTTAGCACGCAAGAGTTGCACCGTAGGAAAATAACGTTTCGAAAATCTTCTGGCGTCTAAGAGTCATTTTGCATAGACGCCTGCTTCCACTTTCCTTTACCCAGAATTCTCCTTTTGCTGAGATACTCCAGGAGCCAGCAGCCCCTGCCTGCTTTCCTTAAGTTTGGTGTAGTGGTTAAGAGCAGCGGGACTCTAATCTGGAGAACCGGTTTATTCCCCACTTCTGCTTGAAGCCAGCTGGATGACCTTCGGTCAGTCACAGCTCTTCCAGAGCTCTCTCAGCCCCACCTGCCTCACAGGGTGATTGTTGTGGGGATAATAACAACACACTTTGTAAACCGTTCTGAGTGAGCGCTAAGTTATCCTGGTGGTATATAAATTGAGTGTTGTTATTGTTATTATTATTCGCAAGGAATTAATTACCCCAAAGATGGAGGACTCTGCTGTCTCTCTAGCTAGTGTTTCTTGCCATTCACTGAAGGGGTGTGTGTTGTTTAGTGTCCAAGATTAGCTATGCAAGTTGTGCAGTGCTGGGATCAATTCTTTTTCTCCAGGAGGATCCAAAACCAACTTTGTGCCCAGGTTTGGGTGCCCAAGTAGGTAGGTAAGGGGACTGTTTCCCAGACAAACAGCAGTTCCCACCCCTCATGCTACATGTCAAGCACTTTTTCAAGGAGAGGGGAAATCTCAGAAGCTGTTTGTGGCAGGTGGATGGAATTTTGCTGTTCCAAGTGTCAAAACTCCACATGTACAAATCTTTGGGCTGTTCTGAAGCAGTTTTCTCAGCTTCATTATATGGCCAGATGGATCCAAAAGTACACAAAAGCTGGAGTTTTGTATTGAGAGTCAGCAGCAGCCCTATTGATTCGATGCACAAAGTGGGGTACAGAGGTTGGGCTGCTACGTGGGCAGTTTTGGGGTGCGCTGCTGCCAATCAGTGTCCTCCTCTGGTTTGCAGATGTTGAAGTCGACGTAGACGAGCTGAACCAGGAACAAGTGGCTGACTTGAATAAGCAGGCAACCACCTATGGGATGGCGGAAGGAGATTTTGTCCGGTAAGGGGCCTGGCCCATTGGGGGTTCTTGAGATGAGCTCATGCACATCCATTGCACATTTCCACAGTGACAGGCTGAGTGTTGGGTTTGTCTGCTAGCTTAGCAGAAATATTTGGTCTAGTGTCCCCCAGCTGTTGATATCACAGAGCTGGAATAATATGTAGAAAATGGCGACCAAAACAATCATGAAGTTGATACACCTTCCTTGTGACTGAAGGTTATACAATTATGAATCCTTCCCTCCCCCCCTCTATTGCTAGTTTGAGATCAACCACTGAAGCTGATAGGCAATAAGTTCACTTGGGACAGATCGAAGACATACTTTTTCATAATGTCTTGAAACAGATGTGATGTTCTCCACTGCCTTGGATTGTTTTCAAAAGAAATTAAGACAATTACAAGTAATTTTGGGGTGTGTGTGTGGAACTTGGTTATAACATCTTTTCGAGAGGGAGCTGCACAGTCAGGAGTCTTGGGGCACCTTAAAGTCAAGCAGGTTTTTATTATGATAGAATAAAAACATTTGTAGGTCTTTTGAGGTGCCACTGGGGCCCTTGGTTGTAAGAGGTGTTGAGAGCAGGGCTTTTTTTCAGCAGGAACGCAGTGGAAAGGAATTCCTGTACCTCTTGAAAATGATCACATGGCTGGTGGCCCCGCCCCCTGATCTCCAGACAGAGGGGAGTTGAGATTGCCCTCCGCGCCGCTGGAGTGGTGCGGAGGACAATCTACACTCCCCTCTGTCTGGAGATCAGGGGGCGGGGCCACTGGTCATGTGACCATTTTCACCAAGGGCAATTTAAACTTTAAAAAACTCCCCCGTTGTTCCAGCTGACCCAAAGTGACATCATTGTGCAGTCCTGAGTTCCACCACTGAGTTCCACCACCTCTTTTCCCAGAAAAAAAGTCCTGGTTGAGAGAAATGTTGGATGTCAAACCTCCTGACTTTTGAGGCCGAAAAGGAGACATGAATGCATTCAATATTGTTAGCAGATAGCAGAGTTCTTAGAAGGCTCCTGTTTTAGGGAGATCCTCCAGATTGAGTCTCTGTCCTTCTGCTCCCCCCTTTTACTTTGTCTTTTTTCCCTGGAAGGATGTTGCGAAAAGACAAAGAGGAGGCAGAAGCCATCAAACACGCCAAAGCGTTGGAAGAGGAGAAGGCCATGTACTCGGTGAGGCGAGCTGAGACCACGGGCAGTTTTGAGTCCTTCTGAATATGTAACCCCTTCCCTGTTGCCCCTGCATTTTGTCTCTCCGTCCTCCCGTGAAGATTGCTCTTAACAAGAGGCTGATGAGGAAGGACACGATCTGATTCCAGGGTTTCTTGCACCGGAGTGGGAGAATCCACTAGAGGTGATCGTTTTCTGAGCTTTTATCTTACCAAGGCAGCTTCTGTAAAGTCCTTCACCTGCTCTCTTCCAGGGCCGTCGCTCTCGGCGACAGAGAAGGGAATTCCGAGAGAAACGTTTGAAAGGAAGGAAGATCAGTCCTCCAAGGTAAGGCTGCTGAGCTGGACAGGGACTGAGTAGGCTACCATGGAGTTTCATCTTTCTTGCCACACCGGGGTGGATCGGGGGAGCTGGGTTATTTAGTGTCTGTGATTCTTAGTGCTTTGGTTGCTGGGTGTGAGCTAGGAGGGCAGAAGGCACTACGTATTCTGCAAGTGGGTGGTGATAAGCTTCTTCTTTACAGTGGGGCAGAGCGGGGGGAGGGGCGGCTTAGAAGTGGAACTTACAGTACTCCGCTCTCTCTACAGGAGATGCCTTGGCGCGTGTTCGTCAAGTGTTAGCCAGGAAGCGTAGTTTAAAAAGATAGAGCCGGAGGAGATCACTCCTCAGAGGGTTTATTAATTTCATCTTTGCCTCCCCGAAGGCTCTGTCAATTTCACCTCTCCAGTCTAAAACGGTGTGGAATCACAACCACAGGGCAGCGAGGAATAGAAATGGGCTGGAGCTACCTTCCAGAGCCAGACTTGGACGTGGAGAGGTTCTAATGGGCAGAAGTTTCCCTTCTGGCCTTTCACAGCCCCTTCACACAGCCCCAGTTTATAGCAAAGCCTTTGCCATGCTGCTGGCTTTATCTTTTTAAACTACCCTTCCTGGCTAACATTGCCTCTCCTGACACGTGTTCTTCATGTGTCAGATGTCTCATGTGGAGAGACTCTGAGTGTGGGGGCATCTACCAATTTTCATCCCTGATCCATCTACAAGAGCAAATGGAGTGTCTTTTTTTTTTTAATCTCTGTTTGGGAGCTTGAACCATTCCAACCTTGACCCCCTTTGGTCCGTGTTCCTCAGTACAGCCGTGCCCTGATCTGCTCCCTCTCTCTTATCAGAGTCAAAGCCCCCCTTCTCATCTGTGCTGTTTGCAGTGGCTATCCGGCCTGTGAGTACCGGATTCCACCTGGGTCACAATCGCTGTCACTGTATCTGATGGAAATTGTGGCCTTGACTGAAGGAACATCAGCTCGAGGGCTTTTGATTCCGGCTGCTGGGGTGATGAGTGATTGGGGGGGGAGCACTATTTTGACTTGCAAATTAATGACGCAGCTTAATCTAGGTGCTATAGATTAATGACTGATGTTTTGGGTCGGGGGGACAGATATATTGCAAACATTAATTTGTTATTTATTGAAAACTATTCCATATTGCCTTTTCACCCAAATAGGGTCCCCAGGGTGAACATTAAAACATTTCACAGTTGAAACCTCATTTAAAATATGAGCGTTTATAAAATTTAAAGTAAAACATATAAATGCACACCTTTGCTAAGTTAACCTGGGAGGCAGGAGAGCTGAGCACAAGCTGGACTGGATGGGCTGAGGGCCCCTGAAGATTGGATCCTGAGCCTACTGTTTGGAAGAGAAGATGTTGCGCTTGGGGGCTTAGGAAGTGGGGCATAGGCGTGTATACATCATAGTCACTGAATAGGGCCAGAAGGGCTTATTTGAGAGCTCTGGCAATGTGGTAGCCTTTCCCAAGCCTCCCACAATGCCTTTGGCCTTCTCAGACAGGTGTCAGTTTCCTCCTCATACCCTCTTTGTCTTTGCAGCTATGCTCGGAGAGACAGCCCCACCTACGATCCCTACAAGCGGTGAGTAGCTCCCAGCTGTTCCTCTTGGCTGTTCTCACAGTTTTCTTCTGATTGACCAACTCGCTTGTGGGTTCTCAAAGCTGGAGTATTTCTCCAACCTCCAGCAAGTGGCATAGGCACCGGGGGTTTACTGGGAAAAGTCTTGACAGTGGGATGGGTTTAGATTAGAGATGGGCACGAACCGGAAAAGAAATGAACCATGAGGTTCGTGGTTTGTCACGTTTCATGAACCACGAACTTTCACAAACCTGCCCCTGTTCGCAAATGGGCTCATTTGGTTTGTGAAAACATCACTTCCGGGTCAGCAAATCATCACTTCGGGGTCAGCAGGTCACTTCCGGGTCAGCAGAAGGTCTGCAGAAAGCCCAACCCCCATTGCCTAGGAAAACAATTGATCAGTGCTAGGCTGTCTTGCAGTGATGAACTAAAAAACGAACCAAACAAACCGGCCTAAAGTTTGTGGCGGTTTGCCAGAAATGGGCTCTAATGAACCGCCGGTTTGCGAACCACAAACCACCCTGCTTCGTGTCAAACTTTGGTTTGTATTTCGGTTCGTGCCCAGCTCTGTTTTAGATAGAGAAGGCAAAAATTGGCACATGAGACTCAATTCATAAGAGCATAAGCATGGAGCATGCCAATTTGTGGACAGAACGTTCCATAGCCTCTTTCCTGTTGTGGTTCAAGGAATGCGGGGGTGGGGATTGTTGTTTTGGCGACCAAGAACCTAGCTGTGTTTGTAGGATGTAATTTGGATACACTCTGAGTGTGCATACAATAACTGTGTGTTACAGGAAAGGGGGTAAGTAGGGCAAGCCCCCTTGGAAAAATCCACACTGGTTGCTTAACTTGGTGCAAGAGAACAGTTGTATTTTGGTCCACGGTATGTTCAGAGTCCATTGAACAAGAGCTCTGCAAACTCAGCTGGCTCTGGTCCCTGGAGGCAAGACGTTTGCAGGCATGTTCTGCCCCGAGGGTGAGCAGAAGGTGGATCGCCTTCTATCAGTGGACCGTTCCAGTGCCTGCTGGCTCTGAAGATTCTTGCAAAGAGTGCTGGCCTGGTCTAGCCAAAGGCTTCTTGTCTCTCAAGCATGAATGTCTAGTTGGGAACTGCTTAATGTTGATCAGTTTGTGACACTGAGAGATCTCTGTCTTTTGGTGCTACACCTCTGAAGATGCCAGCCACAGCTGCTGGCGAAACGTCAGGAACTACAATGCCAAGACCACGGCAATACAGCCCGGAAAACCCACAACAACCATTGATCAGTTTTGCCTGATATTGTGTTGGGGCGAGGGCAAGAAAATAAGCTGGGGTCTGGAAAGAGCCTAGTTCAAATCCTGCTTTGGCCACAGACTCATTAGAATGGACTTCGGCACGTCCCTGTTTCTCAGGGTTCAGTTTCCCCTCTGCTGGATGGGGCATGGGGGGTGGGGATAACAAAACTGCCTTCCTTACAGGGTTGTTGTAAAAATCACCAAAGTACGTGTACGTGAGCTACTTTAATCACTGAAAGTATTTCGTAGATGTGACATTTAGTATTAACTGTCAAGTGATCCTGTAGTGTGCACTCTTGTTTAAAAGACATTGCGGGGCTTTGGGGATTCTAATTTTTAAAAAAGACCCAAGCCAGGCTGAAGTTGGCTACCCCTTGCTCATCTTTTGGTCACTAACACTCTTTCCTCACCTTTCAGGTCCCCTTCCGAGTCCACTTCCGAGTCCCGTTCCCGTTCTCGCTCGCCTTCCCCGGGTCACGAGGAAAAGATCACCTTCATCACCAGTTTTGGGGGCAGCGACGAGGAAGCAGCAGCCGCTCAAGCCGGAGGAGCTCCCAGGAAGCCCACCACCCTCGGCAAGGCACGCTCCGGCCAAGTGCAGCAGGGCAGCGCTGCGGCAGGTCATAGCGCCTCTTCCCGGTCGGTAACTTTCACGCCCGCCTCGTTTTCCCAAACCTTAAAGCAAGAGACCGTTCCGGGGTCAAAGGTTGACTTCTTATTTTTCCCTCTCCCCCCCGCCCCAACCACGCTGAATGCAAAGGTCTGGCTGCAGTCCCATTGGTGGCTCTTGTCAGCCAACCCTCATGCAGCCCTTGCAAAGTCTGGTCGGGAAACCCTTCTCCTTCTAACCCAGCGTTACCCTGTGGAATGCTGGGAAATGGAGGGGGACTGGTCTAATGGGTGTCGAGGTGGGTGGGAGTAAAAAGGGAGGTGGATTCTGGAGCTCTTTTGTGCTCCTCACCGTGTAGCCCCCCCACCCCCTCCAATAAGCTCAGTTGCTGCTACTGTTCCTTCCCAGAAGAAGATCAAAAACACCCTGTGTGTTCAGCTTGAATTAATATAGTCATTCTTTTTCTCTCTATGGTGACATTCCCAGGGTTTGAGATGCTGGTTTACTGCGAGTTGAAACCCCAGACTCTGCAGTTTTGCAAGTGATACAGCCCTCCTTCTTCCTGAGGCTGGGCTGTACCACTTCAGACTGCAGGTGGGGGCTCACATGCCACTGGGCCTCTCCAACACCCCCTCTATTTTTTTTTCTCCATATAGAAAGCCACTGAGATAGAAGCACACACTCTTTTCCTTATGCTGGTTCTGCTAGCATGGCAAGGAACAAGAAGATCAGTAGGGCACTGAGACTGCCAACCCCGATTGCTGGAGAAGTCTTTTTGAGCCATATTTTTGATTGCTAAGTCACATCCCTGAAATTCTTTTCCTTGCTCCAATAAATGCCACCATTGTTTTCTCTTTAAAAGGAATACCTGCTCCAAACCCCAAAAGACCCTTAACTCTGAGATTTTAGAAAATTGAGTTCTGCACCCGGTACCATATGCTGGTTCTGTAGGAAGGCCCCTTTTCTGTGCCTGCACTCTGCACATGTTCGTATAAATATGCGCAGTTCTGCAGGTGGACTGCACGTGATGGGCTGCTGGCTGTGTATTAGCAGCTTGCCTGAATCTCAGTCTATCAAGTGTCTCTTTCCTCTCCAAGAGCACCTCTTTCCCGCATGCAACTTTTCTATTGGCTTGACCGCACCACTAGACAAAATTCTCCCCAGCTTCCTGTAAAAGGCAAGCTGGCATTCTTGAGAGAGGAATGTCTGTGCTAGGTTGGAAGCAGAAGCAAGATCCAAGGACTTGCTGTGAGATCTTGCAATAGACTGGTATTACCTTTCTGCCGTAGACTACATCTGGTCTAGAACCCCCCCCCCCCGGGGTATATCACAGCCTTCCTTCCTTCTCCAGCACTGGGTTTGTTTGAACAAAAGAAGGGGATAATGGGGGTTGTGTGAATAGAACTTTACAGAGTTGCATGAGCTCCACAGCTGCAGTCGGTCACTAACTTGGAAGCTTCTCTCCGTTGATGGGACTTGCTCAGCAAGGCTGGGGCTCAGCTGCCCAGGACATCTTCCCTACCCCTCCTGCCGCGCCTGCTGATCCACCTGCCCTCTGTCCAAATAACCAGCGTGCTCTCTCTCCGCTTTCCAGGCGACGCTCCACATCCTCCTCTTCCTCCACGTCCACCACCACTTCGTCTTCAAGCTCACGCTCCAGCTCACGGTCTCACCGGACTGGCGGGTACCATCGAGCCAGCCGCTATGCCCACTCGCGGAGCCACAGATATTCCCGCTCCCGCAGTAGAACCAGGCGGTACTCGGCGGGAGGCTCGCGGGACGGACGCCGGCACTCCCGATCCCGCTCAACAGAGCGAGGCTGGCGCTATAGCTCCCGCCGCAGATCCAGGTAAGATGGGCAGGCGGTCGTAGCACTGCCCCACTCTCTACGGACAAGCGGCCCCGATTTCCGGGGACCAGACATAAACCCCTGATATTGATAGTCTTTTGTCCTTAGGAGCCATTCCCGGTCTGGGGAAAGGTACCGGTGGAGCAGCCGGGGAGGAAGGCATTGGAGTAGCAGTCGGAGCAGCAGAAGTGACAGCGAATCGCGAAGCCGCAGCAGGTCAGCGTCTCCAGCCAGAGAGAAGCTGCTGAGGCCTGCGGCTTCCCCTGCCGTGGGGGAGAAACTGAAAAAGTGAGTTCCCCTGTTCTCCTGTCTTGATGATGAAGTTGGGAGATTCTCGGGGTTTCTGCAACCGGTAGAATTTTTAAGAAGTAACCTTTCATATTTTTCTTTTTACCAGTATTGCATACTGCCTTCTATATAGTTTTGTCTGGAAGAGAGGCCAGGAACTCTGCAGAATGCTAGGACTTTCTGTTTGGCAGCCTCCCTGGTTTCTTGACTGTTCCCATTCTATGAAGCTTGTATTTTCATTGCAGTCAGAAGAGCTAGAAACTTAAGAATAAGCCCCTCTCCGAGTGATCGGAGGCAATCTTTTCTGTGATCGGTCTCCCAAGCTAACGTGTCGTAGGGAAACCTACAGTCTGGAAAGCCTTGATGTTTTCCTGAGTGGGGAGACGTGTGGCCACACTCTGTGTACCATGCCACAGTAGATGGAAGCCCTGAATCCTTGGAGTTTGTGAAGGTTTAGTCTTGGAAGGAAGTCACTCCCGTCCCTGTTTCACAGCCTGGGAAGCGAGAGCCAAGAGATTGTGCATTGCATTGCCTGTGGCCACAGAACTGTACAGAGCAGATCCAGTCCATGGTCTGTATTGACACCCGGTCCAAATTTGGTTGTTGTGCTGGCTTAAAAGTGGAAGGCAGTAGGAAAAGAGGAAGACCTAAAACAAGATGGCTTGACTCAATAAAAGAAGCCATGTCCTCCAGTTTGCAGGATCTGAGCAAGACTGTTAATGAGAGGACGTTTTGGAGGTCTTTTCTTCATAGGGTCTCCCTAGGTCGGAGGCGACTTAACGGCACATAACACAATTTTTGCAGTTCCCCGAAAGATCTTGGCGACTTGGTTTTGCTTATGCGAGTAGATGGCTTGCACGGAAGACCGAGACCCAGAATGGATTCTTGGCCTGCTATGCCACGCTGGTTCACGTGATCCACGCAGATATTGGGAGACTGTTCCTTTTGAGCAAGGTAGATCGGTGGAGTCGTGATCACGCGGACCTTGCTGCATCCTGGTTCCAAGATAAAAACCTCTTCTCTCCCAGCTTAGGGTGAACTTTGGGCCTCATCCATTTCTGACCAGCCTGTAACTTCTATCCTCTTCCTTTCTCTCCCTCCTTTTTGCCCCCTCCCCTTCTTTAGGGCTGAAACTGCCGGTGGGAAAGAGACAGGAGCTGCCAAAGTCAGTAAGAATTTAAACCTCACCTTTTAAAATTCCCATCACTGCAGAAAACAGACTCGGGGGAGCGATAGAGATGCAGGCAAAAAGAAAGGAGAGCTTTTAAGAGCGCGGATGGCCCCACGTGGTCGCTTCAGACTCTGGCAGGGACGGAGAGCATCTCAGGCACTGGCTAAATTAGGAAAACAAAACTAAATCTGGGGATTTTCTAGGCTAGCGTTGCGGGGTTGGGACATTGGGCCAGAGAGGTTTAACACTGAGCTTTAACGTCATTGACGGCCAAAGGGATTGTGCAGAATTTGATGTTGGGTACCTAAAAGAGACTTACGTAGCAAAGAGAAATCTAGATCAGTGCTGCCGATTTGAGGTAGTGGTGGCGGTGTGTGTGTGTGGGGTGCGGGTGGGCATTCTTGCGATGAGGGTCTTGTTTTCTTTGTATTGGCTTATATTAATCTGACTCTTACTGCATGGATCCTGCAAAGCAGCTGTTGTTTCTGGAAGTCGTCTGTGCCGGGATCCAAACATGGATCCCACTTATCTCGTGGCGGCCTTCTTTTTAGCCAACGGTACATCATTGCTTCCTTTGCCTGTCCCCATTCAGCCCTCAGGAAATCCAGTGCAACTGAGCTCCACAAGGCAGTCGGAAAGGTGCAGAAAACTGGCTGCACGTGAAGCAGCCATATATACAGAGTTGGACTTGCATATGGCTACTCCTCCAAGCTGTCCTTCTGCTTCTGGGGGTGGCTCCCCAGTTCTTGGGCAGTTCTTCCTTGAGTCTTTCAACTGGGAACTGGCCCCCTGGTAGCGGACTTACGGGATAAATGTTCTGCCCCTGAGCTGTGGGCTTTTCCCAACAATCTTGGGGTCCAGCTTCAGTGTTGTGTGCCTACACGACAGGAACCTGTAGCAAAATTGCTCATTGCTTGTTCAGCTCATGTTTTCCATTGAGGATTAGAAACTGTATGAGTGGGTTTATCTTACTGATCAGGGCTTCTGCTTGGGACTGTGTAGTCCTAAATGTCTGTCTGTTTTTAAACTGAGTAATCCTGGAGTGAACAGAGCCCCGTGGCGCAGAGTGGTAAGCTGCAGTACTGCAGCCCAAGCTCTGCTCACATCCTGAGTTCAATCCTGGTGGAAGCCGGGTTCAGATAGCCAGCTCAAGGTTGACTCAGCCTTCTGTCCTTCTGAGGTCAGTAAAATAAGTACCCAGTTTCCTGGGGGGTAAAGCGTAGATGACTGGGGAAGGCAATGGCAAACCACCCCCTAAAAAGTCTGCCAAGAAAATGTCATGATGCAACGTCCCCCCATGGGTCAGTAATGACTCGGTGCTTGCACAGGGGACTACCTTGACCTTCTTTTCAATCCTGGAGTAATGGACCTCTGTTCAACCACCAAGTGAACTGAAAGTGTTGCCAACTCAGGAGTAGAGGCTGCCTTTCGTTCTTGAAGAGGTAAAGCATGTAAACATGAATTAGGGTCTTTCTCGCTTCGTCACAAGTGCCACACCAGGCCCAAGACAGTCACTTGGGGTGTGTGTGTGTGTGTACATGTAGAAACACGGGAGTCTCTTGGTAACGGGGATGGGGATTTTCTGACATGCTAATCAACCTGAGATGACCCTCCTGAGTTGCTCTTTTGGGGGCGGGGGCAGAAATCCCAGTGGGTTTTACCAAAAAATCCTTCGCTGTTTATCCGGGACCTCTTGCAGGTTTTCGGGAAATTCTAAACAGCCCCGAACTCTCCTTATCTCATTTGTGCCATCTGCCTCTGTAGTCTTAAAGGCTGCGCGCTATAAATCTTCAGAATGAGCTCCTTCCTGCCTGTGCTTGAAGAGTCTAGCCGAACAATCACGTGTTTGGTTGTTGGGGGTTTTCCGGGCTGTCTTGCCGTGGTCTTGGCATTGTAGTTCCTGACGTTTCGCCAGCAGCTGTGGCTGGCATCTTCAGAGGTGTAGCACCAAAAGACAGAGATCTCTCAGTGTCACAAAATACTGGACAACACTTCCAACTACTTTGTCAGACTGCACAGGGAAGCCATTGAAATTCACAAGCATAAGCAAAACTTCAACAGGAAAGAAGAAACCTTAAGAATGAACAGAGCATGGGCTCCAGTTCTGAAAAACACCAGGCCAACAAAACACTCCACACCCGACAATAGCCCTGCAGAGAAGATTAGCACATCAAGCACCAATCCATATGCAAAAGAACCGCCTCAGGATACAGTGAAGCCTCCCGCCATTAGCATTCCACACCCTGGGAAACTCTTACAGAATGACTCAGCTCAACCCCACCCCTCCTGAGTAGATACAAATGACCTGCCAACATCTTTTCCACACTGTGACACTGAGAGATCTCTGTCTTTTGGTGCTACGCCTCTGAAGATGCCAGCCACAGCTGCTGGAGAAACGTCAGGAACTACAATGCCAAGACCACGGCAAGACAGCCCGGAAAACCCCCAGCAACCATCGTTCTCCGGCCGTGAAAGCCTTCGACAATACAATCACGTGTTTTCTTGGCCCAGGTTTCTTTGTTTTCAGCCACACGCCATAGGAAGTTCATAGAAGGTTGAGCAGCTAATCCCGCTTCGGGAAATCGCAGGTTCACGTTCTGCAGAGATCAGGCCAGCAAAAAACGCAAAATCTGCTCTTGCTGCTTTGGTCCCGGATTAATGCCCAAGGGCCTGCTTTTTTCTGGCTGCCGCCTTGTAGTCCGCGAGCCGAACAAAGCTTCGCTTCGTGCATCCCGCTTTCTTAGGCCTTCAGCAACTCTGGACGAATGTATAGCCCAGGAGAGCCTGATCTCATCAGAACTGGGAAGCTAAGTAGGGTCAGCCTTGGTTATTAATTGGATGGGAGACCTTCAGGGAAGACCAGGGTCGCTGTGCGGAGATGGGCAATGGCCAACCACCTCTGCTAGTCTCTTGCCCTGAAAACCCCAGCAGGGGTCACCGTGAGTCAGCTATGACTCGATGAGACTTTCAACCACCAATGCTATAATAGCAAGTTGGCTCTTGTGGATCTGTTCTGTTAATAGCTGCGCCTTTTTCCCAAGAGCTTCTTGTGTCAGGGGAAAGTGTCGCCATCAGCACATCTGTGGCCTTGAACCCAACCTGCACGGCACCCTTTTTCCAAGGAGGCTGAATGTGCAGACTGGTAAAACGAGGCCAAAGGGGAAGGGGCTTTGCTATCTCTTCTTCTCCCTCCTGCAGAGTGGCTGGCCACAGATATAGGACTTGGGAAAGCCTCCCCCGCTCCCCAAGAGCCAGTGAGTGCTGCACAAAAAGAGCCCTGCCTGTATATCTGAGGAAGGTTGGCATGAGAATGGAATGGGGTCAGAGGTGATTAGCAGGATCCATCTATGGCCACTTTCACATCCGCGTCCCTTGACATTGGGTGATTTATGTGGAAATGCATGATGGGAATCGGAGATAGCTCCCGAGGCTGTACCACTCCCACCGGCTACATGTGTGGAAACCCTACCAAAGAAATCATTCTTTAATGCAGGGGGGTGGGGGGAAAGAGACAGAGTTGGCTGCATAGTAAAGAGTCCAGTAGCACCTTTAAGACTAACCAACTGTATTGTAGCACAAGCTTTTGAGAACCACAGCTCTCTTCGTCAGGTGCATCTGATGAAGAGAGCTGTGGTTCTCGAAAGCTTATGTCACAATACAGTTGGTTAGTCTTAAAGGTGCTACTGGACTCTACTATTTTGCAACTACAGACTAACACGGCTAACTCCTTTGGATCTACGAGGGTTGGCTTAGGCATACAGGATTGTTGCTGACGGAAGCAGCCACTGCTAAATTGCTTGTGTGAATGAGCCACTAGGTATCCCATTGTGAATACTTCCCCTAACAGATTCACACACACACACCCCATGGAGACTGTTCACACACTGGGCTGAGAGAGGCCAAGGGTTGGGCAGGCAGGTCACAAGCAGCCCTTACTCTGCTGCTGGAGCCCAAAGTCACACTTCCCCTACAAACCTGTACTGGTTTGACTCAAGGTGGAGTGTGTGAGGTTTCTGCCCTAGGAATCCTGAACTAGTTTTCAAACATTGCAAAGGGGTTAATCTCTTGTACCACCTCATCCCGCCCAATCCAGTGGCACCTTAAACATTTACAGCATTTTATTTCTCTGGATGGTCCTCTTATTGATACGATTTCCACATTATACAAAGTTCTTTGGAGAAACTTGGGTTTTTTAAAAAAAATATTTAAATGTCAAATCACATTAAACATGATTTCAACATAAGTTACACAAGTTTCCAGTAAACAACACTTGTAATTATGACTCTGAATACTGAATAAGCATTGCCTGTGAATTGTTATCAGTGAACTAAAATTAGATTCAATTGTTTGCTGTCTGAAGCAGTCCTGAAACTGTAAATATAAGACTTTGTTTTTCCTTCTGTTTATCAGATATAATATTGAACAGGGAGTATGACAAGCCGTTTCTCATGAAAATGTACACTGATAATTAGGATTTTCTATTCCTCTTATTTGGGAAGGTATTTTATCGGCTCCGCTAATATCACAGAATCTGTGGTTGGCAGCTTTCTTCCATCTGTGCGCAGTTCAGTATTTTGACTGCAATCAACTGTATGTCGGTTAATTTCTTCCTAATCGGCATGGAAATGAGTCTGAGATTGGGCTTGAGTGGTCTGCCTGCCCCCCAGTAAAATATATATGTGATCACGCTTGGGAACTGTCCCTTTGGAAGTCCTGAGCATACACTTTAGCTCAAACAAAGAAACGCTTTGCTGAATCAGACCCCAAGTTACAGATGTGCAGGTCCTGACCCATCCAGTCTTAACAGGAGTCCCAGTGACCGACGGGCACAAGGTGGACCACTGGGAGAGGAACTACCGTCTGCGTGGTGCTGGGTTCATAATTTTCGTGGGGTACTCCCAAGTTCACGATGCCAGCTTTTCTCCTTCCATTCTGCTTCGCCAAGTGCGACGCCTTCCTTTGGCTTCAGGAATCTTCTGCTTATAGAAGAGGCTTGGAGGAAAGCGTCCGATTTGGCTGAGAGGTAGAATACCAGCCAGTAAGTGGCATATGTGGGGAATCTTGCTGTATGCAAGACTGAAACCCGGTTAAAGTCCACACTGGCTTCAGCTGGGTCGAGCAAGGACTTAAAATCCTTTTTAAAAAGTCTGCCTGAGTGTGTTGATTCCTGAGATGTCGTGAATCTGGGCCTGCCTTCTTAGGTGATCAGTCCTTTGTTCTTACTAACTGTGAGGGCTAAAGCCGTGGGTCTAAAGAACCCGAAGCCGTGCACGCCAAGTGAATCTCTCCACGTTGCAGCTGCTCTTGGGCATGGCATGGCATCAGGGGCTGCAGCTTGGGAATCGTAGACCACCTCAGGTGCAAGTTTGCAGCTCCTCCTGTTTGCACATGAGCTAGTTTGGATTCAACGGCAGGTTTTTTTAAAAGGAAAAATGGATTCTCAGGGCTCTAATAATGTGATGCCTTCAGAGCAGCACCAGTGGCTTTTTCTGGCATTCCGGAAGCCCCACGCGCAGCTCTTGGAGTACTCCGGATGCAGGAAGGGAGCAGAGAACTTATTATCAGAAGGTTAAAATAAGAGGAAGGCCCAGGTTTGCGGCTCAAAATGTTTTGTCAGTCCAACAGATACTTTCACTGGCCAGTTGACACATTTGGTAGTGGTCTTTGGCACGTAATGACCCGAAAAAGAGGGGGAGGTGTGTGCGTGCGTGTGCCCTCTAACCCACTTCAGGCGGCTTTAGTGTCTGCTGTCTAGAGCTGGTTCTTTCTCATTCCAGTTGAGTGACAGCTTACAAGCCCATCCCGTTGGGTTGAACCCTGTGGATACATTTCACAGCACAAGAGGCTCTTTATTTGGAAGAAGTCCCGTGTCTTAAATTGGATGCATCTTCAGGATCCAACCTGTTGCACTGTGGAAGCTGGATCCTTGCAACTTTTAATCCTTGGGGACCCCTGGCTTGGATTGCCAAGGGCTGTTGCCTCTCTTCATGAGCACCAGTTCTCTAGCTGTTACTTGGGGAAAAAGCCACTTTCCCAAGAACCTTGTTCCTTTGGGGTTTTTTTTGTGGTGGCCAAAGGCTCCTTTGGCTGGCCCCATTTCCCCCCCGTTGGCAAGCGGATGGCCTCTGGGTAGTCTCCTTAGAAAGGGGGATGCTGCCTTGGTAATCTCCTTGAAGCTTCCGACTTCATTCTAGAGGAGGCTGTTGAGTTGAATGCCCTCTTGTTTTCCTTCCCCTTCCTCGTTGAAATTTTGGGTCACTGCAGTAACGTTGCTGTTTGGAAGGCTGTCTTGTCTGAGGTCCTTCCCGCCTGTCTGTGAGTCCCGTTTCTTTGCCTCTTGGCCTGGGACCACAGCCCCTTGACACAGTTCTGCTTATCTTGTAGCCAAAGCTGACGCCACAGGAGAAGCTGAAGCTGCGTATGCAGAAGGCGCTTAACCGGCAGTGTAAGCAGCACGAGGGTTGCGGGCAGGGAAATCCTTTCTCTTTCCCCTGTTGTTCCTTTCTCCCCTGCTCCCCCCTCCCAGATTTGTTTTTCACGCTCATCCTCTCTGCCTCCTTTCTTCCACTTCAGTTAAAGCTGATAAAAAAGCCGCCCAGGAGAAGATGATGCAACAGGAACACGAAAGACAGGTAAGGCACAAATAATCCCGCTTTCAGAAAAGCCTTATTCTGCCAGCGGAGAAAATTGCACGTTGCAAAGAGATTTGGAGCAAAGAGATTATACTGAGCGTAGTTGAAGGGCTGAAGCAAAAGTTGGATGGCTAGATTTGGGTCTGTGATCACATCTCCCTGTCATAACCGAGGCTGTGACTGTGCAGCTCTGCACCAGCTATGCTAGAGAGGATTAATGGTCTGATTTGGTAAAAAGCAGATTCATATGTTCAGGGACCAGGAGGGAAGGTCTGTAGTCTCTCCCCCCTGCCCCGCAAATACACACAAAATTATCCAGTAATATCCTGGCTGGGAATCCAGATCTGCATAATCCACTTGCAGGAGCAGCGGCTTGCTCACGGCAGAACTTACAAATTTGTTCCTGCGGCAGGCCGCCAGGCTCCGTGCCACCATTGGCTTTTCCAGAGCCCCTTGCAGGCTTTGTTGCCCCCCCCCCCTCTTTGGAGGTCCTCCAGCTGATTGGCATCCCGCCTTCTCTCTTCCAGGAGCGAGAAGACGAGTTGCGTGCCATGGCTCGGAAGATCAGGATGAAGTAATGCCTCCCGCAGTTTCCCTGTCCTCTCGGCATGGAGCGGTGGGGAGGAGCTTGGCAGAGAGGGAGTTGGTTGAGTATCTGCACCTTTAACCTGCGCCCCCGTGTTTTTCTCGGCAGGGAGCGCGAGCGCCGAGAAAAAGAAAGAGAGGAATGGGAGAGGCAGTACAGCCGCCAGAGCCGGTCTCCTTCCCCACGTTACAGTGAGTGCTCAGGGCTTTTGAGAGAGTTGGAAGCATGAGGGTGCGCTGAGTAGGAGTGGGGGAACCTGGGAAGGGGTGTGTGTGTGTGCGCTTTGGAATCAGTAAGGCTCCCCCAGAAATTCAGAGTTCCACCTGAAAGACTAGGGCTGCCTTGGCCAAACAGCTACACCCCTTGCAATCTTCCCGGTGTGGGATAACAGCGATTGTCGTCATCGGCAGTTTGACCCATTGCTTCGATCTGCCCTGGCATAGCTGGGTGAGGAATAGTTTTGGTTTACAAGCTGGATATTGGTTGACTTGGGTGCAGGCAGTGACAGCTGTAAATGTTTGGACGCTTGCATCCGAAGAGCAGCTTCTGTTAAAAAACAATAAAAGAGCAGCTTCTGTTAAAAAACAATAAAATGTCCAGCCTTTGCGGACTGCTGTTTGGCATGAGCTCTTAGTGACGGGTACGGGATGCCCTGCAACTTGTTCCATCCTTCAGCAGCTGCTGTTCTTCTCCCTGGTCCGAACGCCTTCCTTGTCTCTTGCTGGCTGCCTTGAGAAACTGAGAACCTTTTAAAATGAAGCAGGACAGAACTAGCTTTGCCAGCTTGCACAACGCTAGGGATGCAGTTGGAGATGCTTGACTGTGTGTGGGCCTCTTTTGTCTTTCAGGTCGAGAATATAGTTCTTCAAGGAGGTAAATTTTGTTGCTTTTACAGCTCGGGGGTTGGGATAGGGGCAGCAGGCCTGTTGCCTGAGGAACCAGCGTCTAGGAAGAGAAAAATACCCTTCGGAACCGGCCCTTTCCCCAGTTATGACTTGGGCTGCTTGGCATGGGTTCTCCCCCCCACCCCCCGTTCAGGCTTAACATAGACCAGTGATCTCTCAAGCTGGGAAAACTCTGCAGTTCTTACCCTTACCACTACATGAGGGTGTGACCCCATTTTGTCTTTCAAATTTGTCTCCGTCCTCTCACCACAGAACTCTGGCGGAGTGGCCAAAATCCTTCCAAGAAGTTCTGAGTGGTGAATTAAGCATAGAGAGTTCTCCAAAGCTCTACCTTTCCAGCTTTAGCAAAAAAAAAAAAGGGGGGGGGTGGTATCCCCCAGTGCAAGTCCAAACATTAATGCTGCCTTTACAGGTCACGTTTGCACCCCTTGCTTGTGGCCTGGTTCACACGCTTTCCGTCTCAGGTGGAACCTGTTAAAGGAATGCCACTTTTAAGACTCAGGCCAGTTACAAATGCAAGTGCACCTTAATTGGGTTGAGGGGGGAGCAATCAGACACCTGCATTGTATAGTTTCAGGTGGGCAGCCCTGTTCATCTGCAGTAGGTGAGCAAGATTTGAATCCAGTAGCGCCTTAAAGACCTACAGGATTTCCAAGATACAAGCTCTCAGGAGTAAAAGCTCCCTTTGTCAGATACCTGACAAAGGGAACTTTGAGTCTCAAAAGCTTATACCCTGGAAATCTTGTTAGTCTTTAAGGTGCTGGATTTGAATCTCGCTTTTCTCCATTATTTAGTTCAAGTATCCAGAGGTGGTTTTAAACCAGGATTTTTTCATCTTCCTCTGCAGGGAGAGGCAAATGCTAGGATTTGTGTGTGCTCTGGCTTTAGGTCAGCTTGATGTTACGTCCAGAGCCAGTGTCCAGCCACTGCAATAGTGATAGAAAACGGGAGCTGAGAATCTGAGCTTGACTTGCGATGTTGTTACGCCGGTTGTACTAACCAAGCCTGCTCTTCTGCCTCCCAACAGGCATTCGCGGTCCCGATCCCGGAGCCCTCACTACCGCCACTAGAGTTGGTTCCGGCACAAATGTGTGTACTGCCCTACCTCCCATCCTTCCAGTTCACCAGACCCCCCACCCCCGCGGTTGTCTACTCCTACTGTGTAATAACTGTTGTACATTGCTGTTTTTGTTTTTAAGATGGTTAAAAAAATAAATACTTCCCCATACCAAATGACAGAAACTCTTCATCAAGAGCCTGCAGGCTGTGTTAAAATGGTTTTGCTCCTTTTGACCAAACATTCATAGGGATTTATATATTATTTCTTACATCTGAATCCTTGTGGTGAGATGGACCAGATGCATGGGATTGTGTTAGCAGAGCCGGCCTGTGTGCCCCGTGCGCTCCTTCCTGCCATCAGAGGATGTGGCGATTTCTGGTTTAGCATAAGCTCCTTTGACGTTGCATCTGAACTGGCAAAGCTGTGATGTGTGCTAAAGTGGGAGGATCCCCCCCCCCCAACACACACATGAATGACTCCAACAGCAGGGGCTGGAGAAAGGGTGGGATGAACATGTTTGTGTAATGCTACCAGGTCATGGTTTGGTATTGCAGGTGAAGAAAGCTTCTGTAGCACAGTGGTTAATTGGTTGGGTTGCCAGTCAGCGCTCTGCTGATTTGACTCCCAGTACCGCTATGAAGCTCAGCAGGTGGCCCTGGGTAAGCCCCTTCTCTCAGCCCAGCTCCCCAGCTGTCTTGTGGGGATAACAACACTGGCTTTGTTCACTGCTCTGAATGGGGCACTGATCTGTCTAGAAGAGTGGTAGATAAGCGCAGTTATTATGCAAGCTTCTGTAGCATAGCGGTTAAGTGGTTGGGTTGCAAGTCAGCACTCTGCTGGTTTGACTCCCACGACTGCCGTGAGCTCAGCAGGTGGCCTTGGGTAAGCCACTCCTCTCAGCCTCTGCTCCCCAGCGGTATTGTGGGGATAACAACAACCCTACTTTGTTCACTGCCCTGAGTGGGGCACTAATCTATCCAGAAGGCTGGTATATAAGTACACCGTTATGATGACGACGATGTTGCAGAAGTGGCTGCTTGTTTGGTTTCATGGTACAGCCTGATCTTTTATTCCCCCCGCCCCCCTATCATGGCCTAGTCAGAGCATGTTTGAATGAGGCGGCTAACTGGTCAGTTGTGGCTCCCAAACAGCTGTGAACGCTGGTGCTCTGTAGAAAATAACTGCTGTTCCCTCGGATTTCACCAAGTGTTGTTGCTTTGCGATTATAAAAGATGCAGCAACTGCGTCTCTGTCCCACTTCGCTAAGGGAGCGGGAGGTCAGTGGGCGGTTGACAGCGTGTAGCCCAGACATCTCCAAAATGGTGCCTGTGGGTGCCGTTGCACTCCGACACCTCTCCTGGTGCCTACCAAATGTTTTAAGAAAGTGGGCAGGGCCAGGGGGGACTTTTGCCCAGCAAAGCACGCGAGTGGCCCTGGCCATTTGATTGGCTGTGCGTATTTTAAAAAAACGTGGCTTTGGTGTCAGCTGCCACTGTAGTGCAAGGATGTTCTCTGTGTAACCGAGGGTAAGCTGCAGCAGCCATTGTACGGCTGTGCCCACCAGGCTGTGCCATTATTCCGAAGGTGCCTGCAGGCTCAAGAATACTGGGGGACCCCTGCTGCAGCTATTAGTCATGCAGCTCTAGGACCGTCACTGTAGCTCGTGTCAATGAAGGAGCTGGGGGCCTAAGACAAGGAAGAGGACGTGAATTTTCATAATTATGAATTTAAGTATAATTGGGCCAGAGGGGGAACCCCACCCCCACCCCCCACTTGTAATCCCCCCATCCTTTCTGACTTCTTGGTGGCGGGACGGAGTATGTCTCCTAGTTGAGGGGGGGGGCAATTTGCAGTTTTACCTTTCCCCAAGTAGCCTTCAGTGATCGAGAGAACGGGAGTTCAGCGGCTGTCCCCCCTCTGCTCTCATCCTTGTTTCCCTAAACCTCTGGAGACTGCATAGTTGATGTAGGGCTTGGGAATTTTGCCTGTACAAGAATTCTGTCTGTACAACTTTATTGTAGGCAGCATAGCAGACGCCTTCTCCCTTTCTGGAAGGCTCGGAAGGTACCTTCTGCTCTTGGATTCTGAGAAGTAACATTCACAACAATTTCTGCTGCTGATCCCCTCAACAGAATGGCAGTGACACTGGTCCCCCCCCCCCCCCCGGGGCTAGACAGTCTCCCATCATCATTTCCATAAATCAACATTTATATACGTGTAATAAGAATTACAAGGCAATCCTAAGAATGCTTTTCTGGGGCGAAGTTCCTCTGAAAAGATCTGAGTAGGATTCAGAGCAGACCTACTGGGGATTGGTCTCTTCCATGTCTGGCAGCTACTGCTCTGAGAGTCAAACTACAAGTGACGCCTGACACAGGTTGGACACTTGTCAGCTTCCCTCAAGTTTTGATGGGAAATGTAGGCGTCCTGGTCTTGCAGCTGTAATGGAGAGCCAAGCTGTAAAACCAGGACGCCTACATTTCCCATCAAAACTTGAGGGAAGCTGACAAGTGTCCAACCTGTGTAACACATCACTTGTAGCTTGGCTCTGAGTGTACATTTTACCTAGAGTAGGGATAACAGCCTGATTCCTGCAGGGGCCTCTAAAAAGGGAGGGTAACCAAAGAAGTTGGGGAAAAAAACAAAATAGCTCCGAATGTGATACAAATGAATAAAATGCTGGTACATAATTAAATTCAAGAAATGGAACTTTTGTTGGATTTAAATTACATTACCAATGTTTTATTCATTTGTATCACGCTTGGTGTTATTTAATTCACTTGTTTCTGTTGCAACTTGTGTTACCCTTTTTCCACAGGGTTGGGTTTTCTCCCCTTTTTGGTTGTCCTTACCCCGGAGCCAATAGCTTATTATTCCTCCGCTCCTTGGAAAGAACGAGGTGATGCTCGAGCAGTCATGCAGAAGCGTACTAGACAGCCGGCTCTGCCTATTTCACTTCTTGACATGCTGATGGTTTAGGGAGGGGCTTTCTCCAGGAAAGGGCTGAATGCCAGTCTATTGTAGATTCTTTATTCAAAATAAGGGAGGATCCTGCAGACCTTTAAAGTTCAAAGGAATAGGCAATGATATCTGAACAGCGGAGAAGGGCTTCTCTCTGTACCCCCAATGGAGTCTGCAGTTCAGATACTTGGAAATTCAGGATGTCAATGTCGGATGCTCCGAACAACGCCGTGACGTTGACCTTCTCATACATAGCGAAGCTGACAGGCTGCCTGGCCATGGCCAGTAGGCTGCGCAGGTAGCGTTCTCGCAGCAGCACCCGCCCTTGCTGCTCTTCCTCCAGCTCGGCTGTATTTGGGGTGACCAAGGAGGAAAGGCTGCTGGGCCCCAAGGCCTGGAAGCGAGGAGAGTTGGGATCGAAGCCACGGCTTGTCCCATCTGGCCCTCGGGGCAGGCGAACAACAGCAACTGGCACCTTCATTGCACAAGCCTGCGGACAAGGAAGGAGAAAGTATGTGTGTTACGTCTCCTACCTTTTTCAACAGCATGAGACACTCTTCTAGCAGTGACTCAGGATAAGCTTCTTATGGTATTTAGGACTGTTTCTCCCTATGTGAATATACAATCCAATTCTCTTTCTACTTCCTAAACTTCTGTTTTAAAGTCTATTGGATTTTGTTCTTTTCAACAACCGTGAGGGCTAGCAACGTGCTTTGTATACCTAGATTTTCAGCTGAAAAACTCAGGCAGCACAGAACAGACAAGATCCTGCAAACTTAGGCACACAAAGATTTGCTGTTATACTTGGAACTAAACCACATGGGTTCACACATGTCACACACTGTCTGCTAAGTAAGCACAATGCCCTTTTGGTTTGAGGTTGGAGGATCCAACTTGGGGGTGGAAGCAGAGATGAATTCTGACTTGGGCTGCGGCCACTGGCCTTGTCAAGCTGTCACTGGCTAGCCAGGATCGCTGGCTGCTTCCCTACCTGTGTGTGTGTGGATCTTTTGGAGGGAGAGGGTTAAAGTTGTGCCTGCAGGCCAATAAACAGGAAAGGCTGCCGCACAAGGTCAGCATGCTTTCCCCCTTTGCACAGTGGCGGCACCAACTTGACGCTCCCTTGCTGTGCCAACTTCCCCTCTGGCTGGCGGCCAGGCCCTGGGTCAGCGGCAAAGAGGATGTTTTCCACAGCAAGCTTGGAGAAAGAGCTGGCAACAGCCAAGGAAAACTCCAGCACAAAAAAAAAAAGAGCTACCGGGTTGGTGGATACCAGAAATGGACACTGAATGCTAGCAGGCCTTGCCTTCACTGGGCTCTTCGACATGCTCTCAGCTCACCAAACTGCCAGCTTCTTCCCCACAGCAGGATGGGATTTGTAGTTTTGAGAAGGTGCTAGTTTCTCACAGAGGTGAGCTACAGGGATGTTGGCTGCTCCATTTCTCTATGAGTTACTACTCTGGCCTTACCTCCTCATCTCCACAGAGGAGGAGTAATTCTGCCATGTCCCCACATGGTGGGATTGAAGATCTGAGCACACCTGATGTGGAGACATGGCAGAACTGCCTACCTGCAAAGGAGGCTGCCTGTTACATCTCAGCCTGAGTCCCTAGTCTGGGCTTGCCTCCTTCCGACAATAACCGAAACAGGCAGGGGAGCTCTTCTGAAGGCAAACAGGTAATTACTCTCAAAAACATTGGTTCTTAGAGGGCACAAGTGTAAGAACCAGTGGCATTTCCACTTTTAATTTAGAAGAGTCTCTGTCCGTAGAAGTTTGGGGAAGGCTGCGTCAGGAGAATGAAGCTGATGCCTCAAGTGAAGCTATCCATCAGCAATGCTTCTAACATAGGCAGGAGGAGTGAAGAAAAACTCCTGTGTGCTCATTTTTCAACCGGGCATATCGCAGAAGCCTCTCTGTGGTACAAAAGTTAAACAGAAAATGGGGCATCCATCGTGTGCGCGCAACCTCCAGCTTCCAACTCCTAGAGGATTTTCTGGCACTGTTTGTGTCCTCTAAACACCACCTGGATTTGGAGAGGGGAGGAAAAGCCTGAGCACGGTCTTTTGCTAGGAAGCTGAGCGGACAGAACTTTCTTTATGCTCGGATCCCAACATTTATACCCATTTTTTCCCCTCCAACGGGGACCTGGAATGGCTTACAGCATCCCCCCCCTTCTCCATTCTATCCTCAAACAGATTTGGTTGGGCTTGTGTGACTGGCCCAAGGTCACCCTGGGAGCTCCCGTGGCAGAGGGAGGATTTGAGCCCGGGTCTCCCAGATCCTAATCTGACACTCTGACCACTACACCAAACTCTCCGTAGTCAAATCAACAAGGTGTTTGCAGCACTCCTTTGCCCTGGAACTGCAGCTCGTGCGACTGGGTTTTGCGTGCACCTGGGTTGACTTAGGCAAACGGTTTCTCAGCCTCTGCTTCAGTGTCCAGCTGGAATCCCGCAAGGAAATGCTACTGGCCTCAGCCTTAATGGAAACCCCAGCTGATTAGGCCACATTCCTGCGGTGTTGTTTGTTCCTACCGTCTGCCCTAGGTGATGACCACAGAATTTCCTCTGCTGCCCTGTTTACGGCTCTTTCCACCGACAGCTCGTTCCCGACACGTGCTGTCTGGCGGCAAAGGAAGCGACGGCCCCTGGAAGCCCTTTCTCCAGCTGGCCTGATAAGAACTTGGCCCATGCCTACTGCAGTTCTGGGCGCCAGGCCAGAGAATCTGATTTCCAATATGAGTCACCTCTACCGTAGGCCCAGGGGTTTCTCTTCTGGTGTGATCTGGGGAGGGTCAAGCAAGTTACTCTGGAGGCAAGTGGGGGAGTGAAAGCACCAAGCCAGCACCCAGTGCTTACAAAACATTTCTAGCAATGCATTCACCATGTGCCCATTAGAAGACTTGGGTGGAGACAGTATTTCCATCTGATTGATAGTGTTTCAATCAACACCAGTTGGAATGCAGCCGAAGTACAAATCCTGGCAAGATCATCCCAAAATACAACCACATGCAGGTATCCTACGGCAGCGCTGCCTTCTGGGTACTCCGCAGGCACTGTACTGGCCAAGAAGGCTTGTGGGAGGAGGCCAAACTCCGACACCTGTTATCCTTGGGCTGGCGGCTCACTGGGGAAGGAACTGGAGGCAGAAGTCGGTTCTCTTCTCCAGCTTGGCTCAGGGTCCACACGGCTCCCGTTTCCTAGCACGATGGAAAAGGACACGGTAAGTCTAAGAAGGCCACCGAGCGCCAAGAGGCAACAACTCACAACAGTTTGTTTGTTCTGGCTGGGGCCGCTTGTCTGGCTGACATCATATCCTGAAGGCAGCGCAGCCGACAGGGAGGGCTGATCCCAATGTTCTAGAGAAGAGTCGGGAGGTGGCCCCTCTCATTCACCACGAGGACGAGCAGAGGTGGCAAAGAGAACCAGGCTGTGCTGAAGGCAGCGAGGGCCATTTCCTGGCATGGCTGGCCAAGACCAAGCAGCCCAGGGAGAGACCTGAAGCAGACTCTGCAAGAAAAGGACACGGGGGTTCGCCAGGAAGGGGAGGGGAGAACATGGATTCTCGCCAACAGCCTCCAGTCTTGCGAGTAAGTACTTGGTGGTGTGTGTGTGTGGGGGGGAATCAGCTGCATTCTCAGCAACTACTCTGCAACTTACAAGTGGCAGCAAGGTGGCTTCTGCCTTTGGATGAGTGAGCCTGTCATGGGGTCTCCTGACCAATGGGTTGGAGGAAGACACGGCTCAAGGATGGCCCCAACTTGCAGCACAATCTCTGGCCTGCCCATCGCACTTCTGCACAATCTGTGCTTGGCTAGTAAGACATGAGCTCAGAAATGCTGCGCTGAAATGTACTCTTCCCCCCCTCTCGATTTTGTTACGGTCTCTCCCTGCAAACAGGCATTTCTGCTATCTCAAGGATGGGGGAAAGAAAGGAGGTTTATTGTCAAGATTAGCTGCACCCCCCCAAAAAAAGCCCAAACAAACAACCAGTCCCATGAAATGATTCATAACATAATGAAATTATGTTGTATCATTCATAAAACCCCATATTCGATCAGCTCCACTGTTCCTCCCGATCTCCCAGGAGGAACAGGGCTTTGGTCCATATGCAGAAAAGCTGTTGGGATGGATGAATGAGATCCCCACGTTGACTGCGTACATCAAGCTCGGGGAGGGGGGGGGCTTGTTCAGTAGACTCCCAGTGCTATTGCCAGCTGGGTTGGAACGGAGACCCTACAGCAGCAACACAAGGACTGAGCTTGGACCTGGCCCGTGGCTGCCTTCCTTGATGCGCCAACCCAAGCACTTGTTGCAAAAATGCCTTGGTTTGTTTTGACCTGGTGCCTTTGCCCAATAATTACACCAAGACTTGGGGGAACTTTGGAAAGGAAAAGTTTTTATTTCATGAAATAAGGGGACAGAGTGTCGAGCAAGTAAGAAACACTCTGAGACCATCTGAGAGAGGTGGGGTGGCAGGAATCTTTTATACCTTGTTCTAATATGGTGGTTTATCCCAGTCACTTGGGTGGTTTGCCCAGAGAACCGGCTCTGCCTAGGAAGAGAAGGGGTTACACGTCTAGGCAGATGAAGACCAAAAGCCCTGCAATGAAAAAAAGGGGACATTATTTTGCGTCCTGCCATTCTTTATTTTAAAAAAATAATCCCTAGAAGATTCAAGTTCCAACGCCAGAAAAATAAACTGGTTAAAAGAACACCCAGCAATATGAGAGAGAACTTAAGGCAATATCTGTAGCTGACTGTACCATCCTCTTTTTGAACACCATGTAAAAAAATGTATTTATTGGTGAGACTCAAGGTGGATTGTGGGATATAAAACGGAACAATGCAATAAGACTAGGATTAGAATTATAGAGCAATGCAAACAACAAACTCTCTAAGGCAAGGTATGCTATAAACAATATAGAGAATGGATTACAAGGTAAGGACAGCACAATAAAAATAGGTGAAACCAATAATCTTATCTGCTTGCCTCTGGTTCCCCACTCCCAGTTATACAAACCTGCATAGACAGCCAGTTTGGTGAAGTGGTTAAGAGGGCAAGACTCTAATCTGTAGAACTGGGTTTGATTCCCCACTCCTCTGCTTGAAGTCAGTGGGGTAACCTTGGGTCAGTCACAGCTTCTAGCTCTCTCAGCCCCACTTACCTCACAGGGTGTTTTGTTGTGGGGATAATAATGACATACTTCGTAAAGCGCTCTGAGTGGGTGTTAAGTCATCCTGAAGGGCGGTATATAAATCGAATGTTGTTATTATTGATCCTCCTTTAATACCCCATTAAAACAATTGCCAGAAAATATTTATTTTCAAACCCTTCTTTTTAACATCCCGTACAACAGAGTTAGCTGAACAACGATGAATCACATTGACATGCAATGCCAGAGTTATCCTCTCAACTTCCAACAGGGGGAAGAACTATATTTAAAGGAAAGCCTTTAAACGTGGTGTATAGTATAAGCTAAGCAGAAGTATTCTTGTATTTTGTATTTTTACTGTGTTGGGGGAAATCGGGGGATCAGGCTTTGCCTATGTGCTGTATTCACCCACCTCTTTCTCACCCTGACTCCCTCAGCTCCACAATGGTTTCTGGTAACCTGCCTGTTCTGGCAATTCTGCTGATGCCCCTTGTCCTCTGGGGCTCTGAAGACCCCCAGCTGGCCACAGCTCCAGGGATTGGCAAGGCTGACCCGAAGCAGGTTCCTATTCAGTCCCTCCAAGCCATCCTGTTAAGACGCTTGGGCTTACAAAGGCGGCCCCAGCCCAAGCCAGGACTTCCAGTCCCCCAATACCTCCTGGATCTGTATCACTTCTGCTTGGGAAAGGTTCTCGCCTCTTTCTCGGATTTGGAGCGGCCCTTCCTAGAGGAACGAGCAAGAACAGCTAACACCGTGCGTGCATTCCACCATGTCGGTGAGTTGCTGTTGGCACGCCTTGAGTGGAAGCTTGTGTTTCGCAGAGCTGGGGGGGGGGGGGGTGTCTAGGTTTTTAGAAATCCCTTTGGCGAAGAGTGTGGCAGAAAAATGGGGGCAGCAAAGGGGGAATAGGAGACGGGGCACAGAGGAAGGACAGATGTGACTTGAAGGCTTAGACAGGCTTACACAATCCACAGGCTGAATCCTGGCAAAGAAAAAAGCTAGGCTCCCCTCTTCTAAAATCCTCCATTCTGTGCCCAGTCTGGGCTTTTGCTCCTTCAGGGAACTGAATGCCCCAGTGCTTGTTCTTGCAAACAAGATCTGAAGTCATGCACATCCGTCAGGCTACAGTTACAGACAAGTCATACAACAGCTGCCTTGGACTCTGTTGCCACCTACAGTACATGAAAAGAAACTGTCATACAAGGCAGGTGGAAGGTATCAACAGAAACCTTAACTCATAATCACATCGTTTCAGAGAAAGAGGTTTCCGTGTGACGATTATTATAGTTCAAAAATTATTTTAGAAGAACAACAATCACATTTTAATTCCACCATTCCTCCAAGGAGGATGTACGGTTCTCCCCTCTCACTTTTTAACTGCACAACAAACCTCAAAGTTAGGTTAGGCGGAGTGTGTGTGACTGGCTCAAGAACACCCAATGAGTAGCATGACTAAGTGGGGATTCAAACTGTGGCCTTCCAGATACTAACTGAACACTCTAACCACTATACCACCATCCATTAGGCTGGAGATCTAATGTTTGCAAATGTTGAGCTGTCTCCTTTAATGGTGCTCATGGAATCTCTTGAAACACACAACTTTGCCTGGCTCGGTCTGTAAATACGGTAGTAACAGTTTCCAAGTCACATTCACTGCATGAAGCCAGATATGAAACTCCACATATACAATGGTGGCATTCTTTTTATTAGATACTGGGGACACACAAGAATGTGGAGGGCTAATGGAAGCCAAGCTGCCTTGCTAGTTCTGCTTATATGCAAATGCTCAGCCCTAAATTCCTATCTTCTGCTCTGTTCCACATCTAGAGAATTTGGACCCCGTCCCTGAAATAGCAGGAAGTTCATTCTACTTCCTGTTCAACCTTACATTGCTTCCTGAAGAGGAGGAGCTAACGGCCCTGGAGTTGCGTCTCTACCATTCTCAAAAAGAGAGGGGGGGTTTCCACATAAGCATCTACCACGCGATGGATCCCCCATCCGTTTCCAAGAACAGGAGCGGACTCCTCGTCCGCAAATTCTTGGCATTCACCCAGCCCAAGTGGGAGAGTTTTGAAGTCACTGCTGCTTTCAAGAGGTCAAAGGAACAGAAGAGCCACCACATTGGGATTCTCGTGGAGGTGGAGCACTCAAACAGCAGCCACGAGCTTTGGCATCAAGCCCCGCTTCGAGCGAGGCGGTCTCCTGGAGAGGAGGCAGCACAGTGGGCCCTAGAGAGGCCTTTGCTGGTCACCTACAGCCACGACAGGAAAGGGCAGCCTTTGACTCATGGAAAAAGGCCAAGCAAAAGCCAGCCTAACAGACTAACCCAAAGAGGAGGCAGGAGAACCTTGAAAACTCCAGCCTCCAGGAGCAAGCGCAAGAGCCTGAAGCCAAAGACTAAAGCCAGTGTGCGATGCAGGCGGCACCGCCTTTTTGTAGATTTCAAAGAGGTTGGGTGGAACGACTGGATCGTGGCCCCCAGTGGCTACCATGCCTTCTACTGCTCCGGGGAATGCCGATTTCCACTGGCCGACCACATGAACACCTCTAGTCACGCTGTGGTGCAGACCATGTTGAACTCGATGAATTCCCGAGTGCCCAGAGCGTGTTGCATTCCAACAGATCTCAGCCCTATCGCTATGCTCTATCTGGATCAATATGACATGGTGGTCCTAAAGACCTACCAGGACATGGTGGTAGAAGGCTGTGGGTGCCGTTAGAAGCTACCAAAAGTGGTGGGGGTGGGGGTGTCACCCCGTGAAACTGATGGGCAATAAACAAGGGTTGTCCAACATTCTTCTCCCTGCAACATGTAATTATCCTAGAGGCATTAGGACCACAACAGGTAGAGAGAGCCATTAATTTAGATGGCTCAGCTGTTAGCCCAGAATGGTTAAAGAAGAACTTCCATCAACATAAGCAGTGTATATCTACATGATAGCTGGGGGTTGGGAAAAGCCCCCATTTCTGCAGTGTGGAATAGATGGGATTTCAAGCCACATCTGGCAGAGCTCACATTCTGATGAAGTCCTAAGAGTGAATTTTAATGGTTTCTTTATGCCACCTTGTTCTTTTAAAATATGATAACCTCTGGCCAAATCGTAAGTGATGAATAAAAACTTCTGAAGTCTGTCGCAGAGAGCATCCCTCTCGAAGCCTAGACAGAAACTTGGCACGTCCCTTATTGTTTCCCTTAGGTCATGTTGACTGCCTTGAAGCAACGCTTAATATTATTGTAAAAGTTGTATCTATCCACCCCCTTTTTTAGCCTCATCCATTCACTGTCTGTTTAGGAATGACTACAGAGCACACGGCTTTTAAACAACTAACATCAAACTACCAGGAGGTTAAAAGGGATAAACGACCAGTAAAACTAAAATAACATGTATTATTATATTTACATATAAAAAGCACAGATATAATTTTAAAAAGATGCAGGAGCCACAAAATAATCTCACTCTCTTCCAAGTAGTTTAGGATAGTGAACATGGTTCTCTCCCCTCTTTGTCCTCACAATGCCTCCTGTAAGGTAGCTTACACTAAGTGTGTGACTAGGTCAACATTACACATTAAGTTTCATAGTAGAGAGCCAAATGAATCCCTCTCTCCAAGCTTCAGCCTTTAACACCGGCTTTTATGGCTTGCCGTCTCTACTCCCCACACTCTTTATGCACAGAAAATACATTTGCTCTTTCTTCCCTGTAGAATAGCCATGTTCAGTGAAGTTATCTAAAGATATCCCGGAGTTTTCTGCTCTGTTCTCCAATGTAAACACAAACAATTTCATACATTTATCAGAGGTAAGGAGCAGGCAAACTGCAGCTGCTTAGAGATGAGCACAATTTGGGTGCAGTAGCACCTTAAAGACCAACTAGATTTCCAGGGTATGAGGTCTTGAAAGCTCATACCCTGGAACTCTTGTTGATCTCTAAGGTGTTACTGGACCCAAATCTTGCTATTCTACTACAGACCAACACGGCCACCCACCTGAAACGGCTTAAAGATGTACTCTTCATTTTTTCCAAATGACAGTAGCCAGGGCTTTTTTTCTGGGAAAAGAGGTGGTGGAACTCAGTGGGTTGCCAGCACAGGGGGCAACTCCTGGTGGGAGGTGGTGCCCCTGGTACCACATGTGTGCACGCAAAGTGCATGCATGCTCCCAGGACCAATGATGTCACTTTGGATCAGCTGGAACAAGGGGGGAGTTTTTAAAAGTTTAAACCACCCTTGGTGAAAATAATCAGATGGCTGGTGGCTCCGCCCCCTGATCTCCAGACAGAGGGGAGTTGAGATTGCCCTCCGCGCCACCTCACTTTCAAGAGGTTCCGGAACTCCGAAAGCCCTGATAGTAGCAAATCAGATTTGGGAAGGATTACAGCAAAACGGGGGAAAACCAAGACGAGAAAGTTAGGGGATTTGTCAGCCTAGAGTTTGAATATCAACCTAAACCAAAGCCTCTGATTAGAAGAAACTAACCTGAAGCTTCTTATTGTCTCTGCCCTTTCATGCAAAAATCTACTGGCTGTTATGAAATGCTACATTCACTGAGTGCATTTTTATTTCCAAATCCAGGGCAGCCTTATGTGGTTCTCCCCTCCCTTCGTTTATCCTCACAAGAACCCTCTGAGGTAGATTTAAACTGATATGATGTGACTGATCCAAGTCACCCAGCGAGTTTCGTGCTACGAGGGGAGGGTTAATATAATAATAACAACGCCCACTCAGAGTGGTTTACAAAGTATGTCATTATTATCCCCACAACAATCACCCTGTGAGGTGGGTGGGGCTGAGAGAACTAGAAAGCTGTGACTGACCCAAGGTCACCCAGCTGGCTGACCCAAGAATTTACTCCTGCACCTCTCATAAGCAAAGCAAACAGCTTTGCCAACTTCAGGTTGAGAAATTCCTGGAGATTTGGGCGGTGGAACATGGGGTGGGCAGTTTTTGGGGAGGGGAGGGACCTCACTCAGCGAGGTATAATGCCACAGAGTCTAGCCTCCAAAAGCAGCCATTTTCTTGAGGGGAACTGATCCCTTTGCCTGGAGATCAGTTGTAATTCCGGGAGGTCGCCAGGCCCCACCTGGAGGTTGGCAACCCTAACTAAGGAATCCCCATCTGAAAAGTAACGCTCCAATTACCGTTAACTAACTTGCACAGGCCTCGTTCGGTGCAGCTCACGTCGTCATGGCAACGCTCAAAACCTGAGGTTTCCAACGAGACATTCAAAACGTGCTGAAATCGCCCAAGAGTTGAGACCCTCCTTCACCCGGAAATATATCCCTTCCACAGGAAAGCCAAACTGCTCCCTTCTTTCCGGCCGTGTCGATTCTTCAATCCACTCTGGTCCCCGGAGGACTAAAAACTCTGTGACTTCATAACACTGCCCTAGAGGCAACGCCGCATGCGCAAATCACCCCACTCGCCCTCCGAAGCGTGAAAGCGAAGCGCGTGAGCGTGACGTCACGATCAGGCGGCTTCTTGAGAGGCTCCGCCTGCTTCCCTTCGGCACATTCGAGCTCCGGCTTTTCCTTCTCTTCAAGCTGTTTCTCATCGGGATCGAAGACAAAAAAAACCTCTCAAATTTTCTTATGCTTGGCTCTCGCCCCGCGAGGCTTGAAACTGGCGCCGGTCATTCTGTTCCGTGTCGAAAGAGCGCCGCCGAAAGCAAAGCTGAGGCGGAAAGAGAGAGGGAGGAAGGAAAGGGGGCGGGTTTCGGCGAACAGAGTAAACTCATCTGACGATTCGTTCGTCTGAGGGGAGGTCATGTGACCTCCGGCGGGCGGGCGGCCTGAGGCGGGGAAATGGACGCGGAGAGGAGCCGCTGGCGCTGAGGAGAAATTTTCGATCCGTTTTGGAAGCGGCTGTCCGTTTTCCGCGCGCGGGGAAAGTGCGGCGGTGGACGCGCAGGCGGGCCGCAGGTTGCCCTCGCCGCTGAGGGGAGGGGGGAGAGGCGGAGAGGAGGCGGAGGCTTCTCTCGGGTCCGCACCTGGCTGAGGCGGCGCTGGCCGGACGGGCCTTTCCGACGCGCAGGGCGGCGGTTCCCCTCTCCCCCCCTCAGGAACCGGCTCCTTCCTTCCCTCCGCTTCCCAAGCCCGGCCCCGGAGGCGCTTCTCCTCCTCTTCCCAAGCCCAGAGCCAGGCAGGCCCCGACTCCCCCCCCCCGGGCACCTCTCTGCCCTCCTCTTAAATAGGGCCTTCAGGTCCGTCCTCCAGCAGGGGTCTCCACTACTCCCTCCCCAAATTGGGGTGCTCAGCCCCCCCCCTCGCTCCTTGGCCTGTGAGCCCTTTTCTGTCCCGTGCACGCTCAAGTCTCCGCTCCTCTCTTTTAAAATTAATTTATTTCCTACTTGCTAGGTGAGCCTCCTCCTGACACTAACATCTTATTTCCTTAATGGGGGAAAATTTAACAGGGGAAAAAAAGGTTGCCTCAGACCAGGGAACGGTTTTGTGCTTCCCCCCCCTAAATATTTCTGATCTCCTATCCATGTAGCAGTCCCCAGAATCCTTCTGGTCTCTTCTCCACAGCTGGGGCTTTGTTTCCGCTTTCCCTTCCCTTTCCCCTGCCCCCAGCTGATAGGCTGTTCTTCATTCATGGTCCATGTAGGGCCCTTGCCTGGTCCACTGAGAGCCTGGTCTGTTCTCTTTGGATCACCGCTAGGGGTGAAAGGCCTGAGAGCCTTTCTGTTCCTCTTTGGTGTAGGTGGTGGTGGGTGGGGGGGGAATTCCACTCCTCAGTAATGCCTCCAGGGGGTCCATGAGAAGGGAAGAAGGAGCTCCCCCTTTCACGAACACACACTTTAGCTGCCCGGCCATGGAATGCATGCAGGTTCCCCCCATGCAGCAGCAAGGGAAAGCTGCTGAGGGGGACCGTCTGCTGCTGCTGCTGCCACCTCCTGATGTGCTGAAGGAAGACGACACTGTGCAGAGGGCTTCTGACGCTTGGGCTTCCTCCCAAGAGGACAGCAGCCAAGGCAGGATGAAACTTCAGGACTCTTTGGACTTCTCATCTCATCTCCAAAATCCAGAAAGCCTTCACTCCCTGCATAACTCTCCCGCTTTAGGGAGCCAGCCTGACAGAGGTATGGTAAACCATTCTGCTACAAAGGAGGATTTGCAAGAGACTTGTGATGAGGCAGGGGAGCAGTTGCACCCGGCCGGGAAAGACACTTCAAGCCTTCCAGTTCAGGAAGATTTGTTGGTTAGTGAGGTAGTCTGTGGCGATGCCTCTTTGGCCACAGGCCAGGAATGCCTTAGGGACGCTGAAAAATCTCCCCAGCAGAACAGCTGTTTGCAGGAAAAATCGGACTCCCCTTCTCAGAACTGTATTCTACGTATGGATGCAACAGCAAGTGGAGAAAGTCCACAGGATGACCCATCAGACCAGGCCTCTCCGTCTGCTGAAGATGGGAAACTCAAACCTGGGGCAAAGCATGTCACATTTCCTTCCGACGAAGATATTGTGTCAGGTGCTGTGGAACCCAAAGATCCTTGGAGGCATGGTAAGCAATGGCCAGCTCTTTTAAAGACCCTTCTGGTCTCAATCATTTACAGTCCAGGAACTTAGTTTTTATTACACAGCCTTATTTGTTTGGATTTGAATTTAACTTTTTTTTTTTGCTGAAGGCATTCAAAGCCATTCATGGCCATGAAGCAAAAGCCCAGAATAATAAATCTAATATATAAACATGATGAAAAATAAATACTAAAAAAATGTTTGAAATAGCCAAGCCAACAAACAAATTCTCAGAGACAATATTAGTTACTGTATCAGTGGTAGGAAGTAGCAGTCTGGGGAGAGATTGGCCACCAGGCCTTTCTTGTAAGCCTTCTGGGGCATTTGGTTGGCCGCTGTGTGAAACAGGTTTCTGGGTTAGATGGACCCTTGGTGCAATCCAGCAGGGCCATTGTTATGATCTTAAGCTTTAAAAAGCCATTGAAAACAGGAAAGTCTTCACTCGGAGGAAGTTTTATAAGGAGGTAACCTGGTGGTTCCAGCCAGTCAGAGACTTCTGTACTGTACTTCAATAAATGGAACAAGGGTTTTTATATGAATTAAGAGGACAGGGAGGTGCCTTCTGAAAAATGCGCTCCCTAAAGTACACAAAGCCCAGGTTGAAAGTGTTACCTTAAGGTTTAACAAGATTGCTTACATCTTTTTACTGGCTCTGCTCCTGTGCACTTGGACAGACAGAACACGTAGCAGGTAAATCCGTCATCTCCGTGCCAGGGGAAAAGGTTTGGTTGCTTGACCTCTGGTGGACCACGGTTGAAAACACAAGAGCAGTAAAAATGTTGACGGTACTAAACTTACTAACAGAAATTATCTGCACTTAAGAACTTGCCAAATACTTTTACCAGGGTAGAACTTTAAAGCTTCCTGGAAGGAAGCTTCTTGTTTGTGTAACTCTTTGCAGTCCAAGGAGGTGGTTGCTTCGTTTCCCACCAGTGCGAGGCATAGAAAAAGAATCAAGCTTCAAACTTAATTCCACCTTTCTGTGCAGAGAAGATCCCAAAAACATTTTTAGGTACTGCCCTGTCCTTCTCCCTCATTGAAATGGTCACATCCAGAACTGTAAATTGCACAGCACAAATGCTTAGACAAAAATTTAGGGAATTTCCTTAATTGTTACAGCTCTAAAGTCATGTGCTTTTCAGACAGTATCTCTCATCCATTCTTGCAACAGCACTGAGGTAAGGCTAATGTTCCTGTTTATAGTGAAGGAGCAGAGCTCAAGAAGACACTTACTTGTCCAAGGCCATTTAGTGATTCTACTTCTGGATAGGGGTGGGAAGCTTTGCACCCACCCATCCCAAATTCAAATGCAGTGCTTCACCGATCCATTCTAGCTTGGCTAAATTCTTGTTGCTATCTATAGGGTGTTGTACTCTATTGATTGACCCTGAAAATTCCACAGTATCATGAATTTTGTTAAGAGCAAATTCTCAACTAACTACTACTTTGATAGTGAATGTGCAACAAGGAATGATCTTCTGTTTAGTATTTATGCACAGACCAGAAAGGTCCTGGGTATCTGGTTGATAGAAATGTTATGCTGATGGTAAGGATTTTCTCACCTGGGTGATACATAGCCTCTTGCACTGACCATTTTCTCTTTCCATTCCTCAGGATCTTAAAAACCTCATCCTAAGATTTCTTGTTGCCACCACCTACCTGTTTAGGACAACATGTACCTATTTAGGACAACATGTACCAAGTGTGTTTGCAAGGGTGGTGTTACAAAACTGATGTTACAAGTGTGCGCTGCAGGCCTGCTATGCAAATGTTGTGAAAGCTAGGGCATTTTGTATATTGCTTTTGTGGAGGTCCTTTTTCGGGGGGTCAAATTTGTCTTGAACTAACATGTTTTGCTTTTCATCGGAGACGTCTCTGTATGTCTGAGTAGCTATTAACTTGTCTGAGGTAGTACTGAAGTTTGAGGATTTCTGGATGATACCTTGCAGATACTTATTGATTCTCTGCCTACTTGATTTAAATGTTAGCTGCCCGGGGTCTTTCCTGTGGAACAGAGGCATAGGGCTGGTGTGCTCAACCAGCGAGTTGAAGGGGTGTGTGTGTGTGTGTGTTTAAGTTTTTGTCCTCTGATAAATGAATGTGTACCCAGTTTTGAATGTGTTTGTACTGTTCCTGCACTAACGAATACAGTCTGGAAGTATCGAGTGTAAATGCTTTCATTCAGAATCCTGGGTATGCATCCAGGCTTGGGCTGGGGAGGAGCAATGAACTAAGTTTTGTCGCTCCTTGAGTAGGGCTCACTCATTTTGCTAGGCCAATGGCTCTTAAGTTGTTCTTCAGCTATGGCTTCAGAGGAGGCCAATGATGCAGCAGCTGGCTGCCCATGCAGCCATAGCCCCGCTGCATCCTGCACAAGCCCTCGGAGCTGAGCGGGGCCTCAGTAGCCATTCCCAAGGAATCCTGTGCTAGGCCACCTTCTTGTCCCATTGCAACCCCTTGCATTGGTAGGTGTTGCTCGTGAATGTCCTGCACTCATAGGGGCGCTTCAGCAGTTTGCTTTGTGTTTTCTCTTTCATGCATAGAGCTGCTGCCTTGGTGGACGTGAATGGGGGAAGCCCATTTGAACAAGAACTCTGTGTGCATCAGAACATGGAATCAGGGAGAGCACCCATTTTGGCATAATAGTAGTTCATTGCGGATAGATGTGCAGTTTACAGAAGCAGTTACCAAGTAAAAGTGGCGATTGATTCGGTTGGAGGGAGTTGGAGCTGTGCGGTGTCTTCATTTCACATGCAGTATTAAACATTTTTCTAAGTCGGATTACAGAAACACTGCAGGCCACGTAACGTTTTCTTTCAGCTCTTGCTCTCATCGATGGCATTTCACAGCACCTTGCTAGAAATTCTTTACACAGGCATTTGGGGCCAAGCTTTCCAAAGGATTCTTGCGCCATCTTGTTGAAAGTCAGAGGAGTCTTCTTTGCTTACAGTGGCTGCTGGACATTGTGTCCGCGGTCAGCTCTTGTTTGAAAACTTTTCCCTTTGTTTCCCCCCCTTTCTCTGTGTGTAACTTGGACCCTGCTGCTGTTAATATTTCAGTTCATGTTAGTTTTACCTTCTGATATAGCTGCACGGTTGACTTCATTATTTTGAAGGATGTCAAAATAACCAGCAAGATTTGGCAAGCTGAAGTCGCTAACCTTGCAAATAGCAGTATGAAAATTGCTAACAAAGTTCTAACTAACCTGTTTTCCCACTCTTAGCTGTGTTTAGTCATTTGTTCATTTCGAACGTTTTTATGCTGCCTTGCTAGGAAACCTGCTCAGGTTGAATGTATCCATATCCCAAAAGAAAAAGAACCCTCCCCCTGTTTCTCTTGCAGGTCGCAGAAGGTTCTTTGCCTGGTTGGTTGAGGGGGAGCAGCCCTTAATTGCCATAGGTGACGTGGCGTGCAGAGATACACAAATCACATTGGCACAATGTCTAGATAAATCTCAGAAGGCGCTTTTGCTTGAGGGTGCAGGTATCTCCCACAGCTATGGCTGGGACTCTTTGGCTATTGCCTTTTTACATTTATAGCCTCATGCGTTCCATCCACCACCATCAGGAGCAATAAAATGACATGGCTGGGGGAGGGGGTGTTAGCGTTTGTAAAGGGGGAGGACAAGGACTTAATAAAGGATTAGCACAGCTGGTGCAGAAGGGGGGGGGGTTAATCAAAGGCCATGGCAGCTAGGAGAGAAGGCTCTGAAGAGGGGTCTGGGAGAAGAGAAGGAGATGGCGTTGATCAGTGCAAATGTTTTAGTGACAGCCGCATTCCAGTTCTCTGCTTGCAGTGGGCAAGCAATGGTTTCCTTGGGCAAGCAGACAGGCCCCCAGGTCTCCCCTTCCCTGTTGCTTTCACTGTTCCTAACAGCAGCCAGAAGGTCCTATGGTGTTTTCAGGAGGTAGTCTAGTTATAGGGCAGCGATGGCGAACCTATGGCATGCGTGCCACAGCTGGCACGCAGAGCCCTCTCTGTGGGCACACGAGCCAGGGCTCATTTGGAGGCGTGGGTTTTGGCCCCACCCACGTGATTCCTTTTCCCAGGGCTCATTTGGAGCTGGAACGCACAGGAACGGCGTTCTGGTAGAGCTGAAGAGAGGTCACGTGGGTTTTGCCCCCACCCACGTGATTCCTTTTCCTCCGAATGCAAGCCGAGTAGGGCTGGGCTTCAAAGGAACAGTAAGCTGCTTGCATTCCTTCTGCTCTGCTCCTTTACTTTATTTGTGACGGGGGTGGAGGGGAGCTCTTTTAAGACAAAATACGTTAATTAGTTCGGACAACTATATGAGTTGTTGTTTCTAAACTAAAACCTCAGTATTCAGGTTTAATTGCAGTGTTGGCACTTTGAAACAAATAAGTTGGTTTTGTGTCGCAGTTTGGGCACTCGGGCTCAAAAAGGCTCGCCATCACCGTTAAAGGGGCTTCGCCCTATTTGAACCAGTCCCCAGTTCAAATCTTGCCTCAGTTATGAACTTGCAAGGTGGCCCTGGGCAAACACATCTCTCTCTGTCTTAGCCTTCGGTCACTGGCCGCATGGAGTTACATCAGAGTCTTTCAGAGGTAGGGTGGGCACTCAGGCTGCACTAGTTCATCCTCTGACATGCAGCAGTGGCGGCAGGGATGGGAAAGAAATTTGTCAAGGAGCAAGCCTGTCTCTCTTCTGTGTTCACACCACCTCCTGGTAGCCAAATGAATCTTCTGCTCGTATTTCCATTGCCTTCTATTTGCTTTTAATTTGGGGTGGGTGGGTTACAAGCTTTTGACATACGGGAAAAAAACTGTAACAGGACAATCGGAGCAATAAAAGCAGGGCTTTTTTCTGGGAAAAGAGGTGGCGGAACTCCGTGGGCTACCCTCAGAGAAAATGGTCACATGGCTGGTGGCCCCGCCCCCTGATCTCCAGACGGAGGGGAGTTGAGATTGCCCTCCGCGCCGCTGAGCAGTCTAAACTCCCCTCTGTCTGGAGATCAGGGGGCGGGGCCACCAGCCATGTGACCATTTTCAGGAGGTTCCGAAACTCTGTTCCCCCGCATTCCCCCTGAAAAAAAGCCCTGAATAAAAGTATTGTGCATTTCATGATTTCGTCCCTAAGTTAGAGTGCGTCCAGAAATCCCTTAGTTGGACTTGCCGTGGCTCAGCATTTCTACACTGTAGTTTGGGTCAGCTGCTGCAACAGAGTGCAAGCCAAGGCTCATAGAGGCCCACCTGTGCCAGTGGTACGTGCAAGCCGCGGTGGCTGTCCCGTGGCCCCTTCCGTTCTTCACTTTGGAGTGCTAAGACTACAGGAAAAAAATGGTAACAGAGACAAATTGTATCCTCTCCCAATAGCTGATGCTGCTTTTCTTCGCTTTGAAAAGTCGCCTCTTCGAAGCGTTCTCTGTCTCGTTGCGACTGATTTCTGTATCCAGGCATGCCAGCAAGACAAGTGGCGCTTCTCTGCAGCTCTGTAAATGCTGTCCTTTCCTCTCCCTCTTCCACTTGCGCCTGTGGTGTGTGTTTTGTCTGCCCTGTTTTGGCTCCTGTTTTTCTCCACACCCGGTCGGGTCCTGTTACTGAGATTAATCATTCCTCATCCCTCAGGCTTCTGCTGCTTGTCTGAAGGAATGTGCTGTTGTACCACATCTGACTGAATGAGAGGTTGAAGCTGAATGCCAGCTTGCCGTATGAGCTTTTTAAAAGAGCGAAATCCATTCTGTTCTATGCCAGCTGCTGGATTAACAGTGAACGTTGATGCTCCTCTTAAGGTTTGCACAGCCTCTCCAGTGTGCTAGGATTCTTTTCTGACATTATGAACATTGGTAGGTCTCCACAACTTGTGACTCAGCAAACCAGAATCGTTTCTCCCTTCCGATATCCTGTGGTTCTCCTTGGGCTTAATATCTTCCCCCTTTGCCATCCGAAGTAGGCAGCAAAAAACAATAAGCTTTGTAAACCCCAGGTGGATGGAGGGTTCTGTTTGGATGACAAATTGTGCAGGTGTCATCTAATAAAAGGTATCTCCTCACTTGTAGGAGCAGCGTAACTGCTGTTTGGACCAAAGTGGAATTGGGGGCCTTCTTAGGCCAGGACGGGAAAGCACACAGCTCGATTCTTCCAATTTATATAACAGCCTTTCTGTGTCAGTGGCCTTGAGATTTTTCTAGATAGCACAGGGCCCACGTGGAACTCAACGTTTTTATGATTCCTGTCCAACTTTCTTCTGCTCTTTCCGGGTTAACCAGCTGCATAGCAGAACAGAATCCTGCACCTTTTAATATTTACATAGAAGAGGGAGTTTAGATGAAGCTGCTCTTGCTAAAATTTCCTTTGTCTGTCTATCTGGTGATTAAAAGGCAGGAGGAAGCATATTCTCTTTGTGTCTGGTTTCTCTTTGTGTCTCTAAACCCCAAATCAACAAGGAAGAAAATGATGGTGCCACTGGGACAACCAACCAGAAAAAAGGGACCCACTTCCAGTACTAATTCTTTTGCAGCACTGGCCCACATACATAACACATGCAAATAAATCGCTTTAGGCAAGTTTTTAAAAACCCCAAAAAACTGACAGGCTGTGCCTGCAGGTTCCCAGTCTCAGTCTTGAAACTACAAGTGGATCTAGATGAAGGAAAAGCAGTAATTCAGATCAATGGCTATCAAACTGTTTGAAGTGGGACCCTCTTCTAAACATAAGAGTAGTTTTTGGAATCCCTTTCAAAGTAACTCCATACCACTTTTCTCCCTCCCCAACATAAAGCCCAGGGATCTCACACCGGTCAACAGTGGACAAGTTTATATTTTATTTTTACTGTTTACTGTTTACAAAGGTAGTGTTACGGAGCCACAAGCTCTATTATTTATGGCCATTCACACATTATGCAGGTGCAGACTGAACTTTGCCATTGAGCCTCCCAGAACCACCACTCCCATCTTGCCCGCTTCCCTCCTGGTCTTGTGACCCACCTGTGACAGCCTCCACCCATTCTTGAGTCCTGACCCACAGTTTGAGAATCATCGATCTTGGCTTTTTAATGCACACAGTGGACTGGCAGAAAGAGATTTGTGCTGTTCTGTAATCGCCCTGTTTGCTAAGCAGCAATGAAAGAATTTTTTAAAAATATTTTGTATATAATTGGGCCTTGCATAGAAATGTCACAGATTTTGCCTCACTGTCTTTCCATCCTACCGTTGAGTCACTTTTCCTCTGCTCGATGCTTGTGTATACTTGCAAGGTGAGGAGTGTACCCAGTTCATGCAACCGTGAACATTTACACCACAATCAGTCGAATAGCCTTTAAGGTGCCACTCAAGTTTTTTTGGGGTGGTGGTGGTGGGGTAATGAAAGTCTGGACGCCACTCTCCTCTGATCTTAAATTTATGAGACTGACAACAGAAGCCCTTTGTCTTTTCTTGCGCCCACATGCACACACTTTGTTTGAACAGTTAAGAACCAGTTTTGTGTCGTGTTCAGCATTGGGCTAGGATTTGGGAAACACTGGGCTCTGATCCTGACACAGTCTTAAAACTTCCTTGGGGATGTTGGGCCATTTACTCTTTCTTTACTGCTTACGGTTGGTTGCAAAGCCACAGTGGAAGAGGGGAGAGCCACATAAACCGCCCTCAGCTCCGTGGAGGAAAGGAGGGAGGGTAACAGATGGTTATAATGCTTCTGGTGCAACCCATTTTAGGGGAGAGGTTTTGACCCATTCGTTTGGATATCCTTGTTGTGCCCGTGCTCCTTAAGGTGCTGTACAGGACCCGTTCTCGCCTGCCACGCTGCCTGCAGTATTGGCCTTCAGGGGAAGCCGAGAGCCCAAACCTTTTAATAAGCTGTGTCCACAAGTCATCTAAGAGCTCTCTCTGGTTACAGGGGAATTTAATTAAGAGCCAATTGATAACTCTGAAGCGGCGATTTCCCATCAGCCATGGACTGAGATAGTTTACATGGCTGTTTAGCGAGAGAAGATGAGGTGACCTTCCTACAAACTTGGTTTGAACTGGTTCAACGAGTTACAAAGCGATTTCACTATATTACCTGCCTATAGCAGCGCTGCAGTTTTTATCTGATCCAGAAGAATGCCAAATTTTATCTTAAAAAAAAAAAAAGGTTTCTAGCCTCCACGAGGCTGCTTCATTTCCCCTGTAACCGACAGCTTAGTGTCTCAGAGACTAAGCTGCAGATCAGGAAGTTCTTGTTTCGAATCTTACCTCTGCCTTGATCTTCAGCCGGTGTCTTTAAGCAAGCTGCTCTGCTAGCTGCAGTATTGGGTAAAGGCATGGGAACGGGAACCGTGCAGCTTGCTCCCACTGCAATATGGGGAGGGGGGCCCTGTAATAATACTGCCCTGCTTTACGGGTTGAAAGGATTGTGGCAAGATAGCAGAGTTCTTTGAACTCTTGTTGTAAAAACGGCTAAATATTCAGTTGGCAACTTTAAATCATCACTGTGTTTTGCATTTGTACTGCAGTTCCATGCGTTCACATCGCGTCACTGCTTTGCTGTCATCTTTACAACAGACACTCTCTGCACAATATAGCTGCTACCTCAGCCAGTCAGTCGGATTGTTATAACGCTTTTAGTGCAACCCAACTTAGGTGAGAGATTTTGATCCATTCGTTTGAATATCTGTTTTGTGCCCAAGTTCGTTAAGGGACTATATACACCCCGTTCCCTATGGATATCCCCAAAAGTCTCCTGGCCTCAGATAACCTCATTCTGTGCTCCTGTGTGTGGTTCAGCAGAAATACTCTACATACCTGTCTCATCTCATCTCATCTCATCTCTTTTCTAAACAAAAGAAAAATGATGGCCCGGGACCCATCGTAAATCTCACCCTGACCCTTCAGTTGAAGATCAGTGAGCTGGGAGTGGTGCCAAGAGTTTTAAAATATCCCGGAGGAACTAGGAGTACCATCACCAAGCAGAACGGGGGGCTGGGAGTTTGGGCATCAGGTGGGAGGGTAAAAAGGTGGGTGGTGGTCAGAGGGTGCACAAGTAGATCAGAGGCAGGGCTGTGCCACCTGTCACCCAACAAAGGAGCAGCAGCCTGCTTGCCCTACAGAGCAGCCCTCCTGTTTTTGTGGTCTCAGGTAGACGACAGCAACAAATGTTTTTCCTGGGCGGCATTTGCCTTGGTGGGTCATGTCGATCTGGTCTGTTGACTCTTGAAGCCTGGAGCTAAGACCGGCAACGATTCTCTCCCACCATCACCCTGCCCCAAAATCAGGAGCCAAGATAAGCTGCGGAGTTTGCTGGCAGCCACCTAATTTTTGTTAATGGGTAGCCCGGCCTGTTCTGAGCATTCTCTCCCAGCTGTTCTCTCAGGTCTGCCTCTGTTTGGTGGCTGGAGGCCGCCCCTTTTTGAAGCATGCGTGAACCATTAACAGTTTTGTTAACTGTATTGGCGGGAGCTGAAGCGCTGCCTTTCCAGTGGGGGCCAGCTGCCTTCAGATCCTCCGCTGAGTCATGTCTGGTCAGGACGGTTAATGTTTTCCCTAGGATGCCTTGTGTAAGCAAAGCGGCTCCCAACTTGCTCAACTTGGAGGACCTGCGGAGTCAGTAGACTCGCAGAGGAAATTTTGAAACCTTATTTTTTATTAGTAGTAGTAGCAGCATTTTGGAAAGCTGGTTATGCTTGCATTGAGAACAGGAAGTTATAAGTTGCATGCTACCTACATAGTTGATAGTATATTCCGTATGGGATGTGACTTTCATTTAAAAGAGAACAAAGGGAGGGTGGTTTTTAGAGCCTGTCTTGTCTCAGGGGTCTTAGAATTAGTTAATTATGTTTGAATTCACTGAGTGTGGCATTGAACATAACAATTTTGTGAAGGAAGTTAGACAGGGAGGGATTTACCTTCCCACATGCGTGCACACACCCCGACCATCAAGCCTCGAAACATCCAGTGCGGCATAACTAAGATTCTCAGTACAGCTCTGTGGGTTACTGAGGTACATGAAAATACGGAATCAGATCACAGGCTTGTTTAGTTTATTCCTGCTGTGCAGGAGAGACCAGTCTTCGAGGAGAATAGGTCTGTGTTAAGTAAATAAAACCTCCATGCTGAAAGGCTGTCTACCCCTGAATGCTGGGTGCTCTGGGTAAATATTCTGTATTCTCCTGACAAGGCTGTAACTGTCTGCTCTTGGCAACAGAGTGCAGTACTAGGCACTGTGTTTGGTCCAATCCTGCTTGGCTGCTCTTAACATTCTTAACCCAGTTCTGACCAGAAACAGATCCCCAGAGTCTGAGACACGAGGTCTTCCCAGGCCCCCAAATCTTTTAAATGGCAGTGCCAGGAACTGAACCCGGACTTCTCAGATCTGCACAGCCACTGAACTCAGAGTTTCTGCTCTTATATACACTGTCTCCAGTGATCGGGTAGTTGAAAAGGGGGGCAGGCTACACCGTACTTTCTCCCAGTGGTGTTTTGTGAGGATACACATCCTCAATTGACTGTGTTGTATTTTTCTTCCCCCTAAACCGCTCTGTAGCTTCTGGATCCGAGCTGAGGGCTGGCTGGGTCTCCAATGGTTTTATTTGCCCGGCATAGCTTTGTTTACTTGCTTGCTAGAGATTATGTTGGAAGGACTACCAGAGCAGGAGGGGGGGGAGACGATACTGAGAATGGGTTAATGTCTAGGTCACGACTTTTGGCAAAAATCCCAGAACGGAAAATCAGTTGGCTTTGTGCAGGAACAAACAATATTTTTGCTTGAGTAGGAGCTGAAATGCCAAGAGCCAGGCCTTTGGGTAAGGACCCAGGGGCCGAGAGGCGGAAAGCACTCTAGATCTAGATCAAGAGGGATTGCAAACAAAGGCAGTGTTTGGCTTTGCTTGCATCCTTTCTCTGTTGCCTGGCGCTTCTTAACAATCATGATGTCACTAGCTCTCAAGCAGAGAGCTGCCTAATGAACTATCCACTCTGCAATAGACAGTTGCTCATTATTCCTCTCTGCATGTGCCGTTTCCGCTAAAGACTTGGGAGACATTTGCATGATCTAAAGTGAACCCTTGGGTATGTCTGCCAGCATCGCCCAGGAGTGCCTTGGTGCCTCTCACGCTTTTGTGAAACAAATTGTACATTTCTCCCTCTTCCACAAAGAGAACGGAGTCTAACTGCCGTCAGGTTTAGGGGGGCAAAGGGTTTGTCATGAGGAGCACAGAAGATGAGGTTTAACTTTAAAGACTCTTACAGAAGATGACTTGACTTGGGCTGGCCTTTTGTTGATAATGGGCTTGGTGGAGACTGGAAAACTGAACCCCCTCTTGATACCCCAAGTTGAGTATTTGCATGTGGCCTCAGTTCCTAGATCAATCTCATACTTTAATCTAAACATAAACCAGGTGCGCCTGTGGTTGAGGGGCATGGAGCCCAAGACCGCTGTGTTCCTTTCTGATTCATCTGTTGAGATTAATTTTTTTTTCTGGAGACTTTGTGTTGATGCCCGAGGGGTTTTGCTTTTCTTCACAGTCTACAGCAAATTTAGCACCTCGGCTTTGAAATTAGCTGAAGCTGACAGTATTTTCTTTATGAAACGCATGCAAACATTCTGTGAAAAGTCAAAATGGGGAGAAACCATCTGTCGTGGCTGCATGTACTGTGCTAATGGCAGCTAGAAGTGCCTTCCTTGCTGCGGCGGTGAGGTTGGCAAATGGTCTGGAGCACCAGGGTGAAAGTATGCAGCTGATGCAGGCAGTACCGTCCACCAAGGCTGTGAGCCGGTGTATGCCAGGCAAGGTGGACGGATGGTGTGGCGGTGGAGATTCCTCATTTGGGAACAACTGGGAAACCAGTTAGGCCAAGCAAGGAACCATCCCTGAACTAATGCACCAGAGCAGATCATGTCATGCTTGCTGGTTTTCAAAACTCCCCCCAAAGCATCAGTTTCAACCTTGGCCTCTTGTCTGAGCAGTGGGGCGGGGGCACTGATAGGGTATTTCCTTTGTATGTTCCCTTCACCTCCTCCGTAGCCCCAGCTTGACATGTCCAGGAACTGACATGGCAAGTTCACCTCTCATGTGCTTGTTTGCAGTTGCTGGTGGAGGTTCTTCCAGTCTTTCTGAAATACGGTTTGTCATCTCCTTTTTGCCCTCTGCGGGCTTTGTGGCTGCAGTCTCCTAGACGTGAACCTCTGTTTTTCTTCTTTTTATTCCTTCCCAAGTTTCAAATCTAAGCGAGCTTAACTAGCTGTATTTTTTCCCCTTTGTAAACAGACTTTCTAGTACAGCCTGCCAAAGAAAACCCGTTCAGACATAAAAGGAAATACTGCGAGCGTTTTAGCCCTTGGGAGGGAGAAACCAATACAAGCTTTGTATTGCTGAGCTGATCTGGGCTGGCTGCCAGGCACAGACGGCTACAGTAAGCGGATCTCCCCCTCCCTGCCGCCACCCCTCATCCGTCCCACTGGCTACTGAAGGCAGCCTCTGGAACAGAGGGGAAAGAACCGGGGCTTCCACTGCGTTTTTTGCTACTGTACGAAAGCACAGGCCTTGGGCTTTCCCAAGCATAAAAGATCACAAATGAGTTACATGCTGGTAGATCCTGAGAAGTCCCATTTTAAAGTTAAGCTTTGTTTATTTTTAGCATTTATTGGTTGGCTTTTCCAGTTTGGTACTTTTGGTAAGAATTATTGTGATTACTCTGTACCATTTTCCCCTCAAGCATACAGCAATATTCTTTCTATTAAAAAAGGAGGACAGTATGCTTTAATTGGCAGAAAAATCAGGTAAAGCTTTACTTGATTAATGCAGGGGTCCCCAACCCCCAGGCCGCAGACCGGTCCCAGTCCCTGGCAGGCAAGTGCAGAGCCAGCTCCAGGGAGCAGGTGAGGTACGCGGTTGCCGTCATTATTTGCCGTGAGATTTCATTAGAAATATCACTTACTTTTGCCGGCTGCTTTCTGGCCCTGGACACTCGCACTGCCCCCTTCCCCGGCAGAGGCAGCAGCGTACTGCGCACGCGCCCCAGCTGACTCCCATCATGCCTCTGGGTCTCTCCTCCCGCTCCCGGATGGCACATGCGCAGTTGCTCCCTCGTGCTGTGGTTGGTGTGGCTGTGCTTGCTGGAGCTGCTGCCCTGCCCTCACACCTTTGTGTGCCGGGTTGCAGGGAAACAAGCTCAGGGCTCCCACTGATTCTGCATTGTGGTGAGTTGTATAATTATTTCATTATATATTATAATGTAAGAATAGAAATAAAATGCACAATTGTATCATCCCAAAACCACCACCACCACCCAGTCCGTGGAAAAATTGTCTTCCACGAAACCGGTCCCTGGTGCAAAAAAGGTTGGGGACCGCTGGATTAATGGATGGAAACGTAACTAATTTGTGAGGGTAAATTTTGAACAGTGGGGCTGTTAAGGACTCACTTGCTTTTGAGGGGAGAGGTTGCATTCTAGTAAGTGTAATACAAAATGTAAAAAAAATAAAATAAAGATGGACTTTGATTTTAACAGTATACTTTTTGTAAGTTACTGTATGAATAATTCAAAAGGGTGCATATATATTGAAGTTTATTCCCTTGGTCTGTTAAATATTTTTATTTTTTAAATTTTACTTCATGTATACCCTGCCTTTCTCTTCAATAGGCACCCAAAGCAGCTTACATTGTTTCCCTCCATTTTATCCACATAACTATTCTGTGAGGTAGGTTAAGCTGAGTGTGTGTGAGTGGTCCACGGTTACCCACCGAGGTTCCATGGCAGAGGGGGATTCCCAGTCCAGCACCCTCACCCCCACACCACACTGTCTAAATAGCAGGTCACTGGTTTGCTAAGAGCGGTTCTAAGCAGAATTACACACTTAAGCCCAGTGGACTTAGAAGGCTGTATTGTGCAGAAGTTTGCACTGTAAACCTGCAGTTCTGTGCACAAGTACAGGGAATTAAGCATTATTGACCTATGTGGGACCTAACTTGTAAGCAAGCACCATGTAAGGTCACCTACATAATATATTTGTTTGGCATCTCAATTCAAGAAATTTTTGGTTGCCCCGGCTAGGCCAAGCTCTGTATCTTTGGTCAGCGCTAATGAGTCATTTTGGAGCCGGAGAGAAAAGCGAGAGGCCACCAGTCACTGTTACCATCATTGTCTGCCCTTAATTGCACATCTGCGCAGTCGTGTGTGCTCAGATGTGAAAAAATATGTCCCTTGCAGCCGCCACCATGTGCAAGAAGATGTTGCCAAAACCTTTGTCGTGGGTCATGCTGAGAACAAAGGTTAACATGCCCCTTACTTGTTGTGCTGGCTCTTGTGGGAGATGGGCTAAGGTGTACACAATAGATGGGTTAGCATTGAAGCTCAGGTAGGAAGCCCCCCCCCGAGCCATTGCTCCCCTACCCTGGCTGTCCCTCCCTATTTGTTTCATGTTTTATTTTCTAGAAAGAGAGAGTCATCTTTGCTTTGATTTCCCGCAGGAAGAGCACTTGTGCCGTTGGAGTAAATTATACAAATAAAGCATTTCAGCTGTAGGAACATTGATTTATTCTTTTGAAATGCTTATAACCCTGCCTCTCTCTGTCTCGTTATATGCCGGGCAGTTTTGAGGGATAAAAGGGAAAACAACAATATGCTAAAAAGCAGCAAATACATCAAACCCCAAAATAGAACGGACAGTTAAAATAGCAGCACTTAAAACGCATAAAAATAGAACAGAGTGAGATTACCAGTATCATCAAAGCAGCATTAAAAGAACTCTTGGGGGGGGGGGAGGGGAAGGTCACAGGCTCAAATTGCAAATAGCAGGGACGGGGATAGTTAAACCCTCGGCAAGAATAAAAGTGTCTCTGCCTGGCGCCTAAAGGAATACAAACTTGGCACTGGTGAGCCTCCTGTAGGAAGGGAGTTTCAGAGCAATGGGGCCTCGTCCAAGAAGGCCCTGACTTGCTCCCATCAAGCCTTAGAAAAGAGGAGCACCCAGAATGAGGCCTCCAGTGTTAAGCTTAGGTGGTAGGCAGGTGTATATTGGAATCAACTCCTCGAGTATATAAAAAAGAGAAGGGGCTGTGCCCAGTGCTTGGGGATGGTAGAGTTAAGGGTCCCTTTCTACATCTCTAGCTGTATCAGATTAAGTGAAGCTTTTCAGCCTTGCTCCATTCAGTGGTCTCCATTGAAAAATAAAATTGTCTGCACAGAGCATGTGTCTTTCTAGCCTTTGCCTTGTGGTCGAAGCCTCCAGAACGAATCTTAGAGAGGCTGCTGGCATGACCACATCTGCTTCCTACCAAGCCTCCTCTTTTGCTTGCAGAGTTGAATTAGAAAGCAAGACTGCGTGCTTGGTGTGTGTATGTGTATGATGCTGAGAGCTGCTGTAGCACAGTGGTTAAGTGGTTCGGCTGCGAATCAGCACTCTACTTGTTTGAATCCCACTGCTGCCATGAGCTCAGCAGGTAGCCTTGGGTCAGCCACTCGCCAGCTGCATTGTGAGGACAATAATAACACTAACTTATTCTCCGCTCCAAGCGAGACACTGATTTGTCTAGAAGAGCAGTATATAAGCGCTGTTGTTGTTGTTGTTGTTGTTGTTGTTGTTGTTGTGCATGCGCACAAGCTCAGTCCGCAAGAAAACACATAGGTAGATGTGGCATGAATAGCATGGCCCGGTGGATATAGAATTACACTCAAGGGTGGTTCTTTCCCTTGAAAGAGAGGTTGCTGACTCTGCAAGATGACCTCTGTCACACTACTGTGTTGCATCTTTGTTTGTAAAATGGGTATGAGGACAACTGACTTGGTGGAATCATTGCCTTGGTAAGCAAACAATGTCTTAGTGTATTGTCGAAGGCTTTCATGGCCGGAGAACGATGGTTGTGGGTTTTCCGGGCTGTATTGCCATGGTCTTGGCATTGTAGTTCCTGACGTTTCGCCAGCAGCTGTGGCTGGCATCTTCATAGCACCAAAAGACAGAGATCTCTCAGTGTCACAGTGTGGAAAAGATGTTGGCAGGTCATTTGTATCTACTCAGGAGGGGTGGGGTTGAGCTGAGTCATCCTGTAAGAGTTTCCCAGGGTGTGGAATGCTAATGGCGGGAGGCTTCACTGTATCCTGAGGAGGTTCTTTTGCATATGGATTGGTGCTTGATGTGCTAATCTTCTCTGCAGGGCTATTGTCGAGTATAGAGTGTTTTGTTAGCCTGGTGTTTTTCAAAATGAACAGAGCATGGTTTCCAGTTCTGAAAAACACCAGGCTAACAAAACACTCCACACCCGACAATAGCCCTGCAGAGAAGATTAGCACATCAAGCACCAATCCATATGCAAAAGAACCTCCTCAGGATACAGTGAAGCCTCCCGCCATTAGCATTCCACACCCTGGGAAACTCTTACAGGATGACTCAGCTCAACCCCACCCCTCCTGAGTAGATACAAATGACCTGCCAACATCTTTTCCACACTGTGACACTGAGAGATCTCTGTCTTTTGGTGCTACACCTCTGAAGATGCCAGCCACAGCTGCTGGCGAAACGTCAGGAACTACAATGCCAAGACCACGGCAATACAGCCCGGAAAACCCACAACAACCAACTGTCTTAGTGGTTGGCATTAATTTAAAAATCCTTTCTGCTATCAAAAGTACACTGTAAATATAGGCCTCGCTGTACCAGAAGTCTTCAGTGAAGCAGTTTCCTCAGATACTCTGGGGGGTGGGGTGGGGGGTTGAGGAGAACCTGAGAAGAGCCTTGTTGGATCAGACGAGTGGCCCATCTAGTCCAGCACCCTGTCTTGCACAGTGGCCAAGCATTTACTCTGGAGGGCCAGCAGCAGGGCATAGAGGTTGAGGCCTTCCTCTCGTGTTGGCTCCTGGCACTGACTGGGACACAGAGGTTGACTGCCTCTGAATGTGAAAGTTTCCTTTAATCACTATGGCCCGTACCCACGAGTAGACCTGACCTCCATGGATCTGTCGGTTCCCTTTTTATAGCTGTCTGTGCTTGGGGCCGTCACTATATCCTCTGGCAAGGAATTCCGCTTTTTAAAAATCACTCATTGCCCTTTCCCCCCCATCCTGAATCTGTTCCCTACCAGCTTCCCTGGATGCCCTTGAGTTCTAGTATTTTGTAAGAGAGAAAAAGTTCACTCTGTCCACTCTCTGCCTCTTGCATCCTTGTATAAAACCTCTGTCATGTTTCTTCCCCTTGGCCATCTCTTTTCTAAACTGAAACATCCCAGCCTTTCCTCACAGGACAGGTGCGCCAGCCCTGTAAGCGGCATTAAGGGCAGTGCCTTACAAGCAGGGCTTTTTTTCAGCGGGAACGCGGGGGAACAGAGTTCCGGAACCTCTTGAAAATGGTCACATGGCTGGTGTCCCCGCCCCCTGATCTCCAGGCAGAGGGGAGTTGAGATTGCTCGGTGGCGCGGAGGGCAATCTCAACTCCCCTCTGCCTGGAGATCAGGGGGCGGGGCCACCAGCCATGTGACCATTTTCTCCGAGGGCAACCCACTGAGTTCCACCACCTCTTTCCCCAGAAAAAAAGCCCTGGTTACAAGCCAGTTAATTTATTGTCCTTTCTATCACAGCTTCGATTTAAAGCGTTCTTTTAAAGGTGCCTTTGTTCTCTGTTCCATAAAACAGAGTTAAAGTTTTGGGGTGCAATGGAAAGGGACTGTGGTTAGGATTGAGTGCTGTTGGAAGTGCTCTTAGTCACAGAAGTAGCATTTTGTGTAGGTGGGGTCCAGGTGTGTACCCAGGAGGGAGCTAGGCGTCACACCACCACCTCTGGCACCAAAATGTCTTGGGCCAGCCCTGAGTGAGTAAACATTTCCCTGGAAGAGAGAACGTCTGTGTTTCCCAGCTTATTGGAACAAAGATTTGTTTGCTGTCACGCACATTTCTCAGCTTAGTTTGGTAAAACAGGAAATCTCCCAAGATGTGTTCCTTAGAGTATTACTGCTTCATGCGATGGTATTCTCGGCAGGCAAACTTCTTCCCCTTTGCAACAAACAAAGGTCCAGGAGACTCCCCGGAGTATCTGTCTCTAAGTTTAGCCCAAGTGACTCAGCGGTAAATAAGATCACCACCTCCCACATAAGCTCTCTTGGTCTAACAGAGCGAATATAGCTATCTTTCCCTCTGTTGTTACCACCGCCGTGGGAGGGGAAGAACTTCAGCAGGACTGTTGATAAACCCATCACCAAAAAGCCTCTGCGATGATAAGAATACATTCACACGTCAGCAGTGTTGGTGCAAGTTGTTTTTGTGTAAACAGGCTTTTGTTTTGAACCCAGAATCACTGTAGTTTTGGGATGTGGAAGTTTTCTGGAAGGAGTGCCCACTGAGTACCTTTGACTACCCAGGGGAGTCTTGAGCAGGTCATTATTTTATCAGTCTCATCCCCCCACCCCACCCCTCCCTTCGGAATATGAGGATGACTTATGGCCCACTTTGCAGGGTTGCTTCAAAGATTACTGTATGAAACTCTGGAGAACTTTGCAAAAGTGTATTATCCATCCTTCAGCAGCAGTAGTGCACATCCTGGTAACCTCCTGACTGGGCTACTGTCATGTGTGTTACATAGGACTTGCCCTTGAAGTGGATTTTGGGCCAGAGTGTAGCAGCCTGATCTATTTCCGACATCAGTCACTAGGGAAAATACAATCTAGTATGAATGCCACGGGCTGCCTTTATTCTTCTGGGCTAAATTAACAGGTCTTTAAATCTTGTATTCTGGCCTCAGCTTACTTGAGGCAGCATCTTCTTGCATGCATGCCTTTTTATTCTATAAGCCCAAGTAGTGAGATGGCAGGCACTCTGCATTATTTCCCCCCCTTTAGTCACCCCCCTGTCCCCAGTTGTGTGTTCTGTTATCACTGTATGGCATGCCAGATTTGGGGTCCCTTTGAAAGGGTTCTGAAGACTCCCCCCCCCCCCCCCGTCTTTTTGTTCTTAATGTGTGTCTTGGTTTTAATGCAGTGGAGAGCAAAGTTGACCCTTGCTGAAATTCCCCCTCTTGACAACAGTGCAGGAGTCTGAGACTATCCTTATACTGATTCCCAAAAGTGTTCCCAAAATGATTTCTTTCACACATACGTGAAGAAGGGAGCTCTGAACACATGAAAGCTCATGTTGTTAGTGTTTAAGGTGCCCTTGGGCTTTTGTTTTATTCTGCTACAACATACTAACATGGTTGCCTCTCTGCCATTGACCATGACAGATGGTCCTGTCAGATTCTGCCAGGGGTGCCGCTATGTGAGTGACCTTGATACTAGGAGGCTATCAGGGACTGCAAGGGTTCCCACTCTGTGGAAGAAGGGGGGGTGTACATCACGCTCCCTCTCAGTCCACTCGCAGGCTTGCTCAACGTGACAGAGCCCCGGCTGCCTTCCCTTACTCCTTGCCTTCCCAAGCCTCCAGACTCACTCCTCCTCCTCTCCTTCATCTTCCTTACTCTTCCTCCTCCCAGCTTCTCTCTCTCACTCACCTAAACTCCACCACACTCCTACACAACCCACTCCATCCTCTGGGTGGACTTCCTTTATATCCCTTCACCCATTCCTGGCTCCACGGCCCAGGCTGTCCTAGGCAGCCACACCTGGTGTTGCTCTGCTGGCAGCTCTGGCCAGCCACACCTGTGCCTCCTTTGCTGGCTGCCGGGCTCTCTTTGCTGATTGCCTCAGGCAGTCCCACCTGAGGCTGCCTTGCTCCCAGCCTCACCTGGCCCTTGCTATTTCTTTTTACCTTGCTTGCAGGTTGGGGCATGGCCCTGTGCTGCCTATCTTCCCTTGCCGGTAAGGTTGCTGGCTGGCTGGCTGTCCTTGTCTCCTGTGCCTTCTCCCTCTGGTCTGGTCCTCTCCTAGCTGTCCTCACTCTCCCTGCCTGTGTGGGTCCTGGGTGACTGTCAGGGCAGCTGGGTAGCCATCTCCCGGCTGCCTCCCGTCCCCTCCTCCCGGTAAGTCTAGGGGCTGAGCCTCAGACCCTGGACAGGTCCATCAAGGTCTGTAACGTCTACTCAGACCAACAACAGTTCTCCAGGGTCTCTTTCTCTTCACCTACACCTGGACTTTAACTGGAGATGCCGGGGATTGAACCTGGGACCTTGTACATGCCAAACAGATGTTCTGCCACTGAGCCATTCTACCACTGAGCCATGGCCTCTCACTGGGTCCTGTCCCTTGCTGCGCAGCTCTGCCTCAGCTGGAAAGGTCTGCTCTCTCCATGCATTCATGTGATCTCCCTCTTTTTTCCCTCTGTCCCATTATTCTGGAAAGCCCTGCCTCACCTCCCTGTTCAGTTATGTGCCACGCAGTTCCAAAACGAGTTCTTATAGCCGCCAGCCACAATGGCTGTGCCTCTGCCAATATCTGGGCATAACACATAGTCTGTTAATGAGAACATCATATTCTCATATTCATAGAACATCATGTCTCATATTTTGCATCCTTGGGGTCCCCAGTTCCTTATTTTCAGAAGGCGGGTTCCCCTTTGCCCCTAATCCTGCTGTTGGCTGAATGTCTCACAACTTCACTGCTCTGTTTTGCAGAATGTTTACTAACGCTACGAGGGCTAGCAACTTTACTTTTGAGAAATTAATGAGAGCAAGATGCAGATCCAAGATGTGTTGCATGTTAAAATGGTTATGGAAATAAATAATAAAAGTTTCAATCTCCACTCTATTAGAAAACCTGCTGGATCTTTGCCGCAACGGTCACCTTAGGGTTTGTTTGGCACTTTTAAAAATGAAGAGCTCTTTCTACTCTTTTATTTCTGAACGCTTGGCTTGCATGTAAAAGCAATTAAAATGCAAGCATGCAGCAGCTGCAGCCACTTGGAAATTTCTAGTCTTTCCTGATAATTATGCCAGTGGTAGAACGATCTGTTTCCATTCTGAGTTTGGGGTGGAAATCATTCTGCTTCAGTAATCCAGGCAGGATTACAACCCTGCAATTGGATCCTCCAAAATGGATTCTGTTTTGTGATGCCGGTCGTTTGTTCGGCATCTCCTGGCGCGTTCCTAGCTGGCCTCCGACTGCTTGTGTATGTGCTTTAATGACTCTTAATTTGTCATCGTGCCAGGGCCTGGCTTCATAATTAACCACAAAGCGGCTGCTGCTTAACCCTATGTTTTTGAGAATGTGTGCGTGTGCAAAAAGATACTCCTAAGGACTGCGAGATTCTTTGGCCTTAATAACAGGACATAATACTACACCTTGCCTAGGAAATAGTCTGGCAGGAGCACAGAAAGAACGTTCTTTGCAGTGAACATGAGGGGACAGAGCAGGGAGACGGAGACTTCAACACCACTCAACCATGAAGCTGCTCAGTGATACACTCTCAGCCTAATCTATCTCATAGGGCTGTTGTGAGGATAAAGGAGGGATACACCAGGTATTCCGCTTGGAAGAAGGGCAGGATAAAAATAGAACACAACAGAAGTGTGCTAAATATAATTCTGAGGAAGCACTCCTTCCTGTTCTTATTGTTGTTGATTGTGTGATTTATTATGTTGGCTTAATTATTTTTTAAAGCTTTGCAAAAAAAAATAGCCTCGGGTTCAAATCTAAAAGAAATTACTACAAGAATGTATCTGGAACAGGGCTTTTTTTCAGGGGGAACACGGGGGAACGGAGTTCCAGAACCTCTTGAAATTGGTCACATGGCCGGTGGCCCCGCCCCCTGATCTCCAGGCAGAGGGGAGTTTAGATTGACCTCCGTGCCGCTCGGTGGTGCAGAGGTCAATCTAAACTCCCCTCTGTGTGGCGATCAGGGGGCGGGGCCTCCGGCCATGTGACCATTTTCACTGAGGGCAACCCACTGAGTTCCACCACCTCTTTTCCCAGAAAAAAGCCCTGATCTGGAACAAATCTGGGCACTAGTATAGCACTGAAATGGGAGGGCTGTATTGTAGGTGGGGGTCTCAGATGATTCGCTAGGGACCATAAACTTCATCACTATGTTGCCTTACATCCTATCTATTGCTTTACGTATGTGTTTCTATGTGCTACCTGTGCTTCAAGGATGATCTGACTGGGTACTTCTATGTTGTCTAATGTCAGTCCTGTTTCAGCATTCCGTCATCTCTGTATTGGATTCTTGCTAATGCTATGTCTTTGTAAACTTGTATTTATTTACCCTATGGAATTGTTTATAGAAATGTCCTTGATGCTGATTGTAGTAAGCTCACACTATGTAATCTGCCTTGAGTCTCAATGAGAAAGGCAGACTACAAATGACATAAATAAAATAAAGCAAATTGTTGTTTTTAATCTATGAGGGAACCTACCGTTACAACCCCTTTCTTTCTCTTGGGTAGATTTGGTCTTTAAGCCTTTTATTCGTGCCCCCTCTTGGTAGATTGCTGCCACCAGGAATTAAATTCCAGAATAACTTAAATTTCTCCTTTTAGTAACGTGCCCAGGGGTCAGGCTCCTTCTTTGTACTATGTGGCCCTGAGCATAGGAATGGGATATAGGCAGGGCTTTTTTTCAGCTGGAACAGCTGGAGCGGCGCGGAGGACAATCTCAACTCCCCTCTGTCTGGAGATCAGGGGGCGGGGCCACCGGCCAGGTGACCATTTTTGCCAAGGGCAATTTAAACTTTAAAAACTCCCCCCTTGTTCCAGCTGACCCAAAGTGACGTCATTGTGCGGTCCTGAGTTCCACCACCTCTTTTCCCAGAAAAAAAGCCCTGGATATAGGAATGACAAATCCTCCGGGATATTAAAAAAAAAAAACAAAGTAAACTTTTATTTTTATAAGAAGCGTATTGGTTTCATATTATTTCTAAAACTTGATGGTTTCAAAAGAGTAGTTGTCAATTCTTAAAGTTACTTTACTTAAACCCAGTCACACAGATCTTCTCTCAGGCTTCACTCACAGCTTGCCTGCTTTTGATATTAATTTCTCTCTCAGTTACAAGTAAGACCTTTTCTCAGGCACACACACAGTTTGCCTGCTTTTCCCTGACCGAATGTTCTTTCACAAACACACATTTCAGGCTTCCACACAGGTTATATTTCTCTCAGACAATGTACACAAGCTCAGGCTGCACACAGCTTGCCTGCTTTCTCCTGACTCAATATTTCTCTCAGAACTGCTTAAAATTACTCAGGCTGCACCCAGCTTGCCTCTCTTGTCCTAACTAAAGCCAGTTTGGTGTAGTGGTTAAGAGCGCGGGACTCTAATCTGGAGAGCCGGGTTTGATTCCCCACTCCTCCACTTGAAGCCAGCTGGGTGACCTTGGCTCAGTCACAGCTCTCTTAGAGCTCTCTCCGCCCCACCCACCTCACAGGATGTTTGCTGTTCTGGGGATAATAATGGCATACTTTGTAAACCACTCTGAGTGGGCATTAAGTTGTCCTGAAGGGCAGTATATAAATCGAATGTTGTTGTTGTTGTTATTAAATATTTTCTCTCCACTCTCAGTCTAAAACTGCCTTCACTCTGCCCACCCTCTCCGTCATCAGCCAATCATCTCACTCACCCATCCCTCTCTTTCACCCCCACTCTTCATCTATGCCACACCAAGTGTTTCAGGACACATGTACCCATTTACTTAAAATCATTACACTTATATTTAATAAATTCTGCAGCTCTGCTTCATTTTACTTTCTGACCAGAAGTACCTGCCTCCCTCTTGTCACGAATGATGCTTTGCAGCTACTGCGGTTGGATCCCGTGATCCCTGCGTGTATAGCTTGCGGATCTTTCCTCAGTTCCGCTACCCATGGCAGCCGCATCAGACTCTGGGAAAGTTGATTCCTGTGATCAAGGGGCTTCATTAGGGGGAGAGGGGGCAAAATCTCCAGCTTTGGGGATGAAAGAGGCAGGAAGAGTCATTTCTTCCACTAAAAGCGCCCTCAACCCACATAGGTGCCATGACCCTGGGAATCAGCTTTCCCAGGGTTGGATGGGAAGGAGAAGCCGGGAAGGATTGCTGTCAGCGTCTTATACTGATCCAGCCCACCGTCAAACTTCTGTCTAGTCATCCCCTTAGGTGACATCTGCTAAACACCATTACCAATAAAAACTGCATCCTTTCGGAGAGGGTCGGAAAAATCCTAGAAACTGGATATGGGCAGCTCTCCTCTTACTGTTGTGTGTAAATGTTTAGAATGGGAAGAAGAGGGGAAAGGCAGGGGCAGGAATCCGTGGCAGACTTTGACCAGAAGAAAGTCTACGTTCCCTCCGCGAGCAGCTTGTCTTCCTCTGTTCCATCCCTTTTCCCTGCTGGCCTTTCCTCATCGCCGCCCTCCCTCTGTCTTGGACTGGCAGGGCTCCGTTTCATCTCCGAATGTTGCTTTTTCGCATTCGATTCTCCAGAACTTCCTTTCTAGAAAGAGGTGGTACGTTGGATGGAATGACACCAAGCCTGTGAAGTTGTTTTCTTTCAAAAGGAATGGTGGGGAGCTGGTTGTTGAGCATGTCTTTTGCGATCGGGAGGCCCAGCCCAGGGTCTCGTCCCCCCCCCCTGTGGTTTTCTTTACAACCAGGTGTCTCTTAGAGCAGAAGGAGATGGAATGACCGTACCTGGTCACCAAACTGCAGTTCCCGATTGCCTCAGACAACCAGCAGCTGCAGTTTGGCTTTTGAAAGCACCCTCCCTTTTTACTTGATTTACTTTTTTTATTTATATCCTGCTGTGCCGCAGAGGCTCTGAATCTCTTATCCTATGTAGAATGGCTAAATCAAATGGATAACCTCTCTCTGTTCCCCACCCCCCATGGCTTTCAGCTCAGAATGTGACCGTGGAAGAAATTCTCACCGCCTACAAGCAAGCCTGTCAGAAATTAAACTGCAAACAGATTCCCAAACTACTGAAGCAGATCCAGGTATGTGCCTGCCCTGAAAGCGTACAGCACAAACATTTATCCAATTTTGCTGTCATACCCGGAAAACGGGCTTTATATAAACACCAGAAAAGCCGGCTGCAGCTAGAACCAGACCTTAGTTTTCTTTGCCTGTGCCAGAAATGTTGTCCTGCTTGCCGCTGGGTCAGGTACTTTCCCATGGGGTTATCTGTGCTGGATTCAGCTAATTTTCCAGCTGTCCATTGTCCATCTGAAAAGGCCAAGTTGAAGTGGGCATCGCTGTTAGTTCCAAGATGGCTTTGCTGTGATCCAGGACCCAGGAGCCACGCAAACGTGCCCAGTTCCTTGTAGCCCCTCCAGTGGAACCTCAGTCCGTTCCCTGTCCAGTGGTGCCGGTCGCTGTGCCCTGGGGGGAATCTGTCTCCAGATCCACAGCCAGGCAGAATGAAATGTCCCCCTAGCTGGCTGTTGCCCGCTTTGACTTACCTTGACCCTCTGCATTTTCCACCTGGGATTCTTCCTAGCACCCGAGGCCCTTTAAACTGAAGAGGGCAAAGGCTAAGCATGGGACATTTGTTCCACATTGTATTTTTTTTTTCAGCTTGGTTCCCATTGTTTTAGTTATGTGGGGAATTCTTGTTTGGTTCTAATGGGGTTTTGAGATGTACTTTTATTATGTTTTTAATCTGTTACCCTCCTTGGTGGCCCTGATGAAGGCAGAAAGATAGGGTATACATTTTGTAAATAAAACACATCTTTTATGCTTATTGGGAGAATAAAGACCCGGGGCGGGGAAATCCAGTGGCAGAGTCAGAAACCCGAGTTTCCTCGCTACTTGTAAGCAGCTTTCAGTTGGGAAGGGGCCATTTCTTCTACAGCTGGAACGGAACTCACCAGCAGAAGCCCCTCCTCCATAGCTGCAGGTTGCCAGCTGCTACGTGCAGGTGACCCTCCTAAGCAGAATGATGTTGGGGCTTTGTTTAAGACCCTGGACCCTGCAGCAGCCTGACCTTACAGAAAGGAGACCTCCTAGCAGAGTCCCTTCTCAGTGTGAAGGAGAGGAGCCTCCCCCTGGGATTGGAAGCAACGTGGGCAACAAGAAGGGAGGCCAGAATACTGCGGTGTGTGTGCGTGTGGTGCTTTTTAAAGGGCAGGTGCTTGATGAGAGCCCTAGGGCTTTTAGTTCCCAGAGCTTTCTGTGTTCAGCTTCGACTTTCCCTTCTTAATCGTAAAGCAGTTTTCCTCTTGGCATAGTAACATGCGGCTATTCTGTTGCAGGAATTTAAGGACCTGACTCCCAGGATAGATTGCCTGGATCTGAAAGGTACGTGTCCAGGCCTCCTGCTCCCAGAGCACAAATCATAACTGCCGTGTTGACTCAGGGGCCACATTTCCCTGAAACTTTTTGCTTGAGACTTGCTTAGTTTTCCCTGTGTTTGGAAAGCAATCCTCTGGCTGCTGGTGGGGAGGGGGGGTGTCACTTCTTTTGCAACTTGTCTTTTGGTTCTGCAGATGCTGGGGTCATTCCTGTTACTGCACACGTTAGGAACTGCAGTATACAAATTGGTAAATTTGCAGGTGCTAACAGGTTCATGATCTGTCACTCTGAAGGTCTGCCAGCACCACTCCCCCTCTCCCTCCCCCCCTGCCCCCCCCGCTCTCACACACACCTGTTTTTTATTTAGTTCCAACATTCTTGTTCCAGTCCCTGGTTTAAAAATAAATAATAAAAGCATGCGAACTTTTGGAAACGGGCCAAATTGTGTAACCAAGTGAACACATGCAGATGAATCCATGCCTAGCTTGACTTAATTACTCCACGCCAGACCCAGACGCACACGTGACGGGAACTAGGAGTCACCTGGGGTCATCCTCTCCCTCCCGATTGTATATTTCATAACCAAGGAGTTTCTGCTTCTAGGGGGAATAAAAAAGGACCAGCATCCTGCTTATTCTGCAGAGGCAAGGGTTTACTGGCTGCAGGGCGTGTTTTGTGTACCGAGTTTGCTTGTCAAGATGTTGGCCAGAGAGGCTGGCCCAGTGGGCAGGGCTGAAAACTGCCAGGGCCCCGGGGGCTGGGAGGGCAAGGCCTTCGTTTGGAGTGCAAATGTAATGGGCACCACACGATGGCTGAGCAGATGGTATGTGATTGGGCAGGAGGAGGGGAAAAGCAGCACTCCTGTGATCTGGCGCGGTGGCAGGAGCGAAAGTCAGGCCTGCCAAGCCCTCTTCGTGTTCAGTGCCTGATGCCCAAGACTGGATTCCGGCCCAGATGTTTGGGCCTTTTATGACAGACGTCTCTTTCTATCTGGGAAGCAAATTTCTTACCCTTGTGTTTGAGAAAATTTTGGAAAGGGTTTGATTTGCGCATGGCAAACTGGTTTAAAAACCGCAAGCTTTTTAACTGCAGGATCTAGAGAGGCGCCTTTTTGTAAGGAAGAAATGAAAATGTGCAGTGTGTCAAATCTTGAGCCAGAGGAAAGAGGAGTTACAGTTACAGCAGTTCTCCATGACAAACGCTTCCCAAGCGTCTGTTTTTTGTCCTTCACTGTCATGTTCCTTCTGCACTGGTAATTCCCAAACAGTGCGCCAAGACACATTAGCATGGCTCAGAAGAACAACGTGTATGCTGCAGTTTTTTAACAGCCCCTTAGAGCCCACAGCACCCATTCTCAAAGGGTGCCTGCTGTATCTCTGCATTGAGTCGCTGCCTCAGGTTTGCCTCCTCCCGATCACGGGGGGTGGGGGGGGGTACACTCAAAACATTAATTCGTGTGAAACCACAACAGTATGTGCGGCCTCTTACTCTTTCTCATTCTACAAGCCAGTCTCTTTTTAAAGAATTGTCACACGCAAACACACGTGTCCTGAACTACTGCTAGGCCAGACTCAGAAAAGAAGCAGACAGTAGAGTCCAGTGAAGAGGGTAAACTAACTGATTTATTCGGATAGACGGAAGAGAGTAGGTAGAGAGTGTAAGGCCCCTCAGAGCCCAAGTGCTCTTCGGGGTTTCAAAGGCATTACACGAACTTTTATCACCTTTGGTTCATTAGCAGAAATTATACATTCAACAAATACTTGGTCAAGCAGGTTGCGTATGCATATGACCTAGCATTGGTCAATTGGTTCATTACAATTAGAGGGTTGTCCGTCTTCACAATCAACACTTTTAGCAATTGTCTGTTATATCAAAGAACAAGCATTCCTTCTCTGATATCTGTGATATCAATAAAGTAACTATCCTACAGCTGTGTGCCATTCCCAAGGCCAGCGGTTTGCCTATTCCCATCCCTTAACGGCTCCATTGTTAGTCTTTGATCTGTTACCATCAGCCTAAGCAAGTACCCCAATACGTAGCATATTCATCTTTCCCAAGGAGACATTGAAGACAGTTTAACTAAAGCTAATACTGTCATCAAGGTTTGAACGTATCTCTTGTGACTTAGCAGAGACCAGGCAAAATGGACAGTTAGCAGTTGTTCATTCTTTCCTTCTATCTCTGGAATGTACCTTCAGTTTTACAGCCGGCTCAGCTAGAAATGTAAGGCTAGAACTAGAAACAAAGCTTTCCCCGTGTCTAGTACAGAGAGTTAGACTAATAATCATGCATATCAAAGCTATATATATATTGATTAAATTCAATAATCTTTTTAGTCTATAATCATACTATATATGATTATATATATAATCCTCATACTATATATGATTATATATATAACCCTCAGATGTCCTGAGGGTTCCTGCTTACTACTAAAACTGGGGTGGATTTGTTTGCATCCTACAGAATGAAGTGGTGCTTCCTACTTTAATTCAGAAAACAAAGTGTGCTTCAGTGAAGAGACGCTTGGGAAACTTTCCCCTGCATTAGGGCTTTTCCCCCTTCTCACGTAGATTGAGGCCATGGGTCTACTCTTGCCTCAGTGGACCACCCTCTCTTCCATCCCGCTCACTTCCCATGCACACCTTTTCAGTCTTCCCAGTTAATGCTGACTTCTGGGAGTGGGGTGGGGGGTGCAGAATTGCTGCAACTGTACATCCATTCCCTGGCACGTACACTTCTGGCTTCATTCAACACGTGGGTGTGTGTTCCTGTGCCTGACAGTGAAATCTTTTCAAAGGCTGGGAACTTGTGTGAGCTTACGTTGTCTCTTGTTTGCTAGGCGAGAAGCTAGACTACAAGACCTGTGAGGCCCTGGAAGAGATCTTTAAGCGCCTCCAGTTCAAAATAGTGGATTTGGAGCAAACAAACCTGGATGAAGATGTACGTTCTATGGGAAATGCGTAAAGAACTCCTGTTTTGTCTAACTGAGCAGAAGTCTGTCATCTGTTTTCCAGTAGAACCAGCAGTTCACTGCTGTGCTTCTGCCCGTGAAGAGCTGTCTCACCTTAAGACAGGCCGTTGGTTACACTAGCCCTGTGATACCCTCCCTTGCTTGGTAGCAGGTCACCAGGTCTTGGAGCAGGAGCCTTCCCCAGTCCTGCTTGGCTGAGATCCCTTAAATTGGAGATTCCAGAATCTCAGCCTTCCTGTGTTCTTCCATTGGACGACGGTATGTGGTTTAAATTCTCAGATTGCAGAAAGAGTATCCCACGTACCGCAGGAAGTGGACAGTCAACAGAGGTTTGTGCTGGCTTCAGGATTTTGGGGCAACGCAACCCTCAGTAGAAACCCATTTGCCTGGTAAATGTGAGACTGGCCCACTCAGAACTTTACCTCTTTATTGTAGGTAGCAGTCCTAAGCAAGTCTGCTTGAAAGTAAGCCCCATGTTGATGCATTGGGGCTCACTTCCTGGGAAGTATCCTTACAATTGCATGGACGCTTAGCTCTAAACCCTCTCCTCCCCCCTCCCCTCCCACCAAGATTCAATTCTGCTGTCTTCTCGTTAATGGGGAGGCCCCAACTAGAGCACTAAGTTCTCCGTGGTTGAAAGTCCAGAGCCCGGCTGCTCCGTGTCATCATCCCTTTTGGTTTCCTTCACTGTTAACGCTTCTTGGTGTCATGTTGAGTCACTGCTTGGCCCAGGCTAGACTTCCAGTTCTGTATGAATTTCTTTTGTTCTCTCCACACGTGCATGGGGACACACACACCCCTCTTTAAAAAGCAAGCAAATAAACACATCACATGCGTTAATAGCCTGTCTGGGATATTACATATAAAGAAAGTTTAAAAAAAAAAAACAAGTTACCCCAGGTGCTGACCCCGGTGGTGGTCGGTCAGTAGAATCTGGGGTAAGCAAACCGCTGTTTGCTGTTCTCTGCAAACCTATGGCTCCTGCTCAGACGTCCCTGTGCAACTCCTCCCCCAAATAAAAACCTGCTGGTTGCTTCTGTCCCTTCGGAGGCAACTGGCCACAGTCCCAGGCCTTCGGCTCTCTCCTCCATCTTCAGTGACTGAACACGCTTTAGTGTGCTCAGGCTGCAGGCTCAGCACCTTTTGTGGTAGGGCTTTACCAATCTTCTGGCCCCCAGTACAGGGCTCAGCCCTGCGCACGCTTGCCTGATGGTGTAAGCTCGCCAGACTATTGGGCGATTTCCAAGAAAATATTTTATCGGATTAGGCTGTCAGCCTCCGAGCAGTGGCTATCTAGTCCACCTTCCACCTTCCACCCTGAAAAAACATCAGTTATTTCAAACTCACAAAAAACCTGCACTCAGTGTTACTTCAATGTGTCAGTGTAGCACGTGATCTCTGCCCATTTTGTGCTGCCGTCTGGGTTGTGCCCCGGAGCAGTCGTATCTTATCACCCCACCACCCTCCTCGTAATGTTGTTGACCTTCTCTCTCTGCCCCCCGTCCCCCCCCCCCGCTTCTGTCTTTGTCAGGGTGCCTCAGCGCTGTTTGATATGATTGAATACTATGAGTCAGCCACACATCTCAACATCTCCTTCAACAAACACATTGGCACTAGAGGCTGGCAGGCAGCTGCGCACATGATGAGGAAGGTGGGTGACGTCACTTGGCTAGCTCCCCCCCCCATTGTTTTTCATTGCACTGCAGAGAGAGGGGGGGAGAGAGAGCAGACAGGAGTTGAACCTGCATTGTCCTTTGTGCAGAGCCCAAGATTTTCTGCCAAGCCGCATACCCCAGTGACTGGAAATGCCATAAGAGGTTAACCGGGTCCCTCGTTTGTAATAACTCCTGCCCGAGTTTTGAGAAAGAGGTCTTTGTTTGGAGGGTGAGAATTGGCCGGTTTTCTGCAGTTCTGTTGGTCCAGCGGCCTAGTTCCCTGCTTGAAGGAATTTCAGCTCCCCCCCCCTACCCTGCACCCGCTCTGTCTGGTGCTTGTTACAGACCTCAGGGCCCCAGCGGGGATCCCGCTGCCATGTGGGAAGGATAAAACCTCATTGCTACTCTCAGCTGTAATCTCCTGCTTGAACAGGCTAATCGCTTCTGCTGCTTCTAGCAGTAAAAAGTATTCTCTCCCCCCCCCTCCAGTCCCAGGTGTGCTTTGAAATTTTTCAGACAGGAATCTTGGGAAGGGGCTGATCCTGCAAAAGTCCTGGTCCTTTGAACTACCAGCCTGGGTGAACTTGAGAGGCTCTGTAGTAGAGGTTTCTGATAAATAGATAAATAAAATGTCACTCTTGATTCATCTGAGCTCTGGGGGGTTGGAAGGGAGCAGGCTTTACCACTGTGATTCTGCTTTATATGTAGTGCAGCTACACTCCTCTCTGTCTGGACCAGTGTTGGCTCTCCACGCCTCCCCCTGCCCACTGGAAACGCTTTAAAGCTGGTGATGTTGGGTGCATTGTTCTCCGTGGAGCCACGTGCTTTATCATTGAGCTACAGTCCCTCCAAAGAGAGGATCTTGGATCAGTGGCTCATTTTTATGGGGGAGGGGAGGGGGGCTTCTTGAAAGAAGGGGTGAAGGGTGGTAGGCCGGAGCCACTGTCCTTCCCTGCAGTTGAGCCAACCAGCCTGCTGCCAAGATTAAGCTGCCACGGCTACCAGTCTTCCTTCGAACGGCTCTTCTGCGTTGGCAACTGAGAAGGCCAGCTGTGGGTCCTCAGTGGGCTGGGCGGAACCTTTTGGTGATGTGTCGGAGGAAGGGGCCTGAGCCGTCTGCACAGTATGACCCATTCCGGCCCCAGGTTTCAGGAGCGCGGGCAAGTGCTGGCCAGGGACGGATTGGCCACGGGTATTCTGCAAGCACAGCAGTTTCTTGCCTTCCACACACCTGGCCTGGCACTAACCTTTTCCTTCCCTCTTGCAGACAAACTGTCTCCAGTACTTGGATGCGCGCAATACGCCTTTGCTAGATCACTCAGCTCCGTTCGTGGCGCGCGCCCTGCGCATCAGCAACAGCCTAGCCGTGCTGCACCTGGAGAATGCAAGCCTGTCTGGGCGCCCCCTCATGTTGCTGGGTGAGCAGCTAGAACTGCCGTTCCACCTTGCCCACCAAGTTCTCTTTGCCGCGCAAGCCGCTTATCAGGGGCGTGGTTTGCGCAGGTCCTCGTTGTGTGCCAAAAGCAGCTGCCAGGAGCGTTGCAAACATGCAGCGTTTTTGATATTTCTGATCCTGGCTGGGGCAGGGCCCTTTTCGCAGCACCGCTGTTTGCTGCAAGGAAACCGCGGCTGTGTTTTCTTCCCGCCCCTTCGCCAGGCTCCACAGCTTGCCCGAGTCCTGTGTGATGTTGCCTGTGAAGGTGTTGCTGTCGAAAAGAGCTTTGCTTAGTGGTCTGTTTTGCTATAAGTGACAGGTCTGCTGTGTGGAGGCCTCATTCCGCCAGCAGTCCTTGCTGTGGGGGTCTGGGTTGTATCGGTTAATTTTCTGGATCCAAAAGCCAAGTCTAGCCTGCTGATTCTGATCCCAGCAGTTGGTCGGATTGCGAGGGATGGGGGGGGGGGGCAGCTAGAACGAGCAATGTTAAACTTAGAAAATGAAGCACGGATCATGCCAAAGTCTTTAATAATGAATTGGAGTCAGCCTGAAGACTTAAAAAATGCAACCCCGCACCAATAATGGATGAGGCTTGAAAGAGAGTCTCCTTCAGTTACGTTCTGTCCCACAAGCCCAAGGACAATTGTCCGGCTCCGTTTGCCTTTGTGTTCTCGGTTTTCATTCCAGGTTTCTTAGAATGAGGGGAAAGAGAAGATTTTGGTTCTCAACCCGTGTGTTCACTTTCTTCTACTTCCCGGGGGGACAGACTTCATGAACTTGTCGATGGGTTTGCGTGAAATTAGGCAGTAGGGAGGGACACAACCCTTCAATGTGGTGGGTTAGGATAGGCAAGTGTCCTCTCGGAATTATTCACATCTGCACTTGTGGCCACCATTTTTTAAATCCTTTATCAGCTTTTCAAGCATCTTAGAACTTTTCCCACCTCCTCCCACAGAATCATTGTCTGTTTCATCCAAAGCAGGCAAATAAATTAAATCCCCCCCCCACCCATACTAGGTACTCAGTTGTATTTATCCTCTCCCCTTGCAGCCTATTTTTAACTAGCTTGCTAGTGGTAAAAAAAAAAAACCAGGCTAGCAGTTGATCACTGGATTGGCAGGTGGGGAAATTTAGGACAGAGCCAGAAGGGGTGGGGTCTCTCCTTTTTGCCCCGTCCAACATACTCAGTAACAGGCTTAGACTCAAGAGGATAAAAAGCTGCAGGGGGGGGGATGTGCATGTGTTTCTGGGGATGGCACTGTGTTGGCATGGCCAAGTTGGATAAGCAAAATGCCCATCGGTAGGTAGGCAGATAAGAACTCCTCCGTCTCCTCTCTCTGTCTTCTTCCTCAGCGACTGCTCTGAAAATGAACGTGAACCTGAGAGAGCTTTACCTGGCCGATAACAAGCTGAACAGCCTTCAGGACTCGGCTCAGCTTGGCAACCTCCTGAAGTTCAACTGCTCCATTCAGATCCTTGACCTGAGGAACAATCACATCTTGGATTCAGGTAGGTGGTGTGTGTGTGTGTGTGCTTGCACGCACGCGTATGGGTTAGGGCCAAACCCCTCTTGTCTTCTCCATATCTTTAGGGAATTGCATGACGACAACGTTAAGGGCATTTGAATTTTCTGACCCGCGTGGTTCAGATACTCTTCATTGATAACAAGTGCATATATCCGTAGGGCTCTTTGGAGCTTCGTATAATTTATTGTTTTTAAGCTGCCCGAAATAACCTGAGAAAGAGGGGCTTGCCACTTAAGAACAGGAGTGTGTCACCTGATTTACAGAGCACTCCTAGGCACAAAATTAGTCCAGGAAATGCAGTGTAAAAAGCACATCATCTACTTTTCAGCCAATTAGTTGATGAATGACTGATACGTGAGCAAACTTTAATGTTATAAAACCTCACTACAGACAATATTTTGAGATAACGGAAGAGAACAAAACATCATAGAAGCTTCCATTTTTGACACTTTAAATTACATACTGCTTTTTGAGACAGATTAATGTCCCACTCAAAGCAGTGAGCTAAGTCAGTGTTGTTGTTATCCCCTCAACACAGCCAGGGAGCTGGGCTGAGAGGAGCGGCTTAGCCAAGGCCACCTGCGGAGCTCATGGCAGGAGTGGAATCTGAACCAGCAGAGCGCCGATTCACAGGCCAACCACTTAACCGCTGTGCTGCAGCAGCTGTCATCCCGATTCAAAAGGAACTGATGAGATTCACACAGGGAGTTAAATCAAAAAGAGTCCAGTAGCACCTTTAAGACTAACCAATTTTATTGTAGCATAAGCTTTTGAGAATCAAGTTCTCTTCGTCAGATACATAGTACAGAAACTGGTCAAATATAGAAGAGGAGGGGAGGAGAGAGAAGATGCAGTTAGGGGGGGAGAGGGAGGGTGCAATCAAAACATTCCTTTGCTGGTAAATGTAAACATCTGGACACAGGGAGTTGACACACTGTTGATTGAGAAATGCTATACGTCTGTCTGCAAAACAAGTGACCTTAATTTAGCTGCTGTTTCCTGAATCAAAACTTGTGGAGAAGGTTGGCAACCTCCAGGCGATGAATTAATAGGAAAGGAACTGAAAATTAAAACAGCCCATGTTGTTAAGTTACGTCCTTTTATGAAGCTACAGTGTGGCCTTATGTGGAATATTATGTACAGTTCTGGCCACCGTATCTCAAAAAGGATGTTGCATATCTGGATGGCAACCAATAAGAGTGGCAGGGGCAGGGGTCATTTCGTAGAAAAAGAGCTGGAGGAACTCATTAGCATATGCCACATCCCTTGGCATCACCGGAAGTGTGTCATTAGGATAACTGATTTGCATATGCCACATCCCCTGACATCACCTATCCTGGCTGTTTTGGACCCAATCCTGGCCATTCAAGGCTGAAATTGGGCCCAAAATGGCAAAAAGGGGCTGAAAATGGCCGAAAAGGGACCAAAATGGTCAGGATCAGGCCACTGCTGAGCGGGAGAGTGATCCACCACCCATCAGAGGCCCGATCCGGGCTGTTTTGACCCCAGTCCAGGCCGAAACGGGCCCCAAATGGCTGAGAGTCAGGTGGGCAGGGCCACCTGTCATGTGACCTCTTTGGGGAACTGCGTTCCTGCTTGTTCCCCCTCAAAATGAGCCCTGGGCAGGGGTGTTGGTGGTAGAGCAGACTCTTAGTGTGTTCTAAAGTGCAAAGCATCTTGAATCACCCTGGGATGTTTTCTCCCTTCCTTTCTAGACCCTTTTTAAAAAATCCAGCAAAGTATAAACCATTTCCTGGCTGCCACAGCAATAGTCCACTCGGAGGCAAAGGACTAGCTTAGTCTGGTTGCACTGATGTTGTGGTAAGGGGGGCTTGGCTTGTGCCAAAGGCCCCTCCCCTCCCCTCTGCCTTTCTCATTTCCTACCTTCCCTGACGCTGTGTGTCTGTTTCCTTTGCAGGATTGGCCTATGTTTGTGAGGGGCTGAAGGAGCAGCGGAAAGGCCTGGTCACGCTGGTGCTGTGGAACAACCAGCTCACTCACACTGGCATGGCTTATATGGGGGTGACGTTGGTGAGTCCAAGTTGCACTCAGCAGGCACCCCCCCCCCTACTCTGGATCTCTTATGCAGAATTTAGCACTTTTCTTCAAGGACACCACCCAGTTCAGCACTCATCTCCTCTGCTTTCTCAAGCCCGGTCCTTCTTACCAAGCATTGATGCTGCTTTATGCCAAGGCAGGCTTTTTCATTCCCACCATCTGCTTTTCCCAGTTGCTGCAGAAGCAGTTTGAGATGCTTTGCAGCCAGGCCCAAGAAAGATGCTTTTTGTAGCCGCTGTGACCTCTTTCAAGGAGGAAATGCTGGAAGCGGAACCTGATTAGGGGGACCTCCAGCAGGCAAAGCCATGCTCTGACTTCATAGAGCCGGGGTTGCCTCCCTTTGTTTAAGTTGGGAGCATTGGGCTGGGTGCAGCACAGGTGGGAATCTTCAGAGCCCATTGCAAACTACAGCTCCCAGGTGGACAGACTGAAGAGTATAATGTGGTGAAATGATAGTGCCAACATGCCCCACCTTGAAAAAAATCACAGCTGGGCTGAGCGGGGGAAGGCACCCAAAGGGTTAACTCAAGAGGCTGGTGAGCCTCTTCTGTCCCAGGGAAGACTAAAGCGATCAGCTGGGCTGGGTGGGGGAGCAGGGAAAGGCACCCAAAGGGTTAACTCAAGAGGCTGGTGAGCATCTTCTCTCCCAGGGAAGACTAAAGTGGTTGGCTGGGCTGTGCGGGGGCGGGGGTGGGGAAGGCACCCAAAGGGTTAACTCAAGAGGCTGGTGAGCATCTGCTCTCCCAGGGAAGACTAAAGCGGTTTGAGATTTTTTCCAGTCTCCACAAAGTGAGATTGGATATCTGTTTATGAAAATGAGAAATGATGTGAAGAGAATGGAGATAGGGTACTGTGGGAGGGTTGTCCCTTTCTCAGTGAAAATCGGCAGCAGGGTTCTGAACAGACTGCAGAGGGAGTCGATGACTTATTGACACGATGCATAATTAAATTCTGGAATTCGCTGCTGCATAATCTGATTCTAGGCCACCATCATGTCTCCTTTAAAAAAAATGCTGGTTAGGTGGGTAGTGAAGTAGCTGCCCTGTTCTGAATTGTTGGAGAGGTGTCCCTAGACTCTGGCTGCTGGGGGATTTAAATTGCCCTGTCTTTCCCCCCCTCCCTACGCCTTTGGATCCCAAAGTAGGAGAGGGATGTCTGCTGAAGAAAGCCCCGTGCCAAGCCCCCTGTTGTGTTTCTGGCTGTTTGGGATGGCCGTGCTTATGCACCGAACCTTGCAGCTGGGCAAACCTGAATCACCAAGTGGTGTGCCTACTGGCCAGCTGCTGACTAAGCCCCTCAAGCCTGCAGTAACCTGTTATCTTTCCTGCTTGCACCCTCAGCCTCACATGCAGAGCCTGGAGACTCTGAATCTAGGGCACAACCCCATTGGCAACGAAGGCGTCCGCAACCTGAAGAACGGGCTCATTGGAAACCGCTCAGTGCTCCGCTTGGGCTTGGCATCAACTAAGCTGACATGTGAAGGTGAGTCGGGCCTTGTGCTTCCGGCCAGGTGAAACGGTTCGCCACCTCTCGAGGCAAAAGAAACCGTTTGAAGTTGTGCTCCTCATGTTCACATCAGGTACCTCTTGGCGTTCCCAGGTGCGGTGGCTGTGGCCGAATTCATTGCCGAGAGTCCCCGTTTGCTTCGGCTGGACCTGCGAGAAAACGAGATCAAAACAGGGGGGCTGATGGCGTTATCCTTGGCCTTGAAGGTCAACCACTCCTTGCTCAGACTGGACCTCGACAGGGAGCCCAAAAAGGAGTCGGTAAGGCCATGTGGGTGAGGAGGTCTGCCCTGAGCATCTTTTATCCCATGCTATTATCTCTCAGGCGGAATGAAGATGTTTAGAATCTGGCAGAGAGAGCCTAGCCGTAGAGCTCAAGTCAATTGGAATTTCTCCCATCCACAAAATAGCCCCAATTAATTTGCATTCAGACAGAGAGGGATAGCAGAAAGGAGTTTTTTCCTCCCTAGGCAACACAGCTGCGCTGAGCAGCCCAAGCAGAATTTTGCGGGTGAAAAACCAGATAGCTTGGCCTGCACCCTTTGCAGGCATCTCACCCAGTTTTGGCTGCAAGATTGGCTGTTCAGTGCTGGACCATTTGGTTCCTAGTCCCTTGACTCAAGATGGGTAGCCATGGATTTCAGCAACAGAGTGGGATTGTGAAGTTGTGCTCATCTACAACTTCAAATTTTAAAAGCTGCTGGCATTATGAGGCAGTAATATGATCCCATCCAAGGTGGAGAAGGTGTTGGAGTCATCTGACGCTCATCGGCTCCGGTTTCCTTCTCGAAAGGTCGTTTCTTCCAAGCGTGGCACTGACTTGGCTATCTCTGGTAATCACACTCTTTTTTTCCTTTAAACTCCCCCCCCCCCGAGCTAAAGCCTGTTGTCGATACCCTAAGTGTGAGAGGTAACAAAATTCCATTTGAGCTAGAGGGAGACATTATAAAAAGGAGCTAGTTTGAGTCTGAACTGATTGGTTTCCTCTTTGGCTATTGTTTTAAGTTGGCCTTTCTTTGCAGAGGCCTCCCAAGCTCCTTTTCCAAGGTCCCTTTTCTACCAGTGGGCTAAAGCAACACAGAATCCCTCCTGGCCTGACTCTGCGACTGGCACGGCTGCCTGCCCAATTGAATCTTAGTGGCAAAAAGCCCAGTTTCTAAAGCTCTTCTCTTTCCACTGCCTCTCTGAACTGGGGCTACACTGGCCTGTAACGAGCTTTTGCCCGTGTCTGAAACTTCTACTAGCCAAGAGAAAGATGTCTCTCTCTCCTGGGAAGCTTTCAGCAATTAGTTCTCAGACCTGTCAAACAGATAAGTTCTTTGAACCAGCTGTTTATCAGTACATTTATTTATATAGGGTTCAGTATTGCTTTGCAAATCTTTATCAAACACACACACACCTGTCTAGAGTTTATTTCACTTTACTGAAAATACACCCTAGTTTTTTAATGAAGCAAGTAATCAAAATATAAATGGCTATTAATATAAATCCTATAAAAACAGAACACAGAAAGGCAATGAGAAAGAAGTTTGCTAACATTTCTTAATAAATTCCAAGTTTAACATAATCATAGTTTCTGTGAAATGCATAGGTAAAGATAAGTTCTCACCTAAATTCTTTCAAGAGATTTCTTCCATCGGAGCTCTGCCATGCTATCTGTGTTTGCAATTTTATACCTCATATGCAAATATTTAAGGTCTGTTCACATGATAGCACAAACAAATGATGATTGGTTTGATGCTTCACTGAATATTCATAATTTCTATAGTACAACCTTCCAGTTAGTAAAAAATTACGCCATACTCCGATCTGCAAAACAAAACTACAAATCTCTGAGAAGTGTCAGGAAAAGTTAAGTTGAGCGATCACCATTGGTTGAATCTCTGAAAGAGAAACATTAATTTTGATAGAGTCCACTATTTTAATTAACTGTCAAAGGATGAAAGCACACCTGTTAGAATTACCTAACACAGAAAAAACACACAGAGAGTTCATGCAAAGTTTAAAAGTTCATCTGGAGAATACAAGAGCTTGGCCTGGTATTACTCAGTATTGATGATTGTCATGTGCTTTTATCTATATTGGTATAACAGGCCTTCTTGGTCCCCTCCAACTTCATGGTTCTCCAGTTGTTTCCGAGCTATCCAGTAGCCAGACGAGGCCAAATAGGTTGTGTAAAATGGAACGTTCAAGGAGGGGGCTTTTTTTATCATTGGGATTGTTTAATATCAGCTTCCATTGCTAAGTTCCTTGTATATCTTGCACGGTTTACTGCGTTCTTTGCCAGTTTTGTAGGTCAGCTCTTTGAAACTATTTTTTATGTACGAGAACTGTTTTTAGTGCATTGCTCTCTAATTTGGTAACCTTTCCCCCCACCGTTGATCGTGTGCTCTCTTGCTGTTCCTGTTGTATTGTTTAAATTGTATAATTCGCCAAGAGCCTTGGTGAGAAAGAAATCAATAAATGAAGTGAATAAATGAATAGTCACAGCACCTGCCTTCTCAGCCCCAGCAGTTCCAATTTCCTCAAAGCAAATAATGCAGCCTCCGGGTCTTTCGAGCAATGCTGCTTGTAAGGGCGCCTCGTCGTTCAGCTCTGTGCTCTTCTGCCTTCCTTCTGCAGGTGAAGAGCTTTATCGAGACGCAGAAAGCCCTCCTGACTGAAATTCAAAATGGCTGCAAGCGTAACTTCGTCCTGGCCAAGGAGAAGGAAGAGAAGGAGCAGAAGCTCCGGCAGTCTGCCTCAATGCCGGAAATCACCGTCACCGAGCCCCTTGAAGAGGGTCCTGTGGAGGACGGTGGGCCGAATGGCGATGCGACATCCACCCTGGAAGAAGGAGAGGAAGTTGGGGAGGCGTTAACGTCCCAAGAGAATGGGGCCCCAGAGAAGACGACCATCGACGGCAACGATGAGTCCTCTGATTCCGATTCGGACACAGACGAAGAGGATGATGAGAAGCTAGCGATGAAGGATCTTGCTCAGCCACAGAAATGCAGTGAGTCTAACGGTGACAAGCCCGCCGAGCCATGTTCTTCCCCTGAAAAGACCAAGGAGGCTCCTGGCTCTGAAATGAGAGTCCCCCCATTGAACACTGCAGAAGACATAAAATGTGACTCCTCAGGGGGGCTCATGAGCGGGGCCCCAGCGCAAACCAGCCCTCCTGGAAATGAGAGGCGGATTGCGGTTTCCAGTCCTGGACGTGGCCATAAAATCTTTGTGGTGACGCGGGTGGAGAGCCTGCCAGAGAAGGCAGAGGAGAAGAGTGTGCGGCAAGAGGGCAGGTCCGTTCTGCAGGCAGGCCTGTCAAAGCAGGCCAGCCCTCTGGCCCAGACTCAGCTGACAAAGACCGATTGCTTGGATAGGCAGGCCGGTGAGACTGCGGCCGAGTCAACAGTCGACTCTGAAACACCTGCGTCGGTGCTGAGCTCTGGCTTAGGTGCCAAAAAGGTGAACTCTGGGCTTTGCACAAATGTGATTCACAACACTACACTGCCTAATGGACTAAAGACAGAGTTTGTTCATGCACTACCGGACGCATCCTTGGGGCGTGACTGCAAAATGGCCAGTTGCTCTGTGGAACACGGTAAGAGAGAGAGAAAGAGTGTGTGTGTGTGTGCGTGTGTGTGCGTGTGTGTGCGTGTGTGTGTGTGTGAGAGAGAGAGAAAACGTGCAGTGCATTGCATGAGAGGAGATTCTCTGTTATACCATGAGTGCTTTTGGTTCCTTCATATTGTGGCATTACAGATGTGAGCATAGACGGAAACCTTGTGGGGAGGTACTATGCAGAAGGTATGGTCTCATCTCACACCAGTTCTCCCCCTCCCCGTTACTTTTTTTTTGTTGGGGGGAAACACAACAGCCACTGCCTGAACTGCAGCAGAGGGGAACCAGAACCTACCAGGAATCCATGACCAAGACAGCTATGATTCATTTGCCAGACTTGAACCAACAGAGCACCATAATTCCCTACCCTAGCAGTCACTTCAGGGGTGTCTTATCACTTAACGCTGGATCTCATTTGTCACAACGTCTCCCAATCACCCAGTTTGGAGAGATTTTCCCAGAGCTCTTCACAGTCTTAGTTTTCACCATCCTGAACGGCTTGGTGTCCTCTACCGACTCGACCATTTCTTTGCTTATCTTTAATTACGGATCGCTCATCAACAAAATAAATGCCTTCAGTCTCAATACACATCCCGGAACTAAAAAAAAAAATTCCCTCCATGTGCTGCTTAATTCTCCATTTAATAATGCTTTCCCCCCTGTAAGGTGAGTAGCCATTAAGCTAACGGGCTTGTAACTTCTTGTGTCCCACCCCCTCTTTAAATAAATATATACATTTTCAGCATTCCGTTGCCTCCTTTCTGATCGTCTGGTAAGAAGGCCACTTGCAATGACAAGTTGCGTAGTTTTGTTCTGCAATTTCATGTCAAGTAGCCAGCCTAGCTCCCTCCCCTCCTCTTCCCCTGCAAAATATTGTGAAATATTTTCCACCTCCACACAAAGCTGGCTCCAAAAAGGAAACTGATGCAGGGGAAGTAGAGACAATTCCCTATACTGCGCTGTACGGGTGGGCTCCTGGCTGACTACATCTCCAACTCTTTCCCTTCTGCTTTTCAGAGCTGAGCTGTTCCAAGAACGAGAAGGAACTGGAGGAATTGCTCTTGGAAGCGAGCCTAGAGATGGGGCAGGAGCCAATGTGACACTTTAGGTAAGGGAGATGCCCTTTAGAACAGACCAAACAGCACCTGCTTTGCAAGCCTAGGTTGGGATGCCGAGCTTGCCTTATAAAGGTCTTGGAGAAGAAGGTTTTAGGGGAAGACCTTTCTCTGCCCAAAGGCCCGAGAAGCCTGCCCGTACTGTCCTAGGTAGACCAAAAGTCAGAGTCGGTATTGGGTAGTTTTGTGTGTTCAGTCTCTTTGTCTAAATGGGGCAATCCCAGAAGGGGCACATCACCTTCGAGACCGGAGGCCGTGTGTTGCTGTAACTCTGGTTTGGGTTTCTGTCAGTCAAGTCCTAAACAGGTCAAGAGGCAAAGCCCTTAGAGTTCAGCAGAGCTTGTGACTGCTGAAAAGTTTTTAAGAACATCAGCTTCTCTTTCTTCACCGGCTGGCTTACAGCATGGTCCTACGCAGTGTTATTCCAATCTACATCCCATTGAGGAACTGCATAGAATTGCTCTGTCCGTCAAGTTTCAGGCTCACTTGCTTTGAGAGGGACTGTCAGGCTTGCATTAAGCCTCTGCAGAGGGTGACGGCTGGATTCCTGACAGGGTGCCTGTGAGAGCGAAGGCAGTTTGGATTCTGGAGGAGTTGACGGAATGCTCTGTGGGTCGTTTCAGAGTGGGGCAGCTGCCTTTGTCTTGTACGGAGGTGGGGGAGAGAACTGAAGGGGGATAGAGAAAATTGTCTATAAAGGGGACATTTGTAAATGTTTATTTAGCGCGGTGAGGAAAGATGCTTTTAAGAAGGCACCTGTGTTGACAGTTTAGTCATCTGCACGTTGTTTTGAATGTAACCATTGGTCAAGGGCCGGGGATCGATGGAACGTCCTTTAATTTCTACCTTCCGACTCTGATCCTCTGCATCTCTCTTCCCCCTTCCTCCCTCTTTTTCAGTTCTGGGCCATTCCACATAAACGGGTTCTGTCTCGGGAAGCACCTGTATAGTTTTACTCCCTTTCCCGCTCCATGTGATTCTGGAAAAAAGCTGAGTTTGCAATACAGAGGCAACGTGATTTTTCCCCTTCCCTCTTTTTTCTTTCTTCCTTTTTTTTTTTTTTGCAGAACAGCTGTGTTCTCTTCCAGTCTCAGCCACTGTATTCCCCTCCCAGGCACTCCTTAACTCATCTTCCCTCTGAGAAAAGACGGGGGGCCAACAAGGCAAGGGGAAGAGTCGAGAAGACCCAAAGAAAAGCTTCCTTACTTGAGGGCAGAGCAAACTCTTGTTGTCTTTGTCCAGCTCTGAAACCTGGACACCCCCTTTCCCCCCACCCAGGGGCACTTGCAGTTTTATTTCTTCAGGAATTTCTCTTCCAAGTTAAACTGCAAGGACACAGACTTAAGAACAATGGACGAACACAGGTTAAAATGAACTTTAAAAAACAAAACCCAGAAATGGATTGCTTCCTGTGCATTACAAGCGCTGCAGGCTCCAGAAGAACCCATTTTCTGAGATTGCCGGGAGATAGCAGCGGTGGTCCTGGATTGGGGCGGCAAAGACACTGGGGCTGTTGGTCCCCTCGCTGAGGAACTTCTGTCAACCAAGAAAGACTCTTTAAGCTGCTGTTTACAGCACAGATAATTATTTATTTTCTCGGTTCCCTTTTCCTCATAACCGTGTCTTTCTTTGTTTTGTTTTGTCTATTTATCACAACTGAATGGGAACAGTTTTCCTTTTGCCTGCAACCATTTCGGAACCAGTTGGCCACCTCCTAGTTTGCAGAGGGAATTCCCCCCTTCTTCCCTCTCAAAAATCTAGAACTGGCGCTGCACCGATGCAAAAAAGAAAGAGAGACAGTGGCATGATTTCCTGCGCACAAGCAAAAGCGCACTCTTCCCGTGGGGAGCAATTGCACTAAGACCAGGCTGGGTAACCATGGGGGTCCGTGTGCGTTGATAGGCTGCTCGTGCCGATTGGCCACCAACAAGAGAAGCTGGCACGGTTTCAGCTGTGATTTCCTGCTTTTCATCTTTGATAGTTGTGGTGAAAAAAGGCATCCTCGGTGCACCTTCTAGGAAGACTCTTCAAGCCGTACCCTGCTGGACTTTGGGGTGACAACCGTGGCAGTGACGGCAAAGGATGCGGGCACACAGCCGACAGTTTTGGTATCTTGACTATTCTTAAAACTCAGTAAGTGGCATACGTGCGGTGAGGGGTGGTGACCTCTTTTACGCCAAGCACAAAACGGACTCGAGAAATCTCTTAGGATGCTGCTGACACGTGGGTTGCTTGATTTAAAAACAAAACACAAAACCCTGGCCACCCCCTTCGTGTTGCAGGCTTTTCCCGTGGTTCCTCTGCATACTCAAGCTGTGGATTGGGAACCTCGCTGCAGCATCTTGTTGTTAACAGTCACATAGGAAGCCCGATCCTTCCCAATAAAAATGTAGCTGCTCCTAACCTGGAGGACCTTCAAAGTACATTCTTTTTGAGAACGAGGTTGAAAACCTCCAACCAAAGTTTCTTTTCCTTTTAAAAAAGGAGGGCGAGGGGTGAGATCAGTTGCTGAAATGTGAACACTTGTGTGCAGTTCAGGAAGATTGTGTGTGTGTGTGTGGGGGGGTGAATCTTCTGTCAGAAACCCCCCACCATCAAAAATGGTTTCATCTTCAGTGTCAAAAGAGGAAGGGAGGGGACAGGGTTGCTTCAGAGAGTTTGTTGGGTGGGGGTTGGCTATTTCTCAGGGAAAGGGCTTTTTTTTTTTTGGGCTACATCCCCCCCTCCCCCCCGGATGCAGCACCGTTACTCACAAGAGAGAAATTTCAAGGATTGTGGGAAAAGCTGATCGAGCTAGCCTGCGCAGTCTTTCACCTCTTTTCCCCCCTTTATCCCATCCTATCAGCCAGAGGGGGAAAGAATGAAAGAATAGATCTTGAAATTTTGTTCAAGGAAGTTGAAAAGTCAGGTGCAAATGGTCTCATGGGTAGTTCCAAAGAGAGGAGTCTCTCCTCCCCTGCCCTCTCCCCCACCCCCAGAAAGAAGCTTGCTCAGTAGTAGGAGCAAGGAGAGACTCTTTATCCACAATGGTCGGTCCTTCTAAAATAGGGCAGTGTGTGTTAGTCGAAGACTGGTCGGTGTGATGAAAAGTGTCCTATGTTGGTTTTCCCCAAACCTCGGTGTCAGGAGGAGCTAGCGCTCAAAGGTTCCTGCAAAAATTCCCCTCCCATCTGATCTCCGATATCCCACTGTGATCACTGACCCCCCCCCCCTCCAGTCCCCCTCACCCAAACTTCTAGCAGGAATTGAGAATAAATAGGTATATATATATTTTTTCCCCTGTATGTGATGGACTACTTTTCCTCCCCCCCCCCCCCCGCTAACGTAAAGCAAAATCTCTGCAAGAGATTTATGGTACTAATCCTATAATTTAAGCAAATTATTATTATTATTATTATTATTTGTATAGACTGACCAGAGGAAACAGCCTCACTGTGTAAGGGAGGGTTGTTTGGTAGGTGTTAGGACTTTAACCTTTTTACTTTGTTTTTTCTTAAGTGCAATAAAATCTATCAGGGAGCTTAAGAGGGCAATTTGTTGCCTGGAATTGCAAGCTGGAGAGGCAAAATTGGATTTTGTGAGCCCCTTCATGTGTTTGACTGTGATTCTCTCTCACACACACATTTATACACGTTTTTTGCTGCGTTCACACTACATTTAAAAACAAAAACGCTGACGCTGGGATCGTGTTCCCTTTTTTTTAAAAAAAAATTGCTAATGTTTGTCATTCCTTTTCTGTTGTGTGTGTGGAGTTTTCTTTTGTTGACACCATCTTCTAATTAAATGAAAAGCTGCGTTCATTGAGTGGCTTCTCTCAGTCTCTTTGGGGCCTAGAATCCGTGACTCGTTTTGTCTTTTGCTGGCGCAAAGAGGAGGCGCGGGTAAAGAGGCAGGATGTTTTCCTAGTGAAACACGGTGTTGGTGGGAGGAGTGGGGTTGTATGTTGAAAAATGGGCCAGGATTTATGGTGGGTTTGCCCACGTGTGGTGGTGGTGTCTCTCTGAAGAGAGCAGAGAACCGCATTACATTTGGGCTTCGTTTGTGTTGGGGGCGATTAATCTGCAGGCTTCCCTGCAAACACAGAGACTCTCTCTGCCTTCCTAAGGAATTTGTTTTCACTAATATGTCTGTCAACACATTACCCGTGCTGATTTGTCATCCCTATGCATACACACATGGCCACATTCACAAACCGTTTTTTCATCTCTTGGAGCGAGGCGCATCGAATGCTAGGCAAGGAAGCAGGTCTGAGATGAAGGAGAGGGTGGGAATGATGGTGGTTGATGTCGTGAAGGAAAACCAGCCTTCCTCCATGCAAGGGAAAGGAACCCTGCTTTCGTCACGTGGTCCTTCCCCTTAGAATACCAGGAAAGCCGTGCAGGAGACCGATAGATGGGATGGTTGTCGAATGTGCCACACCTTTTAAAAAGAAGCAATAATCTGCTGGACTGGTGCCCTCTGGTGTGAGGAAAGAGGACAGCAGCCTAAAGGAGCAGGGGTCAGGTTTGGTGCTGGGGCCAGAATCTTAAAGCAACTGGCAAATCCACTGCTTTTCTCCTGCCGTTCGAGAGCTGGGATCTTGCTTATGTGCACGTCTTGACACATTCCTAAAGAGCCATGGTGGGGGGGAGGCGTTTTCTGACCCTGGTCCCAGGTGGGCAGTACTTCTAAATGACTTTTCCATTTGAGCAGGGCAAAGCCCTGTTGGGCTAGAAGAAGAAGTCATCTAGTCTAGAAATTGTGCATCCACAGGTGGCCAGTCGGATGTTCTGGGTCCCTGCAACCCTCTCCTTGCCCCTTCTTATTTGGCCTGAGTATCTGGTATATTTGGGGGCCCTAACGCTGCCCTTGGAGATTTCAGCTTGGTCCGAGTGTATGTTGGCGGGTTTTTGATCTCTCTGTTTCGAAAGCCCCTGACTAACCTGAGCTTGTCGGAGTTCGAAAGCAAAACAGGGTTGGCCATGGTCAGTACTTGTCTGGGAGACAGGACGTCTGGGGTTGCGACGTAGAGGCAGGCAATGGCAAGCTGCTTCCGAATGCCTCTCGCCGTGAAAACTTCATGGGGGGGGGGCGGTGTCGCTGAAAGTCAGTTGTGATTTGATGACACTTTAAAAAGAGATAAAGACGTTTCAGCAAACAAAATGAGAACACAACCATGTCAAAGAGGACCCGTAAATCAGTGTGGGGAGTTTAGGGGCACACTATGTGATCCACAGAATCTTCCTGGAGCCACTTGCAATGCTGGCTTCTCCGTGTGGCTTTGGTGGCTTAGCGATATTTCGGGTTGCGTGGGGTGTGTGTGTTTCCCTGAGGAGGCTGTGCCTGCCTTCCCACAAGCCACCCACGGTGGGTAGTATTGATCTTGCCTGCAATGCTGCTATCCTGCTTTTCCTCTAAAGAGCTCCAGGCCAGCATGCTGGGTTCTTTTATTCTCACAACAACCCTGTGAGGTGTGTTAGGCAGGGAGTTGAGTGGCTTGTGTTCACCCAGTGAACTTAATGGCCGAGTGGGACTTGAACCCAGATCATCCTAGTCTGATGATCTTAAATACACCACTGGAGAGGCTTTCATGGGCCACAGACCCCACTTCTTTGCGACAGAGTCTAGAAGCGCAAATAATCGTGGGGATGGAAGCTGGGGACGTATTTGCTTTGTGCAATATACCTTTTGTGCAAGATGCCTGCTGTGACCCGGGTGGCGTTCCGAATGCGTTTATTGTGTCTGTATTGGCAATCCGCCACCATTATTCATTTCTACAGAGAAACTGGAAGAACCTCTGGGCAGGGCTAGAGGGAGAGGAAACAGATGAACTTTGAAATGGGGTGGGGGGTAGAAGGCTGTGAAAAGTCCTTGTAGAAACTAATGTGCCCCCTTGCTTTTGGTGAACCATGCTGATACTGATCTTCTGTGGGTAAGGACGAAAAACCCCTGAAACTTTGGGTCAGGCAAGGAAACCCAAGATGCCTGCATGTAGATGCACTGGCTTTATGAAGGATTCCTAAGGAGGGAATCTGTTTAGCACCAATTAAAGAAAGCGGATGCCTGCACAGAGAAACCTGCAAGGGAGGGGGGGGGTCGTATCTTGTCCTTTTTGTAGTTAGGTGGTGCCAATGATTTGGAAGAGGGCCCAGCTGCACTTCCGTGTTGACCCCAATGTCTTGGCCTTAAAAGCCAGGAGGCCTCGTCATTCGTTGTCCCTGAAATGCCTGCAACGGTGCCAGCCTCTCTAGGTAGACTTTGCCCTAGCACCAGTGGGGCGTTGCAGATTCCAAAACGTGTCAAACCGGTAATGAATTTTGTCCTCCTTTTCATGTTACCCGATCTTATGTCAGCAGTTGTTGTCATTCTAGCACTTTGGGGGGTTTGGGGAGGAGGGAGGGTTAAAAACAATTTGATTATGTTTTCCTTCTGTTGCTTTAGTAAAGGTCATCCAAGGACCAGAATTTGCTTTATTTAAAACTGTAGGGAATTGATTGTGTGTTAGTGCATCTACCGGGTTTTGTTTATAATATACTTGATTGAAATAAAAGCATTTTCTAACGTAATCTGGGCTTGTCTGTTGTCCCCTTTATTCCCAGACCTACAACGCAAGGCCCCCTGTATTCAGTCAGTTTCATCTACGAGAGACAAGTTTTGATCAAGTGAAGAGGTACTCTTCCCTCCCCAAAAAATCTGGTAGCAGATTTTCTTTTCAAAAATGCATACATTTTTTGGAGTGGCAGACAGGCACTATCTTAGAAGAGCCGTTCTTTCTTCCCTCTTGCACAGAAGGGAATACTGCTATGATACGGGCATCTACATCCCAAAATGAGTGATACCCAGGGCTTTTTTTCAGCTGGAACGCGATGGAACGGAGTTCCGGCACCTCTTGAAAATGGTCACATGGCCGGTGGCCCCGCCCCCAGATCTCCAGACAGAGGGGAGTTGAGATTGCCCTCCGTGCCACTTGGCGCAGAGGGCAATCTAAACTCCCCTCTGTTTGGAGATCAGGGGGCGGGGCCACCGGCCATGTGACCATTTTCGCCAAGGGCGATTTAAACTTTAAAAAACTCCTCCCTTCTTCCAGCTGACCCAAAGTGACATCATTGTGCAGTCCTGAGTTCTACCAATGAGTTCCACCACCTCTTTTCCCAGAAAAAAAGCCCTGGTGATATCCATAAGCTAGTATAGCTGATTAGTTAAATTAACTAAACTGAGAAACTGGATTTCTTATATTGCGTGACAGCCCTGCTCATTATATCTAATAAGTTCCAGCACCTTTAAAAAAATTAAATTCATCTGCCCCTTTGATGTGGGAGAGCCTGCTGAATGTTGCTTACTTGGAACTGATGTTTGCAAAATGATACTGGCTAAAGGTTGTCAGGTCGGATGGGCAGAAGGAAGAGAGAGTTGCTTCTTTCCCCACAATATAGCTGAGCCAGAGACTCCAACAGCAGAATAATTTACGCCTTAGAACTGAATGGGAATCCTTGAGCACTGAACATGAACTGTCTCAGTGAAGGCTGACGTACACAATCAGGTGCGGAAGGCAGGTTTGGTGGTTGCTTTTGGAATTCTCTTTTGGACTTGTTTCTCCTTGGTGCTGTGGTGGAAATGGGATCTGTCGCTCGTCCCATTTGGCTGTAGGGGTGCGCATGGATTTGCAATGGATTCACAGCCATAAAAGAGAAGCAGCTGCTGAGTGTTCCACTAGGTGGCAGTAGCTACCTACCTGGTAGAAACAACTGATGTGCTCCCCTTGTGCAAATAGTCCCAGGGTCGAACCATACGAGACAAAATACACCTGAATTACACTCAAATACACTCGAATGACAAAACACACTCGAATTACCTGTGTAATTCGTGTGTATTTTGTCTCGAGTGGTGAGACCCCCCCCCCCAGAGGGGTCCCTGTGTTAATTTATAGCAGCAAAAATAAACAGGCATCTTCTAACAGAATTTTATTCCAGAGTTTGCTTTTGTGGACCAGAGAGCGCTACTTCAAATGCAAGAAGAGTGATACTGTGCTGGTAGGTCTTTTATCTGTTTCTGGGTACATTGTGGGAAGTGGGGGTTGAGGAGTCTTGGGTCTACAAAGGGGGAAGTTGTAACAATCCCTTTGGCACAATTCTGCCACCTGCAAGTGGGCCAAGGTACTGGTTTTTTAAAAATGTGTACGCCAGTTGTAATCTGGATGTAGCTGCCCCTCTTCCCAATACAACATCTGTGGTTTCTACACAGGGGAGGGCTTGTACGCTTTCCCCCTTTGCTGGCTCAGCCGTTGATAAAACGCAGCGACCCTGGGGCTTCCACATGGCAAGTTTCCCTGCCCCAGTCCCCCAGCAGTAGCATTCCTCTCCCTTGGACCACCAAGGCTTTTGCCTTTAAAAAAAAAATCTTTGTATTGCAATATCATATGTATGCAATATTAGGTATAACAGATACTCTTGAATTTGCAGCTTTTATTTCTTTAAAAAGTCTCTCGCCCCTTCTGTTGCAAAGAGATGCCTTTCCCCTTATATCTCCACAAGAGAAGAGGCTAGGGACATACTTTGTAAAAGTGAAAGCTGAGAATTCAGAGAACCTGTTGCAGCTATTGTTACAATGGTGTATTGATATAATGATACTCTAATGCCCGTACCATACAAAATAAGTCCCCCAGAGGTGGGGCGGGGGAATGGCTGCTGCAGAGACAATGTTGGGGAGAACTATCCACACAGCAGCGATTCAGGCTTTACTGTAATGTTTTCTGAAACTTCAGGTCAAAGCAGTTTTGAGAAAGATCACGGAAAAGCGAGGGAAACCCCAGGAGATGCACAACTGCGTCGTCGTGCTATGGGGAAGCAGGGGGGGGGAACCTGCTTTCCAACAGCATTGAACCTGGGGGCAGACAGGACATGTGGAAATGGTCTTAAGCAGGTGCAGATGCTTGCACAGCCTCATCTGCCAAGGTACACTTTACATTTCCTTTTGAAAAGCAGGAGAAGGGGGGGCCTAACCTGGCCACCCCTCAGCGTTAGGGTAGCTGTCATAAAAGCCCTGCCTGCTTCTCCTCTTCACTGACATTCATTCCAGTATCAATCATGGCTGTTTGCAGAACCTTTCTGGATTACCCCAACACAGCCTTGCGAGTAATTCCCCATAAACTGTCAGCTCATAATTATATATTTAACCGCTCTACCTGCTCAGCCCAAATTTGAAATTTTACTCTTCCTCATCCCAGTTTCTCAGATTTCACTAGCCATATATTTTCAAGGTTCACTTTGTTTGTTTACTTCATTTTGCAGCCTTACGGGCTAGAAACTTTGTGGTTTTTTTAAAAAAAAGTTGATTCTCAAAATGTTGGTTTTATGTGCCTAGTAGTATGTTTTGTGCTTTTTCCACACTTCCAATATTGCAGAGTGCTCCCAGCTCTGGCCCAGCTATCACATGTGACTAATACTGCCTTTCTCTTCCTTAATAAATAATCCCTATTAAGTGGGGGAGAGGTCCCTTCCCCCAAATATGAGGCTTAAATCCTACATGGGCTGTAGTGCACATTTGATTTCACTTCCAAATTTTCTCCCGTGTTCACAGCATGAATAAGTGCCGCACAAAGTGCAAGTGTTGCAGGCGTGTTTTGGGGGGGTTATGAGAACGGCCATTGACTTTTCCCAATCTTGTATCCTGGAGAAAAGATGTAGCTGCCTGTGGGCTCATCCTCTTTAGTGAGTGGTTTTGCATTAGGGAAACCCTTCCTAGCATTGACTTGATTGCAATGAACCCTTTCTGTGTTTCCCAGATCATTCTAGGGCACATTCTAGGGCGCATACTCAGTTCCCACAAGTAGCACCTCTCCAGCACCCTTTGTAGAAGCAAGCATGCACACTAGGATTAGGGTTACCAACAGACCTGGAGTATGATGTCCTGTTTCTTTAATGCAGACAAAATGTATGGAAATGGGTGGGTGAAGTCTTGCATGGCCTGGAGGTAAATGACACCACCTGGTCAATAACATTCCCTTAAGTCTCTGTTAAAGGGACAGGACATTTTTCTATAGGCAGTTGGAAACCCTACCCGGGAGGACACCCCTAAGTGTCTCCACACCTGAGAGTTATATTCAGTAGCAGACAAAACTGCCTTTCAAGCAATTTGTCCACCTCTGCTAGTCTGACCTAACTGCAGGGTTCCCTGGGGCTGTTTGCAAACCACCCTCCCTAATCCGTTTTGTCCGGGTTGGCTTCCTTTTTCTTGTAGATCTTGTCCAGTGTAGCGAGCGCTCGTATCTGCCCCATCTGATGTCTCATGGAATGGTCCAAGTTGACTGTGTATTTCAGGTACTTCGCCCCATCCTGTACAGTGAAGGGGAAGTCCTGGGACAAGAACTTCTGAAAGAGTTCTGGGTCGCCATCCAAGGCCATGATGCTCTTGAGTTCCTTGTTCATGGAAAAAAGCTCTTTGCAGTTGTCCACGAAGACCTCCCACAGTGGCCGCTGGTCAAAGTCACTGGGTGGCTGGCACTGCTGGTTGTCTTGCATGCACTGCAGCACCCAACTCAAGCGGCATGGCCACTGGTTGGCCAAGACTACCCAGCCTGCCACTGACCGGGGGCAGATGCTGTGCCGGAGACTGTGCTGCTGCGTCATGAGCCGGAGCGTGATGGGGATGGTGTTGACGATCCTCTTCATCTGGATAATGCTGTCTGGGATGTATCTGTAAAGGCAGTCGAGTTCGTCGTGCAAGCAGTGGAAAGCTTCGTGGATGTACTGGACGGCCTGGGCGTCGATCTGGTGCTGGTCCATTTCCACAGAGGCTTCCAGGTCTGCCAGGGCAGCGTCCTTCCCTTTGGACTTTCGGACTCCCTGTTCCACGTTCCTTGTGATGATCCTGTACATCAGGTCTTCCCGGTTTTGGAAGGTCTCGTGCAAAAACCGCATCTTTGACCTGGTGCCAATTTCTGGGATGGAGAAAGGTAGCGACACGGTGCGGTTGAGGTACAGGTAGCCGTTGTCAGCCATGCCCTTCATGCTGCCCGCTTGCTCTAAACAGGAGGTGATGATGCAGGGGTCTACCACCAGAATGAAAATGAACGGCGCGTTAGTGTCTGAAAGCAACGTGTTGATGGCATTCAGCACCCCGACCACCCGTTCCGGGTAGCACATGTCCAAGCTGGTAATCTCAAAGACAATCCTCAGCCGCTGCCTCTCAAATATCTCCATGTAATAGATAAAGCTGGTGAGAAGTTCGATCTCTCTTTTTACTGCACTCATGAAGCCCAGGTGACTGGTGAATTTCTGGTTGTTGGTCATGCTCTCTATCTTTTTCTTCTGAGTGATAATCAGGTGCTTAATGACTGGGGCAACAGCCAGGACGACCCCCGAGCCAGAAATGGCAGCAAAGACACTGCTAATGACTTTCAGGGTGCTCCCATCCCTTATCCCTGGCACAAATAAGACAACTGTAGCCAGGCTCGCCCCTGCTAGCAAGATGACCACGAGTCCTCCAGCGGCCAAGGCGACTTTCTTTTTAAGCCTCCACTCATTCTGGCTGAACCCAGAGGCAAATCGCGGCCTGGTCCCCACAACATGGTAGAAGCTCAGAGGCAGAGGCCCAAAATGCTGACGGATGTGATCACAGAGGGTGGTGACCAGCCCAGCCCACAGCTTGTCGCTTCCAGCGTACTGCCAGGCACTGAACCGTATGAAAAGGAAGTCGATGTTCTTCCTTCTGAGGTGGACCTCCGTGATGACCGGCTCATAGAAGACCAGGTACCACAGGAGAGTGAGGTAGTTCAATCCTTCTGGTCGGCGTGGCTTCTGGTGCGTTCTCCGGTATTCATTTTCTTCCCTCCGGCAGGATTCTTTGTGCATACATCCTGCCACAGTGGAACAACAATAAATGGCATCAGCAGCAGCAACAACAGGCCTGTCAACTTTTCAGAATCCAAAGGAGAGCGGCCTAGGACCAGCTTCCTATACACTCGTCCCTTGTCTGCATGATTTCAGCCATCACAGTACATAAACTGTTCAAATAACAACAACAACAGTGCTTATATACCACTCTTCTACACACATTAGTGCCCCACTCTTAGCGGTGAACAAAGTCAGTGTCATTATTATCCCTCAAGACAGCTGGGGAGCTGGGCTGAGAGGAGTAGCTGACCCAAGGCCACCTGCTGAGCTCATGGCAAAAGTAGGCGTCGAACCAGCAGAGTGCTGGCTTGCAGCCCAAACACTTAATCCCTATGCTACAGCAACTCTCAGAATAACTGTGCTTATATACAGCTCTTCTGGACAGATTAGTGCCCACTCAGAGTGGGGAACAAAGTCAGCATTATCTTTCTCCCCACAATCCATCTGGGGAGCTAGGCTGAGAAGAGTGACTGATGCAAGCCCACCTGCTTAGCTCAGGGCAGAAGTGGGTGTTGAACCAGCAGAGTGTGGATGCACAGCCCAACCACTTAACTGCTCTGCTAAAGCAGCTCTCATAATAATAACTGGACTTGTATACAGCTTTTCTAGACAGATCAGTGCCCCACTCAGTGCGGCGAACAAAGTCAGTGTTATTCTTATCCCCACAATACCGCTGGGGCTGAGTGGCTTACCCAAGGCCACCAGCTGTGCTCACAGCAGTAGTGGGAGGCAAACCAGCAGAGTGCTGATTCACAGCCCAACCACTTAACCACTTGCCCCCTGGCTGAGCAGAACAGGGAAGAAGATCTGTTTGCTGGGATGGTTGAAAGTTGATGCATCCTCGTGATTGCAGAGATATACTTCCCCCTTCGTCAAGATAGTTTCAGGTGGGTAGCCATTGTTGGTCTGTAGTAGAAAGGCAAGAGTAGGGTCTAGTAGCACCTTAAAGACCAACTAGACGTCCAGGGTGTGAGCTTTCAGAAGTCAAATAATCTTTGACTGTTGAAAGCTCCATACCCTGGAAATCTTGTTGGTCTTTAAGGTGCTATCGGACCCGAATCTTGCCTCTTTCATGATGTCTCACTTGACACACCGCAGCAAGCAACTTATACCCTGGCCATAACACTGTCTCCAAGTGTAACAGTCTTTCCCCCTGTCATCCATTGTGAAGGTGGTGGGGGGCGGAGGGAACATAACTAGAGAGAGCTCTAAATTTGTCCTCGGCCTTCAGTATCTGGGGCAAGCAGTCAGGTTTTCCTATCTCCGCTCTGCTCCAGATTCCATCACATTGATTTTGACTTGTAGAAATGGCTCGGAAAGGATCGTTGACAACCGTTAGCTTTATGTAGCTGGCCTCATCTTAATGTCTGCTTGTCTGTGTGAGGCCAGGACACGAGTCCACTTGAATCCAGTGGGACAAAGTTGGATTATGAAGAGACGCTGTCTGCTACTCCAGATGCAACCATGAAGCCAGAATGGGATAAACATCTGTAACAACAGGACTTGGCAGCAGGAATTTTGGGACAGCTGGAATATGAGGCCCTGGGCCTGCTGCACCCCATTTGCTTTTGGGCAAAATGTGATGCTGGCCAGGAGGACAGAAGGGGATGGAAACCTTGGTTGAATGGGGGACTGGTTTCTATGGGGGGAGGCCTGATAGGCTTTCGTTCTAAATAGTTTCCACAGAAAGTGAGGCATGTGCAACCTGATACATTTATATACAAAGTTTGTTCGTACCCTGCCTTCATGCCCCGTCCGGGCCACCGAGGCAGCTCCAGCACATAAATCTGGAAACACATTGAATACACATCTGCCATAACCTTTTTGGCTATCCCCACGTATGGATCTCCTCTTTTCCTTGGGACTGACCTGCGATGTTTTCCAGGAGTGAGTGGAGACGGGTTCCGCAGGGCGAGTAGAAGCCCACAGTGACCGGGGTGGAGGTGTGGCACAGCGTCTTGGAGAGGGAGCAGCAGTAGATGTCATCTTCTGTCAGGAGATCTGGGGGTAGAAAAATAACACCGGCATCCATAAGCTTAGTGAAATGATCGCAGGAATGGACGGTCGACTCCTTAGCTCATGTGGAGCCACTGGGCCTCTCCCGGCTTCTCCGCCGACGCTGTTAGTGAGCCTGTGGTTGGGTGGCACAAAAGGACATCTAATGCTTTCTCAGGCTAGGGAGAGACTTTGTCCTTAAAGGAGACAAGTCAGCTTGCCTTCTGCAGCCCTGGACGTGGTATTCATTCATTTATTTTGTGTCTCTAACAGTTGGTGAAGAATTTACAATCCTGTGTACTTACAGTGCAATCCTGTGCTGAGTTACTCTACTTTAATCCCGCTGGTTTAAATGGAATTAAAGTGGAGTAACTCTGCATAGGATAGCGACACCAACAATTGAACTAAAGCAACGATTGAACTTTTTCGTTCTCAGGATTCTAGAGATGTGTTTGAAAACACAAAGGTATTGCCTACAAAGGGTAGTATTGTAAGGATTACTGAGATTTTTATTATATAAACATCATCATCATCATTAAACGTAGCTAGCATGATGTAATGGTGTATTGGACTGGGGAGACCCAGGTTCGAATCTCCATTCTACCACGGAAGCTTGCTGGGTGTCCTTGCACATGCACTCATAGCCTCACCTATCTCACAGGGTTGTTATGAAAATAAAATTGAGCGGAAGAGAATGATGTAAGCTGCTTTGTATCCCCAAGGGAAAGAAAGATGGGGGTATAAATGGAAGCAAATAAATGGATTCCCCCCCCCCCCTCTAGCAATATATAAATGCTATTACTAGCAGGTCACCTCCAGCGTAGCTTATCTTGTTTTGTGTTCACACTTCGTACTAGCAAGGAGCTGCCTTTTAATAGCTCAGTTCTTTCTGGACATCATTTCTTAGTCTCTGTGAACTAACCGAAGGATGGACCTGCAGCAAAGAACTCCGGTTTCATCCGGCAGCTTGACTCTGGCAAAGCTGACCTTGATTTCCAATAACAGTGTTAAGGAAATACTGTTGAAGAAATATAAACAACGTAGCGTTCTCCAGAAAACCGACCACCCCAAATCAAACTGTGAAGCAGGATGTAAGTATTAAAACCCAGGCAGGAAACTCCCCAACAGGCCAAACTTTTATGTTCATCGCAAGAGCCCCTGAGTGAAGGTAGTCGGTTGCAGGCCTCCTGCCCAGGAAAAGAACACCCCTAATTTCTTGGCCATCTAATTCTCCGAAGCGGCTTGTGCAGTCCTCTGCCTCCTGGCTAAATGATGTGGGACGGTGATTACATATATTTGTCCTGGGAACATTGGGTACACTCCGTCCTACCTGTACCAATTTTCCAAGTCCAATATTTTTGATGGGAAGGGACACGTGAGAATGTAAAATGTAAACATAACTTGGATAATTAGCTTGCAGAACTCACAGCTATCATATACTCACAGCGTGCTGACCTATGTAGGTGGGGAAAATGTCAACTGGCCACCTGCAAATGAATACTTTTTGTTACCCATAACAGGACTTTTTTTTTTAAGGTAGAATTTATTTGTTGATGCCGTTGTCCTCAAAGAGTTTAGCCTCCTATATCTTCCTTGTGTTTTTGTTTTAAAAACTGGCTTAGGAGCCTCTGGAGGCATTTTGGTGTAGTGGTTAAGAGCGGCAGGACTCTTACCTGGAGAACCGAGTTTGATTCCCCGCTCCTCCACTTGAAGCCAGCTGGGTGACCTTGGGTCAGCACAGCTCTCTCAGAGCTCTCTCAGCCCCACCCACCTCACAGGGTGAATTTTGTGGGGATAATAATAACCTACTTTGTAAACCGCTCTGAGTGGGTGTTAAACTGTCTTGAAGGGCAGTATATAAATGGAATGTTATTGTTATTATTACATTATTAATTGTGTTTTCTACTGTTGCCTTGGCAGGCAGCCGATGCCAACGCTGCACTGGGTTAGAAAAGGCACATGAGACAGGAAGCACTGCCTGCCATGTTCGTTCTCCCAGGAAGAATCTCCATATCTTTTATCAGAAGCACCAGAAATCCAACATGTGCACCTCCAATAACTACAACGACATTTGATTTATATACTGCCCTTCAGGGCATCTTAATGCCACAGTCAAAACAGTTTTACAAAGCATGTTGTTATTATCCCCACAACAACAATCACCCTGTGAGGTGGGTGGGGCTGAGAGAGCTCCTAGAAGCTGTGACTGGCCAAGGTCACCCAGCTGGCTTCAGGTGGAGGAGCGGGGAATCAAACCCGGCTCTCCAGATTTGAGTCCTGCCGCTCTTAACCACTACACCAAAGTGGCTCTCTCCACACACCCCTGTAGCACCACTGTCCCTGCTGAGGTGTAAATGGAACAAGATGGCAAGCGTTCGAGACCCTCTGTGAGGTCATTAGCATGCCAGAGTAAGGCTGGGGCATCCTGGCTGAAACCCCCCTCTGACAACGAGTCTTACTAGGCGGCTTTGGGTGATTTGCTCTCTCTCAACCTAACCTACTTCACGGGGATGTTGTGAGGAAGAAGGCCGATTATGCCACCTTGAACTTCATGGGATGAGGGGGGTGTCAAAATGTAATGGAGTGTGATGATTTCGTGTGTGTGTGTGTGAGAGAGAGAGAGAGAGAGAGAGAAATAATGATTCTGGTTTAAGACAGGCAAACTCTGTGCGTGCCTGAGAGAAAAAAAGTTTATGTGTATCTGTTTGACTGAGCCTATGTAAAGAAACTTTAAGAACTGAGAACTATCTTTGAAACCATCAAGCTTAAATACTAGTGTGAAACCGATATGCTGCTTGTCAAAAATAAACGTTTATTTTGGTTTTGGTTTTTTCTCATCCGAGAGTATATGTTATTCCTATATCCCATTCCTTTTCTCAGGGTGACATAGTCCCACAAAGGAGCCTGACGCTTGGGCACGTTATTAAAGGGGAAATTTAAATTAAATTTTGGAATATAATTCTTGGTGGCAGCAATCCACCCAGAGGGTATAAGAAGAGGGTTAAAGGCAAAATCTAAAAAATCGGAAAAATAAAGAGGGTCATAATGTGGAGCAGTGGCTTTCCAGTGCTGACCACGTTGGACTGCAGCCCTGTATACGTTGCCACCGGGAGTTGCTTTGTACATTTGCTAGATAATTCAGGAGGGCCTTCGCAGTTCAGACTAGACCCAGGTTCAAATCCCTGCGCTGCTCAGCAGGTGATTTTGGGACCTGTCACTCTCAGCCCAACTTACCTTACAGGGTAGTTGTTAACGATAAATCAGAGGGGAAGAACAATGCTTTTTGGGTTCATGCTGGGGAGAAAATTGGGGTGTAACTAAATAACCCTGGCCTTGGTCTACAGTCATGACAGGGAGATCCACCTTTCTGTCTTTTTGTTTACAAATTCCAGCAGTGAGTTTGAATCTGAGGAGAGCTTCCAAGGAGGAAACGAGTCCCTGGATCATTACAGGCTCGTGATTCAGCATCATTTCATCTCTGGGGAAAAGAGCCTGTTGCCAAATAACCTGGTAATTAGTTGGGTTACGAAGGGTGGGGTTCCAAATGCATCGGCAAGTAAGTAAACAGAGGCCTGAGGCTGGTTTGGTAGCCGAGTGTTCTGGGAGTCCTAGTTCCAAAAAACGCACCTGTAAATGGTTGTCAGCATCCTCTTTGGATGTGCAGATACCTCCTTTGTTAACCTAAGGTGTTTACTGAAAAGCCTTTGATGGCTGGTGGCTCCTGGCTGCGGAAAGAAGAGAACCTTTTCTTCTCTGGAAGGTGGAGGCTAAAAAGAACAGTTTGGAACTTTGCAATGAAGGCAAGAGAAGGATGCGGTTTCACAGTGGTGATGGGGTAATGGCAGAATCGCTCCAAGTGTGTTTGGGACAACATGTGCTGCTTTAAAGATGTGTGCCTGCCTTGGTGCGGTTTTTCCTCCACCTTATCTATTTATTTACAGACATTAGAGGAGGTAGATCAAGATTGGTAGCTGTGTTAGTCTGTCGGCAGCAGTGGAAAAGAGGAAGAGTCCAGGAGCACCTATAAGACTAACAAAATAGTGGTAGGGTATGAACTTTGGTAAGCCACAGCTCACTTCTTCAGATACCTGTAAGCTCATACCCTACCACTATTTTGTTAGTCTTATAGGTGCTCCTGGACTCTTGCTCTTTTCCACTACGTTAGAGGAAGAAAGACTTCCTCTTGACAAGGAAGCCAGGCTTTTCAAGGCTGATCCTCCTGACCTTTCCTAGCACAGAAGGAAGCAAACAGAAGCCACAAAAGAGCATCAACAGTTTATTTTGAACGTTTATTTTTTTCTGGCTTTACCCACACCCTTAAGAACTAGTGTGTCTTCCTCTCACAGGGCACGCTGTTGAAATGTGTGTCAGTGCAGACAGGTAACTTGCATTCCAAGAAAAGCCTTCCAATTATGTCTAGGCCCTGCCCTTCCCTTCCTATCACCCATCATTATTTTTAAATTAATAATGATCACAGCATAAAATGTTTAGATTTCTTGCCAGTTCCCCTCAAATTCTGAGACTAGGCAACAGTATATAACAGTAATATACACTGTATATTACAGTACAGTAGCTGGGTAATGCTAAAACGAAACACCCCCCCCCCCCAGCAATTATGAAATTTTAAAACCTGTACCGAATATTAATCTATATAAAAATATATTTTGTAGAACCAGAGTAATGCGGTGGTTGGAGATGTGGACTTAGAACAGAAAGACCCAAGTTCAGATTTCCTCCCAACCACGCAACTCACTGAATTACTTTGAACTAGTCATCATCTTCGATCCTAACCTACCTCGCAAGGTTGTTGTGAGGACAAAACAGAATTACCCCCATGTTTTTTGACCTTTCTCCTCTTGCAGGAAAAGGAGTTTAAACAAACGTGATTCATGAACTTTAAATTTTAAAACTGTCCTTTCTCTGTTGCCTTAACTCTGACCATTCAAAGCCATTAGTATTCGCATCCCTTAAAGAATGGCGGGGAGAATAGACTCAAGTCTACATTATAAGTTTGGGGCCAATATAGATTGAACTCCAATTCCTTCTGTTTCTACATTTTGGAGACAGGATTTTGTTGCTAAAACGTCTAGTAGCTTTAAATGTGAACAGAGTGGCTGAAACCTAGTTCTTTTTTTTGTGTGTGATGTATTTTGATTTAATCCATTTTGTCTGAGATAACAAAAGTATTTCAAGCAAGTTCCATCACATTGTCCTGCATTAAACAATCCTCTACTAAATTCTGAACAGAAGTTATTCATCAAGTTTCTTCCATGTTCCAGGTTGCCAATCTCCAGGTAGTGACCACACAATACCAGGAAACCACTGTAGCAAATGTAAATATATTCCTATCCACATATAAAAGTGCGAAGTGCAAAGTGCGATGTGTTCAAATATACAATACAGGAATACACAGTACAATTATATACAGCACATATATCATTCAACCAAGTCTTTACAGTCCATATAGTTCCTTGCTTTCATTTAAAGTGCAACATGCAAAAAATTTTTATACGGAAGCCAATGGAGAGAATCGTGGAAGATGTTCTAACATTCCCAGTCCCAAAATTCAAGATTTGTCCAACAACGCTGACGGGGATGTGCAGGCAATTGTCATTAACCCGTTTCGTGAGAGAAAGCTCACTTCATCTTGGGCATTAAAAAATTCAGACTGGATACAAAAAAATTGTAAGAACCAAACTCATTCTCTGGGGGCTTGAGAAGAAGGTGGTGTTAACGGACTGCAAAGACTTGGTTGAATGATATATGTGCTGTATATAATTGTACTGTGTATTCCTGTATTGTATATTTGAACACATCGCACTTTGCACTTCACACTTTTATATGTGGATAGGAATATATTTACATTTGCTACAGTGGTTTCCTGGTATTGTGTGGTCTCTTTGCAACAGTTGTTCCAGGGCCGCCCGTGGTTTTTCCAGTCCAATCTCCAGGTAGTGACCGGAGATCTCCCGAAATTACAACTCATTTTCATGTTACTGAGATTTGGTTCTCCTGGTGGGAACGGCAACTTCAGAGGGTGGATTTACAATAGAGTGTAGGAGAAATGGAAGTTCTAGAGGGACATTACATGCCCACTGAGCTCCCTCCCTTCTCCAAATTCTACCCTACCCAGCCACCTCCCGCCCCCCAATCTCCAGGAATTTCCCAAGAGAGAGCTGGCAATTCTATGCTTCCCAACTAACGTCGTGTATCCCTACACTTAAACGTCCCCGTGGAAGATGTCTTGTGTAGAGATACTCATAGTAAGATTTGACCACAGTAAAATTGGTTGGCTTTTCTGAAAGACAGACATTTCCAGCTTTAGCTAACGCAAAACAGATTTCAGATATACCTTCCTATCAGTATTTGCAATGTAAGAATCTGATCTCTGGGGTTCAAAGGAGTTTTCAAATTACGAGAGATCCGATCAAGTTTTAACATTTAGTTACAACTATGAATTATATTATTACTTATTAGATCGTTATCTGGCCATACCTCCAAGAAGTTCAGAGCAAAGGACATGGTGGCTTGCTCCTGTTTTACCTTCACAACAGCCCTAGGAGGTAGGCTAGTCCAAGAGAGCGTGACTGGCCTAACACCACCCAGTGAATTTCATGGAAGTGTGGAGAAAGAAAAGCCTTTCAAATATATATAATTTCATATGTGCATGAAGGGCTTTTTCCTCCACTCTGCCATGAAATTCACTGAGTGAATATAATATTTCTGAAAAGACATACCCATGTGTCTGTAATTCTCCACAGTCGATAACATAATGACATTCAAATTAGCTTAGAAAGGAAAAATTAATTAACTTCCCGGCTAAAACTGAAGTTGATAACAGCAGAGGTGTTCCTGGTACTCTCCATCAGCTTTCTAACCTCTAGTGTTCTTTTAAAATCGACGGCTTGGAAGCGTATTTGTGTGTGTATGTGATTTACGCATAGTTTTAAAGTACAGATTTGTAACGTCTGAATTTCTGCATTTCAAATCATCGCTCTCTTTTTCAATCCAATTTTTCTGAACGAGGTCATGATGAACAATGTTGTCATAACTTCCTCCCATTCACCCAAATGCGGCTGTTGTAAGTCTGCCCGCAGTCCTACCTTTCTTGGCGAGACAGTCGGCGTTTGCGAAGTGGGACCCCTCGTGAGGTTCCTCGTGTCGTAACCTGGTGACTTCTTCATCGCTGGAACTCATGAGTACTTGAGCCGGCGGCTCTCCCACCAGAGTTCCAAGGTAGGCAGGACCCTGTGGGAGAGAGAAAGAGAAGACGGGACTCACCGGACAAGTTTGCTAAACTTCCCTTGGAAATTTTTTTTAAAAATGTCAAGTTGTGGGTGAGAATCCTGCCACAGGTGAAACTGTTTTCCCGGCGCTTCGTTTTAGAAGTTTGTTACCAAAGAAGCAGAAAAAGCAGTCAAGAGAAACGCTGCCTTTTGCTAACGCTGTTTCTGTCTGTGACACAAAACTTCCTCAACAGTTCCAAAGTTCCACTTGAAGTTTAAAAAAAAAAAAGAAGATAAAATCCAGAAGGTGTGGTAGATTCAAATGCATTTTAATTTGCTCTGGCCTTGCATACCAACCAAAGTAATTAAGAAGGCAAATGTGTCAGTCACTTAAGAAAAGCAGTGACTCCACAGCATGCGGAATGGGTGTAGGCTGAGCTCTGGACAGCAGAGAGATGTGTTAAAAGGCAGAAAACATCCCGTATCTGTGTGCCGTTTAAGCTTTTTTATATGCACCAAGTTTAATCCAAATCGAGGGATTCCTTCATGAGCTTTAACACTCTCTCTTTTCATCCCAACCTGGACAAAAGTGCCTGGAGAATTCTTGACGGCTGAATTCTGTTCTGCTCAAAAAACTCCAGTCTAGGTAAAGTAGAAACCCGTGAGCTGAATCTCCCAGTTCTATTCAACTGTGCATTAAGCTGCTCCCTGATGCACAAACCGCTTGCATGTGAGGAAGTTTACTTGTATCAGGAACAGATCAGTAGGATGTAACCCAGGCACTGGAACATACGGTGGCCTGGTGATTGTGGCCCTGAGTCTGGGCAGAAAGGGGTAGGGGAAGTATAAATTTTATAAATAAATAAGAACAAATCTCATCCCCCCCCCTCCATGAAAAGTCACATCTGGCCCACCCAGTTGCCAGCTCAGAGAATCCCCCTCTGTTACCAGAAACGGATAGAAATTAGTAAACTGATATTATTTTAATTGAAAATGTCAAACTCGAGGACAAATGATTAGGAAAGCAGCGTCAGTGTGGCATAGTTACCACCTTTTGACCAGTAAGAATTGGGTTAAAATCCTTGCTATGCCACGAAACTCAATGGGTGACCTTGGACTTGAAGTTGCACATCTCATGGGGTAGTGGGGAGGCTAATATGAGAAAAGGGAACCATACTGAGCTTGTTGGCCGACGAGTGGGAGAAAATTGTGGCAAAGAGCCAGTTTGGTGTAGTGGTTAAGAGTGCGGGACTCTAATCTGGGGAGCCAGGTTTGATTCCCCACTCCTCCACTTGAAGCCAGCTGGGTGACCTTGGGTCAGTCACTTAGAGCAGCAGGACTCTAATATGGAGAGCCAGGTTTGATTCCTCACTCCTCCACTTGGCAGCCAGCTGGGTGACCTTGGGATAGTCACAGTTCTCTGGAGCTCTCTCAGCCCCACCCACCTCACAGGGTGTTTTGTTGTGGGGATAATAATGTCATGAATAATAGAAACCACTCTGAGTGGGCATTAAGTTGTCCTGAAGGGCGGTATATAAATTGAATATTATTATTATTATTAAAGTGATTGCAGTGGCAACAAGACTTAATGTCAACTGGTGGGCCATAACCCTTCAAGAGTGACAGCAAGGCCTATCAGCTTTGACATTAAAAAACTCTGAGCAGGAGGTGAAAGAACAGCTAGCAAAGAATCCAAAGGATAAGTGACAGAATGGGACCTAGTGGGCCAGGGGCAGAGCCCGCAGGAAACCTCTCCAGTTATGGGCGCAGCCTGGCAGAATTTGGCACTGTGGCACAACTAAGCAATAAACCTCTTGTGGATACTGTTGGTCTTGGCCTTGTAGTCCCCTCAGCTCCCTCCTTTAGCCACATCCATTTCATTTTTGCCGTGCCCCTTTCAAAAAAAACCCCAAGATATGAGAAATAATAATCAGATTGGAAGGGGAGGCACCTGTACTTTTTCCATCACCAGGAAGCACCTGTTCTGCATTAAAATTAAGGTTCAGGTCAAATAGCAGGATTCTCACATGGGCTGGAGAATCTCTGCATCACTCTTTCGGCAATTAAACACCACCCACACCTTCCTTCACTGAGCCCTTCTCCAGCATTTCATGAATGAAAACAGATGCATGCTTGTAATATCCCCCATACCAAGGATCCACTTTGCAAACCCCACTGTTAGCGTTGTCGGAGACTCTCCTTCACTTCCTTTGTGTCATACTCTGTGATAGCCCCGTAGATTAAAAACCCCAGAAAGCGATGGGTCCTTTGGTGAAAAATAGGTTGTTTTTTTCTTTTTCTTTTTAAAAAGCACAACAATGTTGTATTGCAATATGTTATTGAGTTCAAAACCTCTGATGCTGTGGTTTGCAAAACAGGCAGGCCACACATGGCTTGATGCTTTGGTGTTCATGCGCAGGCATTTGGAGTTCATGAGCAGGCAGGGTTATGTGCTAAAGAATGACACTCCATTCCCCATTCTAATTTCTAGATACTTTACGTAAGAAGCAGAACCTTCCAAGAATACAAGACTAGCAACTCACACAGTTTTAATGAGGCACCCCTACCCCAATGTTGCAAAGTAGTGGTGATTGTTTCACTAGAGATATGGCAGGAAGACTTCCAAAGCAGGAAGACTTCCAAATTGTTGTTTGATCTGTAAACATCAAGCAGGTTGCAATGGGATTCTTTCCCTGATGTGAAAATGCTAGCTAGTTTAGTTCAGTGGGTAGCCATGTTGGTCTGCAGTAGAACAGCAAGATTTGAGTCCAGTGGCACCTTAGAGACCAACAAGATTTTCAAGGTGTAAGCTTTCGAGAATCACAGCTCCCTTCTTCAGACACAAGTAGAAATGGAAAAGGTAGGTGACCCACCTTTTGGCTGGGATATAAAAACTCAGGGATCTCCATTCTTACTCGTGTCTGAAGGAGGGAGCTTTGACTACAAAAGCTTACCCTCTGAAAACCTTGTTGGTCTCTCAGGTGCCACCGGACTCAAATCCTGCCGTATTGTGACACTGCAGGACGCTTTGGGTACAAGCGAGTGTGGCAAATGGTATTTTCTTATATTTTGGTATCCCTGAAACATAGTTCTGATTTCAGGGTCAAATACCTTGGGTCCAAATGTATTTGCCATGTAGAAAGCACATTTAAAAGCTTCCCTCCTTTTCCCTGAAGCGCTAACGGAAATAATTATACCAAAAAAACATTTAGAGAGATTAGGAAATATTCCTCTAGTATATTAGTTCCAGCTATGAAAACATTAACTCTCAAGCGAAAATTAATTCCTTCCATTTGTTTTTCACCGCATTCTGCATAGATTCTTAGGTAAATCTTGAACAGCAACCAAAGTGGTAAAAATACCAGCAACCTCAACAGCAACTTGGATAATATATATACACACAACGTGATCGGCTCATAAGGTGCGATATACAAGGTGCGATATACCTGGACTTCAGGAAAGCATTTGATAATGTACTTCATAAAGAGCGGCTGGCAAAGTTCACCCAAACCTGGCCTATTTATGAACAGGTCTGTGAACTCGCGGGAATTTCTTGCTCCCTCTTCCCCAAATGAGGTTCTTCTTCCAAGGATTGGCTTCCTTCCCAGACCCCGGAGTTTTGCAGAGATCTGTTTGTTTACAAATGCATACATGTTGAGGAGAAATACAGACAGGATGCAGTAATAAGTTAAGGCTCTGAGAAGACAATGGCAGAGAGGCCTTTCCAACTGATGTTGTTTTCGTTTGCACAGCACGTGGGGCAAAGGAGTTGGGCTAGCCCTGCCCCGAGGCAAGTGAGGCAGCAGCCTCCAGGGCAGATATTGGCATCATTAAGAATGGCAGATTGAGAGGCAGACAGACGTAACCCATTTGAGCGCTGTCCCTGGGAAGCTCTCCTGTGCAAACCCCACTGGGACAAATAGGAAACTGCACAGATGGGTCTTCCATAGGGATAAAAACTTCCCTGCTTTGGTCAATGAAGTGCTGCATGAGGAGCTAACCTCAGGTTTAAAAAAAAAAGAAAAAAACTTTTATGTTTCCATGAGAAAAGATCTAAATGACCTATGTAAAGAGTTCAGTAGCAATGTATTGTCGAAGGCTTTCACGGCCGGAGAACGATGGTTGTTGGGGGTTTTCCGGGCTGTATTGCCGTGGTCTTGGCATTGTAGTTCCTGACATTTCGCCAGCAGCTGTGGCTGGCATCTTCAGAGGTGCTACACCTCTGAAGATGCCAGCCACAGCTGCTGGCGAAACGTCAGGAACTACAATGCCAAGACCACGGCAATACAGCCCGGAAAACCCCCAACAACCATAGTTCAGTAGCACCTTTAAGACTAACCAACTTTATTGTAGCATAAGCTTTTGAGAGCCACAGCTCTCTTCGTCAGATGCTACTACAGGCTAGAGATGAGCACAAACCAAAATACGAATCAAAGTTCGGCACAAACCGAACTTTGGTTCATGGTTCACGGTTCACAAAACGGCGGTTCGTCAGAGCCTATATCTGACGAACCACCATAAACTTTAGGCTGGTTTGTGTGTTTCATTTTTTTTGTTTGTCACTGCAGACATCCTGACGCCAATCAATCAGTTTCCTAGGCAACAGGGGATGGGCTTTCTGCTGACCCGGAAGTGACGATTTGCTGACCTGGAAGTGACGTTTTCACGAACCGGTTCATGAACCAGGGCAGGTTCTTGAAAGTTCGTGGTTCGTGAAACGCGACGAACCATGAACTGCACGGTTCTTTTCTCCCCGGTTTGTGCCCGTCTCGACTACAGACTATTTTGCTATTACAGACTAACACGGCTAACTCCTCTGGATAAATACCCTTTGTGTGTCCCTTCTTGTCTCAAATTTAGCTCATGGCCATCACAGATAGAAAGATTATCAGGATTTTCCCCCATTTGGTTCCTCACCACCTTTATCCCATTTGCAATTAACTGGAAAAGTCCTTCTTTGTGCACCACCAACACTATTCAAAGTTTGATGGGTAGGCACTGGATGGCAGGGCATTTTCAGTGGTGGCACTATAATTTTAGAACTCCCTCCACCGCCATGTACCCTCTGTCTCCTCCTCCTCCTTGTGTGTTAGAAGCCACTTCAGAATTGTTCTCTTTAAACCAGTGACTGGTTTAGCTTGATTTTACTCTTGGATCTTTTGTTTGGGGGCTTTATTTCTGAAACAATCTTATATATGTGGTTTTTATGACTTTTTAATGTAATTTTAATTGTCTTGCTGTTTTTATCTCTTTTTAGTTTTTGTTGCATTGATGCCTTCAGTGATTTTTTTTAAATTGTGAATTGATTGGCATTGACTGTTTCAGGATTTAATTGTGAGCTGCCCTGGAAGATACACTTTATATCAGAAGGGTAGGCTATTAATAACTGCACTAGTTCAGAAAGGGCTAAGCAGGGTGCTGTGCCCCACTGGATTGACAGGGCCTTTTAATAACTGTTGGCCATATGGAATAATAAAAGTTTTTAATAGGCAGGGGCTTTTTATGCCCCCTGACACCAATTCTGAGCTTTAGCAACTGTGATTTTCTGACATTAACAAATGATTATTCCTGTCTCTATGTTGTGAAGAAGTTCACCTGCTGATTTCTACAGATTACACAGCTGTTAAATTATTGGCTTTAAAATGCTGGAAGCGCAGGGCTAACGTGTTGGTGCCCACAGGCTTCTACAGAATCAGGGAGTGGCTGTTTTTCTTGCCACTCTGGCAAGGAAGCTTGGGACAGTGGCCTATTCTCTGTCCAATGGGTCTTGGTTCCTCCTCCTGTTAGATTTCTGCCTGTTTCACAGTTTGGAAAAGCAAATATAAGGGAGCAAAATAACAGAGTCCAGTAGCACCTTTAAGACTAACCAACTTTATTGTAGCATCAGCTCTCTGTCAGATGCATCGTCAGCTTTCAAGAGCCACAGCTCTCTTCATCAGATGCATTGTCAGCTTTCGAGAGCCACAGCTATCTTCATCAGATGCATTGTCAGCTCTCGAAAGCTTATGCTATAATGAAGTTGGTTAGTCTTAAAGGCGCTACTGGACTCTTTACTGTTTTGCTACTACGGACTAACATGGCTAACTCCTTTGGATCTGCAAATATAAAGGGAAATCCCAAAAAACCAAGATCCGTATAGTACCTTTTATGTGCACCAATGAAATGGATGTGAAACATTGTGCGAGATTTCAAGCTGATGACAGCTCTTCATCAGGCTGGATTTAAAATTTAAAAAGATAAAAGAATAGCGGCCCGAGAATTCTGCCTTCTACTCTTCTCTCTTTTTAAAATTTTGTAACCGCTAGCCAAAGAGCTCTGACGGGGCTGAAAACTTGCACAATGTTATGTGCCATTTTGGTCAGTCCTGATAAAAGGCATTGAGCAGTTGTTGTTCCTGGTTTTGGATTTTGCCTGGTTCAGTCTGGCTAAGCAGACACGCAACGCAATCCTAAGCAAAGTTGCTCCAGTCTAAGCCCATTCATTTCAATAGGTATACACTGGAGTGGCTCTGCTTAGGATTGTGCTGATGTCGCAAATCTACCCATGAAATGCAATGAAGGCTACTAATGTACATGGAATTCCAAGAGGTATTTGAGAAACTTGCGGTGGGGATATCAATCGGTGGCTATTAGGGCCAAGCTACAAGTGACAAATTACACTTGAATGGCAAGTGAACAGGCTTACGTGCATTCCTCCCTGTTCACTTGCACTCCACTCGATCACGTAGGGCCAAACTACAAGTGATGAATGACACAGGTTGGACACTTGTCAGCCTCCCTCAAGTTTTGATGGGAAATGTAGGCAGCTTGGCAGAATGTTGGAAAAGTGACAGTTGAAAAGTCCATTGCACAGCAGTCGGAGAGCCCAGCTGCAAGACCAGGATGCCTACATTTCCCATCAAAACTTGAGGGAAGCTGACAAGTGTCCAACCTGTGTCATTCGTCACTTGTAGCTTGGCCCGTAGTGATCGAGTGGAGTGCAAGTGGCGTGCAAGTGAACAGGGAGGAATACACGTGAGTCTGTTCACTTGCCATTCAAATGTAATTTGTCACTTGTAGCTTGGCCCTTAGTCACAAGAGCCAACAGGGCTGCCAGTCTCCCGGTGGGGCCCCACATTCTCCTGGAATTACAAGTTATCTTCTGACTACAGAGATCCGTTCCCCTGGAGGAAATGGCAGCTTTGGCGAGTGCGGCACCACATTAGTGCCAAACTCTTCCCCTTCCTCAAGCTGTCTCCCCCCTTGGCAAATCTCCAGGAGTTTCCCAAGCTGGAGTTGCCAACCCTAGATGTTCAGAGGCAGTGGATCCTGGACGTTGGGGCATAAAGAGCCTGTGTGAAAAGGCAGGGCTGCTGCCTTTGTGCCCTGGTTGTGCCTTGGTGGCCTCTAGATGGCCTTTGCTAGAAACAAAGAGCTTAAACAGAAAGAACAGTCACCGGAGGTAGCAGAACTCGCCTTAAATACTATTTTAAGCAAGTGCTTGGGGCTGGCTTGAGCAGCTTCTTGTGATATAAATGGGTGCCAGCTCTGAAAATGTTAATTACGCCAGCTGGAATTGCTACAACTTGTGGTTGAACACTTGTAGTACTCATGTAGCCACGCTCCGAGGGCAAGCTCCTACCGTCAAAGCAGGAAGCCTTGAAGAACGAGGCATGACTCAGAGCTTAGCAGTTAACCCCATTTCAGGGTCAGCATGAGAGACCAAAATATTAATTACTGAAGATTATAGTTATTGATTAAGGAGGCACTTCCTGCTGTTATTTACTCCTCCTGTCCCAAATGGCAAACTACTGCTAGCGTACTGGATCCTTTGCATATCAGACTTCATGTGATCCGGCAGACCTTCCTCTGTGGGCAGGCAGAGAAACCAAAAAAGGGTAGATTATTCCCCCATCATTCCATCTCCAGAATGCATTTCGTTCGAAACTGCTTGGTTTTACGTGCTTTTACGCCCTGGCTTTGAAAATCGGCTTGGCTCGTTGTGATTGACATGTTTTGATTATTTGGATTAATATGTTTTCATTGCTCTGTTCTTATTTATTTATCCTACTGGCTTGGCTCGTTATATTGTCTTGTCTAGTATTGTTTTAGAGGTGAGCTGTCTTGAGCAGGCCCAGAGAGGCGGCAATTGCCTACATTAAAAAAAAAAATGAACTCTCTCTCTGCTGGGCAAAATTCACCAGGAGAATTTCTGCCTGCTCATGGCGTGTGTGCATGTGTGAAGAAGAAGTAAAAGTCTGTAGCTACAGCTTGGCTCCAGGTGTGCTAATTTGTTTGTTCTGAGGGAGGGCAGCTGCAGGATATTTTTTTTATTGAAATCAAGTTTGAAAGGGAGTGTGAGATGGCCCAAATAGTTTTCTTACAGTATAAGAAATGCCTGCAATGGTATGAATCCTTTCCTGGATATCAGACAAGACAGTAACAACAGCCAGGTACTCTCTGCCCACTGCATCTATTAAAGAAATGGAACAAATGCTCAACAACTTGTTTCTTCTCTTCCCACAGTACGCGGCTTCACATTTCCCTAGGTTGTCTCTATCTTTCTCCTACCTAGCCTTAGCAGTCTTTCACTTACCCTATAGTGGCCACCCTTTTTGTGAACATTTTATTCCTTACAGTTTTCTTTTCCGAAGTTAGAATGTTTGTGATCATTCCATGAGATTACATTATCCATGCCTGATGGCACACGTATATGTCTTGCAGGCAGTAGTCTTCTGCTCATATCTGACGTAAGGCTTTCCAAGAACTGAACCCTCTTCGATCAAAACCAATTGCAAAACTATCCCTCTTGCCACCCCGCCTCTCTCAAGCCATTCCCCACTATTAAGTAAGGGGATAGCGGTAGGACTCAAGAATCCAGATAATGAATTCTACTCATAGGTATGATGTTTATCAAGTGAGTTAAAGATAGCTAATTGCTTTCTGAACTTCATGAGACACCACAACGCAACACATTACAAGGGGCCAGGAAGTAGCAGAGTGGCAGCAAGTTCTAGTCCCGATGTACGTCACTTGAAGGTGTGTAAAGATTCTACACACCTTCAAGTGTGCGGGTGTAGGCACATCTCCAGCAATCAGGAACCTTAAAAAGTAATTGTTCCATAACAGAGGGAGATCAGATGCCAGTGCTGCTTCGCACCGTTTCTAATGCTGCGTTGCAATCTAAATTGTTCTCAAAGCAGCAGCCTTCAGGAAGAGGGCCGGGGTAGGGAACGCTCTTTTTCAGGAGATGTTTGATTGTGGCCAGTGGCAGAGAATGTGATGGCAAGGCATGGTGAGATTCTAGGCAGGGTGGTTCTGGGTGGATTTTTTGATTTAAGGGACATTCTCACGGAGCGTATCACTGGAGAGAGGCAGGACGAAAACCTGGTTTCATTAAATCAAGGTATCATAAGCCCCTTCCGCACAACGTTCTGCGGGGCTGAATGCATGTGTGGTGGGGCAAGGAGGGGGAGTGATATTGTGGCAGGCGAAGCTGTCCCTTTAACTCACCAGGAATGCCCCCAGGGCCACTTGCAGGTGCAACTGGGAACAAGCTAAAGGAGGCAGCCTCCACGGTGCTGGCAGTGGTTCAGAATCTGCTCAGCTTGGATGCAGCTACAGTGCCAGCAATGACAATGGGTAGACAGTTTTCATCGTCTCCATGGGCTGGATCCAAGCAAACCGGACCCTGTGCTGTTGCCGGCGTTGCCTGGGCTCTGCTTTCTCCAGAGATGTTTTTAACATCCCACTTCTACATCGTGATAGCAAGCTCTGTCCATAGCATGCACGTTCTTACTTGAAAGGATGCAAAGGTCTTATAAGATTACCTTGCTCGACTCTCTCCCTGTGATCCAAAACACATCTCTTCCAGGGTTTCTCTATTGTGTGGAGAAGGGACCACATTGCAGATGTATGTGTGTGTGGGACACTGGCCATGCTTGTAAGTGATAAATGGACAAACACTGGTGGGGGCAGGCCTAAGTTGCTGCTTCAATGCCACAGCCCCCCACCCGCGAATAATTTCTACAGGATGTTGCGTGTAAAAGTCCTGCAGTAGCACAGAGAAATGAAAACTGTCTGCCCTGGATGTTGGCCCTGGAGGTGGCAAGCAATTGCTCCCTGCCCCCTCACAGTAACAGTGCACCTTGAAGGGGCTCACTGGTCCACAGGTGACTTCAGCCCCATGGCTACAACAGTGGTAAATTCTGCCTGAGCTTTTGCTTCTTTGCCTTGCTGATCCGGTCTCACTTGATCATTCTATGGCTGCACAAACTCCCTCCACTAGGGTTGCCAGCTCCAAGTTGGGAAATTCCTGGAGATCTGGGGGGTGAAACCTGGAGAAAGTGGGGTTTGGGGAGAGAAAGGACCTTGGCATGGCATAATTCCATAGAGTCCACCCCCAAAAGTAGCCATTTTCTCCAGGTGAACATCTCTGTGGCCTGGAGACCAGTTGTCATTCCAGGAGATCTCCAGCCACTACCTGGAGGCTGGCAACCCTACCCTCCATACACCACATATGAAAATGAGTGAGAAAAGGTCTTGCTTGGCCTTCTCCCTAAGGCTAGATGGTGTAGGAATATTTCTACTCCCCACCATCCCAAAGAAAGCTAGCATTTGGTGAAATGCACCAGCCAAGCCCAGGGACAGAATTCTTTTTTCCTCAGCTTGGTCTCGGTCTTCCCGATTTATTCGGTCTCTAGTGATCTCCAGTCTAGTAAAGCTAAGTCTCTCTCCAGCATTTTGAACCCAAGTGTTTCTTCCCTTCTAAAAGTTCTCTCCTTCTGGTCTTGCCACCTGTTCCCAGGTACCCAGGCATCAGACATCTGTATAGTGTGTGAATGTGTGGAGGTTGTTGTACGTAGCTGTGACATACGGATGGACCAGAGGAGCCACACAGTGGGGTGACGGGTATTCAAGTTTTATTTTTTAGCATGAATTTCCACCTCACCGCCACTGTAGTCCCACAAACTCATCCACCAAGTCCAGCTAGGAGAGGGTTAGAAAATGCCATTTTCCCATTAGAGCCTGGCTGTCACACACTTCCTACAGCTGGCCTGGCACCTAACATGTTGGGAATCCAATGAGGAAAAATGTTATTTTATACATAAAAAAAGAAAAAAAAATTACTCCCTCTCACTCAACACATACCAATCATGTTCATTGAATGAGATCCAAAATGTTGAGGAATGGTAAAGAGTCCAGAAGCACCTCTAAGACTAACCAACTTGATTGTAGCATAAGCTTTCAAGAACCGCAGCTCTCTTCGTCAGATGCATCTGACGAAGAGAGCTGAGGTTCTTGAAAGCTTATGCTACAATCAAGTCGGTTAGTCTTAAAGATGCTACTGGACTTTTTACTACTTTGCAACTACAGACTAACACAGTTAACTCCTCTGGATCTATAACAAAATGTTGAGGGCAATTGAATGTTGGAAGGGGAGAAAAGGGAAAGGGGAAGGAAAAACTGACCTGTTTGTGCCCTTAACCCTTTATAGTATATTGAAGGTAGGAATTAAGGCTGAGGGAAGTGTGTCTCAAGGCACATATCCCCCCAACCCAATTTCTTGGGTGTGAGAAGCTTTGAAGGGCTTTGATCACAGGGGGACTGTTTAAGACCAGAGGAAAAGTTAAGGTTGCCAATTTCAGAGTGAGAAATTCCTAAAGATTTGGGTGTTGAGATTCGGGAGGATGGAGTTTGGGGAGGGAGTGGGGGTATAATGCCATAGAGTCCACCCTCTAAAGCTGCCATTTTCTCCAGGGGACCTGATCTCTGAAGTGTGGAGATCAGTTGTAATTCCAGGGGAACTCCAAGCACCACCTTGAGTTTGGTAACACAAGGAAAAGTGCTTCCTCCACGCAACTTTCCCCTGGGTGCACTCTAAGCTGATAAGGGAAGAAGCAATTCGTGGAATCCTAGAATGGAGAGTGAAATTAGGGTCAGGAGGGATATTCTATGAGGCACACGTCGGCACTGTACCATACAGTTCAGGGAGGGAAAGGTTTTTAAAAGACCTCTTTTCGACTGCAGCATATCCATTCAACTTGCTGCTCCTCCATCCCTGACCCTCAGCAGTCAGTGATGTAGCGCGAGCACATTGCAGTGCTGAAGTTCAGGCCCCGGAGTTCAGAAGTTGGTGCGAAGTGGGAAGGGGAATTTTCCCCCATCCCCAATTCCTCTGATGCCTCGTCTCTTCCTAGCCCTCTGCGTCCCAAGCCCCAAACACCACAGCCAGAAACTGAATGAGTCTCACTACACCTTTGATTTCCTCAGGAAGCAGTCGCAAGGGAGCACCCAACTGTGCTCAGGGCTGCCCTGTTCCAGGGTGAGGGGATTGAACCTTTCTAACCCCCTGCTGTTTTCAAGATAGAAATTATCCGCCTGCTGATTGGCTGATAGCTGCCATAGAGGAAGGAAAGGACAGCCCGTCTTTTTTCTCCGTTGGAGTTAACCACCACTATGGAGGGGCCTGGACCATTTGGATTCAGAAAACAGCGTAGGGGGATCTGGGGTTAACCCTTTCACCTGCTCCGAACACTGCAGCCCCGGAAAAATTAAAGATGTTGGGATACCCAGTCTGGGATCTTCTACGACTTGTCACGAATGCCACCATCTTGGCCATGCCAAAAAGCGATTCTGCCCTTAGCCACGTTCTGAACAGCTGCATAAGGGGGATTACAAATGACGGTTGACAAAGGGGTAATTTACCATGCTGCTTAGAGTGTTGTCATTAACGTGCTAAGGATTGAGGAAAATTTTACCGCTTCCCTGTTTCCTCACATTTCTGATCTTAAAAAAAAAAACAAAACTCTCTGCCCGCTAGGATGATACAGGCAAACAATTTATCCAAAGATGGCTCGAGACCCTTTTGATGTCAAGCCTGACATCTCATGATGCCCCAACATGCATAAAACCATACTAATCCAAATAATTAACAATTTGCCACCCTTTTAAAGTGTCCTCAGATCTGCCATTGGTGGACATCATGATGACCAGGTCAGCTCTGAACTGAGGGACAGTCGGTTTGTAAGTTAGCCCCTCTAACACTCACATACTCTCTCTCAACGCGCACACATACAGAGAGGTCAACTGACCTGTGATAAAGGGCTGTCCATCTGCCCTCAAAGGGCATGTTTGGCTAGAGCATCTGAGATCCGACCAAGCCTCCATCTTACTGGCCAGAAAGGTAAACAGACTTACCTGCGGTCTCACATGAGGCCTCCTCGGGCTACCTGAGCCGTGATTTCTCAGCGTCTCAGTTCCTTATCTACCCATCACAGCATCAGTGCAAACCGAGGTCTCTGCCTGTCCTTGATGAATTTAAAACTCCGAGAGGGAACTGATAATGCTTTTTCCTGCCACCGTCTTTTCTTGCTCTTCCCAGGGAGGCTGGCGGTTGGGGAACATTCCTTCTTCACCGCCTCCACCCCTAGGCTAGGTGCTTAGGGTTACAGTAACTTTAAAACCTCCCCCAACCTGTTTGCTTGGTCTGAGTTGTGAACAGGGGATGATGTGGGGGCGGATTTAATTTGCTGTTTGGGCCAGATAAGAAGCACAAGGTTTCTTAGTGCCGTGATGCCAAGAGGCAAAACACTCGCCCCTTGCCAAAATGTTGCAATTAATTTCAGCATTATCCTTTTTTCTCATAATTTTTTGTTTTCACTGGCCTTTCTAAAATTTGACAGACATGCTTTTCTCAAGAGAGAGCCGCAGGTGAGCAATGTGGGTGTGAGCCATGTGATGTGAGTGTACACAATCCACATACGCACTGAACTTCTGAGTCTCCTGGAATGGATTGGGCTTACTGGATGCATCTTTCTATGTGTATCAGTCCTCTGGATTGCCAGTTGTTATGCAAATGGAGGGACCCACAACAACAGCCAGCTCACGATTAGACTCTTTAATTTCAGATTCCTCAAGATTATGATGCTCAAATATATAAAATGCTACAATGCACTTTCCTAAAAAGGAAAAAAAATGAATGTAAAGGAAAATATGAGCATAAATTATATGTCTTCATGTTTGAGGGTTTTTTGGTTAATGTTTTTTTTACAAAAGAAAAATAACATTATTATTATTATTATTATTATTATTATTATTATTATTATTATTATTATTATTATTATATTTATATCCCGCCGTCCCCACAAGTGGGCTCAAGGCAGGTTACAACAGAAGATAAAATATACAAGATAGAATCACAATAAATTAACACAGCTTTCTAATAAAACACCTGCGTACCGTATAAAAACCATATAACATCTGACGGAGGTGGAGGTGCGGCTTAACCATGCGTGGTCGTTCATATATGGGGGGGTAGATGGTCAATACCCCCTACAGACATAGAGGAGACCCGGAGAGAGGCTCATTTGGTGGAAACCCTGATGGCCTCAACCATATGCCTGGTGGAACGTCTCTGTCTTACAGGCCCACCTGAAGGAGACAAGATCTTGGCGGGCCTGGGTGTCCTCAGACAGAGAGTTCCACCAGGTGGGGGCCAGGACCGAAAAGGCCCTGGCCCTGGTCGAGGCCAATCGAGCCTCCCTGGGGCCACGGACCACCAGTAGATGTTTACCGGCTGATCTCAGCACCCTCCAGGGAGTATATGGGAAGAGACAGTCCCTCAGGTATGAATTCATTTTGGGGAGGGGCTTGCTCAGAAAATTCTTGTTTACATAGTGCCATTAATGTGCCTGATGCTCTACCAAGTACAAGAAGACAGATTCCATGTCTTGAGGTAAAGGTAGTCCCCCTGTGCAAGCATCGAGTCATTACTGACCCATGGTGGGACGTCGCATCACGTTTTCTTGGCAGACTTTTGTTGCTCCCTGGCGAATTTGGAGGTTTGATTGATGAAAGAAGTCCTTCCTTAACCCTAAAGGCTGTTGTGTTCTGGCTTGACTATACAAGCAGGCCCAAGATTTTCTTAGGGGAGCTGTGTTTAGAGGAAGCCCACTGAAACCACATAAGGGGCCAGTAATTCCAAGTGGGTAGCCATGGTAAGCTATAGCAGTAAAATAAAACAGGAGTCCAGTGGCATCTTTATTCTGGTACAAGTTTCCATGAATCAGAACTCACTTCATCCAGAGTTGCCAACCTCAAGTTGGGCCCTAGAGATCTGGTATTACAACTAATTTCTAGGCCGTAGAGATCACTTCCTCTGGAGGTAATGGCTGCTTTGGAAGATGGACTCTAGGGCATTATACTCTGCTGGAAGCCCACCCCTCCCTAGGTGCTGCCCATCAAATCTCCAGGAATTTCCTGACCCAGAGTTAGCAACACTTCATCAAATGCATGAAGTGTACAGTTTAGACATATTTATACAACACGCTCCAAACAACAGAATGGATGTGGGTGATTCTCACTTAGCACGAGCGTGTCGATACTGGCCCGCCTGGCCCCATGCATGCCAAGCATGAATGCCCTTATAGATTTGGTTGTGGGAAGGCAGCAGAGAAACTCCAGAGTGGTAAGAAGGGTCAGATTTCACAGCAAGATTCGCACTATGTATAAATTAGATATATTCAATATTGAATTTTAAATCAAACCAAACACTTCCAGCGACTCTTAACAGCCTTTATTGTGGTTACTTTTAACACCTTCTAATAACCAGACAAAAACTAAAAGAATACTTGCACGTAGTCTGAAACCTTTGGGTCTCCATGGTGCACACTAGCTTGTCATGGGGCGCACCATGTAAGGACAATGAGGTAGAGGTGTGTGCTTCCGAATCTTTAAGTTACCAGAGAATCGATGGGAAGGAGATCCCTAGAAAGTTACGGACGGGTCATGAGTTTGGAACATGATTCACTAAGAGCCACCCCTCTACCTTCCCATAAATCGGTCACTGATTACTCTCTTGATGCCATGTAAAAGCGTGCCCCTTGGATCAGGGAAAAGTGAGTCTGGGCTGAAGGCCACTCAGGCACAGGGTCTGGGCAGTTCGGAAGCAGCAGACAAGTTCTCTGGCTTTGCCAAGTGACACGAGACAAGAGAGTGCATTTGTGACAGGACCAGGGGAGTTTGGGTTGATCCCGTAGTTACGCATCTCTTCCCAGAATCTGGTGTTCCTCCATCCCATTGGACAGCTGCCGTGAAAATGCCCAAGTACCCCCACACACTAGAGCCAGCCTTCTCCAGCGTATAAGCTCCTCTGAGATTATGCACAGACTGCCACCTCGCTCATGTTTCATTCCAGCCTTTTGAGGAAGGGTTCTCTCTCCGCTGGAGTCTTGCTAAATTCCAAATCTCAGCATTGTCCTGAATTGTCATAGACTCCACTTCCTTTCACGAGCTTGAAACAGCCAAGATTAAGCAGGTGCTAAGGTATTTGGAATATAATGTAGCAGTAGCTGATAATGTAGTGGGATTTCCTCATTAAATACTTTGCTCTATATTACCATTATAACAAGAGCACCGTGGCGCAGAGTGGTAAGCTGCAGCACTGCCGTCCAAACTCTGCTCACGACCTGAGTTCGATCGCGGTGGAAGCCGAGTTCAGGTAGCCGGCTCAAGGTTGACTCAGCCTTCCTTCCTTCCGAGGACGGTAAAATGAGTACCCAGTTTCCTGGGGGTAAAGTGTAGAGGACTGGGGAAGGCAATGGCAAACCACCCTGTAACAAAAGTCTGCCAAGAAAACCTCGTGATGCAACGTCCCCCGTGGGTCAGTAATGACTCAGAGCTTGCACAGGGGACTACCTTTAGCTTTACCATTACAACAGGGGTCACCACTGGAGTAGAACTGAGATTCCAACTTAAAAATCCCTACCACAAGGAGGGCAGGGAGGTCTTCGGAGCTTTCCTGTGCTTTGCAGTGTAAGAAATTCTTTTTCTCACTTTATCTGTTCCTGCAGGGCACGTTAAGATAGAACTATGGCTAGGGAGGGGGGAGACTTCTGGTTTTGACGTTGATGTGGCTGATAAGGAACAGCAAGGAATGTGTTGTCCCTATGGCCGACCTGTCATTGTAAACACAGGTTGTCCCAGAGGAAATACTCCTTCCTTCCCACATTCTATGCATAATCAGTTGTGTACTAAAGCATGCAAACTGGTACACAGGAAGCTGCCTCAAGTACTCGACATTCTCACAACATCTCAAGTATATTAGAATTGCTACTTTATCCTGCAACACATACATAGTCTAATAAAAGAGAAAAGTGTACCTTTCCTCCCATAATGGCAAGTTTTGTATCCAGTAGCAATTTAAAGACCAACAAGATTTCCACAGTATATTTTCAAAAGCCAAAGATTCCATTGTCAGATAGCTTTGAATCTCAAAATTGTATACCCTGGAAATGTTTTAGCTCTTTAAGGTGCTACTGGACCCAAACCTTGTTCTTATACTGCAGATCAACATGGCTACCCACCTGAAACTATCTCTGCAGAATCGTTGTTCAGATGCAAATTTGTGCATACTTAAAGGCCCATAAAGGAGGGAATTAGTCTATGACGGTACAAGCTACCTGCAACTTTATAAGTTCATGTATTAAAAGCAATTTAATGCAAAGACTTTTGAGCAACTAAAAAGGCTCCCCCAAGAAACCCAGCAACCTAGTTTTCCAGAATGTTAATTGTTTTAGGCATAACTGCAGTAGGTAAGCGTTACATCTAATAATAGGCATTCTTCCTTCTCTCACACATTGGAGGGAATGCCTCCTCTGAGAAAGCATTGTGTTGCTGCAACACAAACATGCATCATCTAATAACAAAGAAAGTATGCCTCTTTCCTTCAGAACTGCCATTTTATTCTTATGCAAATGTTATTCAGGTTTAATTGATCAATTAAAATAAATGCTGCAGGCACGTGGATAGTCTTCCTGTACGAAATCAAAGATCCACCAAGTATCCTAGTTAGAGGTGAAACACCTCTAAACACAAAGGGTTAATTCTATTCTGTTTATTTACAAGCAGGAGACCTGCAAGGACTGGTGTGTGTGTGTGTGTGTAAATCCCACAGCCCTGGATCTCTTATTTTGGTTTCTTCCCTCTACCCCCTCGGGCTTGTCCATCCTTTCCTGCCCTCCCCATCCTGCCTAATAACTTGGCCTCCCCTTGCCTGTCCATCCATCCATCACTTCCTCTAGCTAACCCCCACTTTTGGTTTCTACTCTTTTTGTGGATTTTGCTGGATTTTTTTCAGTTGGGGGGCACAGTTTAACACACACCCACACACACCCCGTGACATAGTTATTTAACTTTGGGGGTTTGCAGAAAGACATATCCCAGCCCCGGGTGGACTTCCCTCTGCAGATTTTTAAAATCCATTTGGTGGAGTCGCTCATCTGCTTTAGATATATATGATTAGATTTTTATCTCACTGTTCTTCCGAGAAGTTTTGAGCGTCACGCCTGATCATGCAAAACACACTTGTTTTATTTTCACAATAACACTGTAAGGCAGTTGCCTGGCTCAAGGTCACACAGTGAGTTTCATAACGTATTGCGGATCTGAACCAGGGGTCTTCCCAGTTGTTCACCAGTGCTGTTGATCACCACGGGACACTGATTCTCAGTTAGTTGGCCATAATTGGCATAGCTCCCTTATCTGGACAAATTCTTGCATATTATGGCCATTCGCCCCTGGCGGATTCCTTCGTACATCTGTTTGAGTGGGGCTGCAGCGTTAGTCTGTGGCAGCAAAAGCAAGAGTCCTGTGGTGCGTTAGACTAACAAATTTGTTGTAGCTCTGGCTTTTTGTGGCCTCAACACCATTCCAGAAAACACAGAGTGATTCCGCATACGTTGGATAATGCACTTCCAATCCTCTTTATAGATCATTTGGAACGGATTTTTTTGTGTGTGGAACAAAAAATCCACCTGGAACGATTGATAATGTGCATTGAAAGTGCATTATCCAACGTGTGCAGAATCAGCCACAGTTGTGTCCAGTATAGCTGACAAAACAGGACTTTTCTGTTACTTTGGGTAGGCAAAGGTAGTCCCCTGTGCAAGCACTGAGTCATTACTGACCCATCGGGGGACATCGCATCACGACATTTTCTTGGCAGACTTTTTGTTAAGGGGTGGTTTGCCATTGCCTTCCCCAGTCATCTACACTTTACCCCCAGGAAACTGGGTACTCATTTTACTGACCTTGGGAGGATGGAAGGCTGAGTCAACCTTGAGCTGGCTTCCTGAACCCAGCTTCCGCCAGGATCAAACTCAGGTTGTGAGCTTTTGGTACATCTATGCAAACTTTTCATAAAAGCATCGTTTATAATACCCCGTATGTAAGTGTGTGCCACCAAGTTGCAACTGACTTATGGTGATCCCATCAAGGGTTTTTTTTAAGGCAAGTGAGGAGCAGAGATGCTCTGCCATTGCATCTTCCTCTACAGAGCGCGCCCAGTCTCATTTGGTGGTCTCCCATCCAAGCACAAACCTTACTTAGAGCGGAACTACAAGTGACAAAAGGCACAGATTGGACACTTGTCAGCTTCCCTCAAGTTTTGATGGGAAATGTAGGCAGCTTGGCGGAGTGTTGGACAAGTGACAGTTGAAAAGTCCATTGGACAGCAGTCGGAGAGCCAAGCTGCAAAACCAGGATGCCTACATTTCCCATCAAAACTTGAGGGAAGCTGACAAGTGTCCAACCTGTGCCTTTTGTCACTTGTAGTTCTGCTCTCAGTTTCCAAAATCTGATGAGATCAGGCAATACCATGCCACCTTTCCCACCTGTAATACCTTGTAGCCATGTGCAATATCCTGTAGCTGAGAGCAATGCACGAATTCATTATGTCACGAAATACTATGTAATACTTCCTAGACTTTCAGTTTCTGTAATATGTGATTCCCAATGTTCTAAGGGGGTTATGATGACTTGGAATATAGGAAGAACTTTCCAAGTAAAGGTCCTCAACTAAGGCAGTATACCAATTGCTCATTAAGGGACTTGTTAGAGGCTCAATAGGGAGTCAGTGGCAGAGATGGGAATTAAAAATTAATTACCCTTCAGATTCCATGCCTGGTACTGGATACCACCAGGTTGCCCATGCAGTGTACTCTAAAGTCCCAAGATTACCAATTGTTAAATTGAGTCCTCGGTATTTATCTCTTGTTCAGTCGGGTTTTCAGATAATATTCCTTGAACGTTTGATATTTGGGACAATCCCCCCTCCCCCGGATTGAAGCTGCGGGAGCACATTTCAAACTGTGCTAAGAAGGTAAATGTATATCATGCTATCTCAATCAAATCAAGCTTGAATTGTCCCTAGAAGCTAAAACAACAAAACGGAGGCTATCGTACTTTGGTCACATCATGAGAAGACAAGATTCTCTGGAAAAGTCAATAATGCTAGGAAAAGTGGAAGGAGGAAAAGAGGAAGACCGAAAACGAGATGGCTGGACTCAATAAAAGAAGCTACGTCCTACGGTTTGCAGGATCTGAGCAAGACTGTTAATGATGGGACATTTTGGAGGTCTTTCATTCATAGGGTCGCCGTAGGTTGGAGGCGACTTGACAGCGCATAACACACACACATCAAGCTAGGACTAACATTCTTGGTGAGCTCCCAAAACAACAGAAAGCTGTGAATTGCCCACCTAATATTTCCTCCACTGTGCTCAGTCAGCACTCGGAGATGGGGCATATGCTTTGGGGGCAACAGTGATGGTCTTAAGACACACAGCCCCAGTCCAACGGCGTTAGGGAATCCTGTTACATCTGTCCATCTCCCGCACGGACCAGAAGGGATCAGCAGAGAAAGAGATCAGTACTCTACATAGCTTTCCTGCAAGTGGCCCCTTTGAGGTGGCTTAATTTTTCACGGCACGCTGCAACCCGTTTCACGGCACACAGTTTGAGATCTCTCCTGATAAAGGCTAAAAAGAGGGCCAGCTGCCTGCATTCCTACCTTGGTCTCTGCCTCCGTTAGATCTTCCTCCACTTCAGGATTCATTTGGCCCCCCTTCTGTTGTTTTCTTTTTTGGGCGCTCTCGTTCTCTGTCTTCTGTCCTCATGTATAGTCTTCTCTGGCCCTGGGAACCCTCCTTGTTGCCTGTCAGACGCACACGTGCAGGCTCTTTCTTTTAATCCCTTGTGCACTCTCCTTATTTACCTTGGAGGAATAAGAGTTTGGAGGGGGGGTGGAACGCTATGACTAACATCTAGAGTTGCATTAAAAGTGCAACCTGCTACCAACAAAACAATTATTAGTTGTTGTCAAGTAGAAATTCAAGCTATGCAAGGGGCAGAGTTTAGGTACTTTGAGACAGAGAAAATCCTCCTCCGTTCTTGGCATGTGAGTCAGGGAGAAGAAATTTCTTTCACTGATTCAGAGGCTCGAGCTAACTAAACTCACGTTCTTTTTTTCTTCCAGTCTCAATGAGAACAACACTCCTACCCCTCTAATGCTGGGCACAGGTGCAAGAAGTCTTAAAATAACCGAGAGCATTTCCTTGGAAATTAGGAGCAGGGGTGGACTGGGACATTTAGGGTGGCTTAGTAGTAGAACATCCACTTGGCTTGCCAAACGTTCCTGGTTTGATCCTTGGCAGGATTTCCAGCCAAAATGATCAGGAAGTGGATAAAGGGAAAGACCTTGACTGAAGACCCTGGAGAACTTCTGCCTGGCAGAGTTGACGGGAGCTTGCTTAGACCGATGGCCTGACTTGAACGGGGCAGCTTCACACGTACACAATAATCGCCCAGGAACAAGCTGAGCATCCCATTCAGGAGACAGCCTTGTTCCCCTGGGGCTCAGCTGACTTTGACCCCGGTCACCGGTGAAATTAAAGAGCCAATCCTGCCTCCCCCCAATCTGGGTTAAGTGATCCCGAGGACGCGCTGTTCCTGAGCGCAACAAGCTCTTCGCTAAGGCAGACCACAATTCACCTAGCTCCGGCCCAGAATGCTTTGTGAACATCCTGGCAACCAGCGGACACTGGTTAAATAGTCCACTCAAGCCCTTTTTAGGAGTATGGCAAGCCAAAAATGCCTTAAGTAAATAAATTAATAATGACAACAACTGTGTGTTTATATACCACCCTTCAGGACAGATTTGTCAAAGCAATAAGCAAAGTGTCATTATTATCCCCACAATACAGCTGGGGCTGAGAGGAGTGGCTGACGCAAGGCCACCCGCTGAGCTCATGGCAGGAGTGGGAGTCGAACCAGCAGAGTATTGGTTTACAGCCTGAACCCTTAACCTCTGTGCTATAGTATAGAGCCCTTCTGGACAGATCAGTGCCCCACTCAAGAGTGCTGAACAAAGTTGGCATTATTATCCTCACAATGCAGCTGGGGAGCTGAGCTGAGAGGAGTGGCTTGCCCAAGGCCACCTGCTGAGCTCATGGCAGAAGTGGGATTCGAACCAGCAGAGTGCTGATTCACAACCCAACCACTTAACCACTTTGCTGGCACCACAAAGCCCGCTTAGTTGGCTCCTGGGTTGTTCGTTTCTGATGTCCTGATCTGCCCCTGATAAATTAGTAAGAGTGTGAGTATTAATAGATGCTATCTATCTATCTATCTATCTATCTATCTATCGTCCACCTTTCTCGCTGAGACTCAAGGCGGATTACATAGTGTGAGATTAGTACAATCAATATCAAGGACATTTCCGTAGACAATGCCATAGGATAAATAAATACAAGTTTACAAAGACATAGCATTAGCAAAGATCCAATACAGAGTTGAAGAATTGCTGAAACAGAACATAATCAATTCTAGGACTGACATTAGACAACATGAAGCATAGGTGGTATATAGGAACACAAATTTAAAGCAACAGATCATATGCAAGGCAACATAGTGGTGAAGTCTATGGTCCCTAACTCATTGATGAAGCATCTGAGACCGCCCCCCTCTCTACAATACTGCCCTCCTATCTGAGTAAAAAGCCTTTTCGAATAATTCGATTTTGAATCGTTTGTGGAAAGCCAGGAGAGTGGGGGCTCTCCTGACCTCCTCAGGCAGGTCATTCCACAGAATAGGGGCCACCACAGAGAAAGCCCGTGTACGGGCTGCTGTCGATTTCGCCCATGTGCAGGTTGGCACCTGCAGGAGAGAGACCCTGTTCAGATGAGCGAAGTGGGTCCCAGAGTTCTAATAAGGAAACAAGTAGATGGCACATGCCTAAAGTCGGCCTCCCCATTTGAGATGCCTCCTCTTTCCCCACTCTCATTTAGTAACAAGGCTGCTTCTGGACCTCGCCTAACAGCTTACGTTCGCTGTCTTTTGAGAACTGTCCAACGAAGGCAACCAGGAAAGCCACAGATTTTGACTCACAGGGTAACCAGGAAAATGCCCCAAAGTAGGAGGCGGATGTGGTGGCAGCTGGAGGTAGGGATGGTAGGAAGTCCTGGCTTTGTTTTTTGTTTTTTTAAAAACTAAACATCCATTTAAATTAAACTTCTATTAAGAAAGTAACCCAGAGGGGTATTGGGGTTAGCTGGCTCCATCATTAATTTCATGGGAACTTACTCCCAAACAAGTATGAGAAGGGTAGCAACTAAAGGATATTGCGTGGGGAGGGGGGGGCTAGGTTTCTATACATGCTGTGAGATGGTCCATACTGTTAAAGAAATGGCATGAATTATTTGCATGCAGGGCAGGAAACAACTATAGCCTATGGACCACTTGGTTGCCTGTGGATTGGGGCATGTGTGTTAGGATGCCTACCATCTTGCAAGCTGGTGCCCCCCTGCCCCACCCGTCGTCACTGAATGCCACAAATGACTTAACGTAAGGCAGTTGTGGGCAGGCAGGTGACAGACGTTTTTTTGGTGAGTCACCAGGTTGGCCTGCAGTAGAACAGCAGGATTTGAGTCCAGTGGCACCTTAGAGACCAACAAGATTTTCAGAGTGTAAGCTATTGAGAGTCAGAGCCAAACTACAAGTGACGTCTTACATAGGTCGGACACTAGTCGGCTTCCCTCAAGTTTTGATGGGAAATGTAGGCATCCTGGTCTTGCAGCTGTAATGGAGAGCCAAGCTGTAAAACCAGGACGCCTACATTTCCCATCAAAACTTGAGGGAAGCTGACAAGTGTCCAACCTGTGTAAGGCGTCACTTGTAGTTTGGCTCTCAGAGGTGTCTGAAGAAGAGAGCTATGACTCTTGAAAGCTTACCTTCTGAAAACCTTATGGGTCTCAAAGGTGCCACTGAACTCAAATCCTGCTGAACTTTTGGGGGGGGGCACTTGTCTACAATGCTTTCTTGTAACCCAGGTGGGGGTACTTGAATGATGCAAGAGCATACAAAATGGTTTCGGGGTAAAATTGCACATTGCATGGAAATCAAGGGAACCGCCCCTTAATTTTGACCACTGGAGGAAAACAGGAAGGGGGCTGAGTGGATGAGGAGGGGTATCCCTTTCCCTCCAGCCTTTTTTCTGTGCCAGTTGCTTGTAAAGGAAACCTATATAGGTTTGCATCTGACAAAGAGAGCTGTGGTTCTTGAAAGCTTATGCTACACTAAAGTTGGTTAGTCTTAAAGGTGCTACTGGACTCTTTTCTATATAGGTTGTATCTTTAACTTCTCCCTTTCCTTCCCACTCTCCACTCTTCACTACAGTGTCCAACAGTGGCTTCTCATAAAGAATCTCTCTACACGAGACATCTGACACGTGAACACCACGTATCGGGAGAAGCAATGGTAGCTGGGAAGGGTAGTTTAAAAAGACAGATGCAGCGGCAGGGCGAAGGCTTTGCTATACACGGGAGCTGTGTGAAGGGGCTGAGAAATGCCGGAAGGGAAACTTCCGCCCATTATAACCTCTCCAGGTCCAAGCCCAGCTCTGGAAGGCAGCTCCAGCCCGTTTCCATTCCTCCCTGCCCTCTGGTTGTGTGATCCCACACAGTTTTAGACTGGAGAGGTGAAATTGACAGAGCCTTCCAGGAAGGCGATGAAATTAACAAACCCTCTGAGAAGCGATCTCTGCCGGCTGTCTTTTTAAATTACGCTTCCTGGATAACATTGCGTCTCCCTACACTTGAAGAACATGTGCCCAGGTATCTCCTGTAGAAAAAAATGTTGAGGCTGTCCCTCAAGCTGCGTCTGATCACTGCTTTATTTAGGCCAGGACTTTATAATGTAGTGATGGCAATGCAGACGTGGGGTGAGGTCTAGCCCTATCTCCATTTTTAAAAATCGTTGAAGGTACTTGGAGTGTTGAAGGGCAGGATATAAATTCTCTTTAAAGCAGAAACTGAGGAACTTCCAACCGTGGCAGATCTTCATGATGTTCAGTTGCGAGTCTATGATTTTCTTTGTTTATGCCTGCAGTTTGATGGCCTCTCCTTGCCTCATTGTGTTAACAGTTGGCACTGCAGCAAACACACTTAAAATGCTTAGCTGCTCAGGCTGCGGAAGGGAGCTACTGAAACGCCCTGCTGCCTGGAGGGTGCGTAATGGATTTGGGTGAGAGAGTTCAGATGGGTGCTATCAGATGCTACGAATCTTGTGACCTGGCCAACGGTGCTGGAGGCCTTTTGCATCTTCCTGCTTCCTTTTCCTCTGTTTCTAGGAAATGCTTGGCTTCTTCCTTCTCCTCAAATTAGAATCGACTCTTCCTGCGAAAGCGTACTGTTTCCAAACTCGATAACTGTTTTTAAAAATCCTGTTTCTTCACTGTTGTAATCCTGTTCTCCTTAGTCTGTCTCTTTCCAAAGAAGCTTCACCTTCTCCCTCACCCCGATTTTTGGCTCTGTACTTTGCTTTGCTCTCATTTGCTCTTGATCACTTGCTCTTTACTGGTTTTCATTTCCTTAGCCAATTCAGCAGAAACTCCAGGTTTTCATTTCAGGTCTCTCCATGCTTCCCCCCAAATTTCCTATTTCTCTTTAGTGCCTCATTTTTGCCCTGCTGATATTTTTGGCTTTAGGAAGCATTGAATTTCTTATATGTTGCCTCTGTCTTTTATCTCATGCCGATCCTTTTATTTGGCCCTCACTCTCCCTCCCCACATTTAATCTCTCCCTCTTTGCAGGTTTAAACAGTCTTTGTGTGTGTGTGTGTGGGGGGGGGACATACCTCTTTGTTCATGTTTGTGTGATTTCTCCCTCTCCTCCTGTCCTTTCCTTTCTCTCTTCTGATGTTGCCCTTCTAGACTATAAACTTGCAGGCAGAAGTGGTCAGATTGAACACTGCTTTGTGAGTTAATAGCTTTATAAATAACTAGGGATCCCCCATTTTCACCCTCCAACCCCTGCCTCTACTTACCTGGCCGGCAGGGCAGGAAGGCACAAAAATGGGCCTCGGAGGTGTGCTCCCAGGGCAGTGCGACGACATCACTAATGTCACCATGCTGCCCTGAGAGCACTCCTGCGCTTCGCTGTGGGACAATTTGGCCCCCAAATGGGCCAAATTGTCCCGTTTGAGGCCCAAATCGGCCTGCTGTGAAGCGGGTGCACCCTCTGTGGCTGTGCCATGATGTCACTGGAAGAGTAAGGAATAAAGAATGCAAGGAGGTAAGAACCAGGTCTCCCCCACTCCTGCTGGGAGGGTAATGGGACCTGGAAACCCTATAATAACATTATTATAATTATGATTGGTGGAGGGATGCCATAAAGTCATAGGTGACTTATGGAGACTCCTGGTGGGGTTTTCATGGCAAGAGGCTAACAGAGGTGGTTTGCCATAGCTTGCCTTTGCAACCCTGGTCTTCCTTGGAGGTCTCCCATCCAATTACTAGCCAAGGCTGACCCTGCTTAGCTTCCAAGATCTGATGAGATCAGGCTTGCTTAGGCTTTCCTGTAATTACGATGACAAATTGTCTAAATGTTAACTTTTGGAAGTAATTGTATAAAAGGCTTTATTTTTATATTGCATCCCCTCCCGTCTCCATCTAGTAATGACTGAAGATGAACCGCTCCCTCTCCCAAAGTAGCCCTACCAAGGGCGGGTAAGCTGGCCACTTCAGGAATCTGATTTTGTCAGTTAAGATACTCTTCTCAAGCTCTGCCCCAACCTGCAAGAGGTAAGGCAGGTGGCAAGCAGAGACAGGTCCTTTTGGGGGGTGGCACCTTGTCAGTGGAATAGACATGGACACGAACCAAAAAAATTTAACGAACCAGCGGTTCGTGGTTCAGTGCTGATGACGATCCCGAAGTCGCAAACCGCAACAAACATTTCCTGTTGCCGAACCAGTTCACAGTTTGTGGTTCGTGGGGCTCAGAACGGCCCCCGTTGCACTTAGAGAGCCCATATTCACAGGGAGTGTGTAGCAGGCTCTCCTCCAGCCAGCAGCCAAGTTTGGTCAAGATTGCAATAGGGATCTTGGAGTTATACCCTCTCCAATCCGAGGCCCCCAGGAAACTCCCACAAAAATCCAAGATCAATTATACTCTCTGTCTCTCCCCAAAGGCTAGCAAGGAGGAAGCAACAGCTCTCACACTCCACTGCTCGCTGAAAGTGAAACCAGAACTGTGAGCGCAGTGCTTTTTATAAGCCGAGGAGGACTCATTGAGAACTGCAGGGGGTCTGTGTTTGCCCGTCAGAGCTGCCTATCAGGGTTTGCAGGGATGAGATTGGAGTGCCCATGGCTACAGAACACCCCTTCCCCCCTCCCTCCCCCGGGTGTCTTCTCCCAACTTGTAACCACTTTGCAGCTCCAATCAAGGTAAGCTGGGTTTCGATTCAGGTTTCCGTGGAGACAGAAAGAGTGCAGAGTTCAGGCATTCCCCCCCCTCCGTTTCCAGGGGAATTGATTGATGGCGCCTGACTGTCTGGCTTCATGAACCGCGGCCAAACACACCGAACCAGGCTTCTTCCAAACGCTGGTTCGTTGGCCATGGACACTCATGAAATGCTGGATCGCGATCAGGCGATTGGCAATTTCGTGGGTTTTTTAAGTTCGTAATGCGGTTTGTGCCCATATCTACAGTGGAATACCTTCCCCTAGTGGCTCACCTGCCACCTTTCCCCCTTTCCTTTAGTTACCAGGCCCAAACATTTCTCTTTGTCCAGGCCTTTAACTAAGGAGTTCTAATTTTTAGCTGTTTTATTGCCCACTCTCTGCCTGAGGACTGTCTTATATCATTTTAGACCGCTCTGCTTATTTCATATGATTTTATGCCCCGGCTTGTTTTTATGGGTTTGGCTTGTTGCTCTTGGTTTGTTATTAGAGCCGTGATTTGTTTTTTGTTGTCTTGGCAGGTTTTGTTTTATTGTTTTATATGTGAGCCATCTTGAGCAGGTCTGGAAAGGCAGCGTACACATTTTTGAAATAAATGCGTTATGAGTGCTGTGAAGGGTAGCAGGTCAGGGGAGAGACTGGAAATGAGATCCAATCACAGTCCTCTGAGAAGCTGTCTTTGCAAGCCCAAGTGAAATGCTTCCCAACTAACATTGCAACTCCCAACTAACATTCATCGAGGCATTTTGTGTAGAAAGGCTCTAAGAAGCTACGTTCTCTAAGGAAAGGAGCTTATTCAAAGAAGCAAAGGATTTCATATAATAATATGCAGTTCATTGTTGCTCATCTGGAACGTGTAGCAAAAGAAGAGTCTGGGCAGAGGAGGCAGCAGGGATGACGAGATTTTCCTGGAGGCATTCTCAGAAGCTTTGGCACCGCGATGCAGTCGTTAAGAAATTATTCTCCTAAATTTCTCCATTTTCCTCATGCTGTTCTGCAGAATGTCATTATGTGCAATTATTGCTCTCGTAATATACCTTTGTCACCCTTCTCCTCCCTCTTATTTGCCTCTCCGTCCCATTTCTTGGACACTGAGAGAACCTTGGAAACACTGGGTGGTGGCAGAACTGTCCTAGCTCGTCCACAGGGCTCAAATGTAAGGATGCCATCAAAAAACCACAGAAGCTACCAGCTTGATTGAGATCTGTGGGGAACGTAATGGTGCCAGGAAAGAACGATTTTATCAGAGATTACATCAGGGCACACAAACATCCTGTCTCCATTTGTGGCTAACTTTGGGTCAAATTTGACATGATAGGGACAGCCCCACACACTTGTTTGTTTGTGTCTCTTCCCTATTCATATGTAAAGCGGGAAGCATTGGTCTAATTTTCCCATCAAAAGGAGTATGTGAGTGGGCAGAGCTGCCCTAAAGATTTTTTTTCTAAGCCAGGCTACAAATGTTTTAATAAATTGGTGGGCCCTCGCCACACTTCTGTCCTATCTTCCTGTGCTGGGACACTTCCAGCCACTCCTTGTCCCCGCTGTTGGACCATGGCTGGGACAATAGGACTTGGAAGGAGTCACGTTTTCTCTCCCATATGCTGTCATAGAAGTATACATTAAAACCGTGACCCCTGCTTTGTACACAAACAGCATAGAGACATGAACAGCCCCTGCGGATGCTTTGATCAGATTCAGCCAAAGAAAGAGGATTTCCCCAGCTCATTGCTGAGCTAAGAGCCAAACTACAAGTGACGCCTTACACAGGTTGGACACTTGTCGGCTTCCCTCAAGTTTTGATGGGAAATGTAGGCATCCTGGTTTTACAGCTTGGCTCTCCATTACAGCTGCAAGACCAGGATGCCTACATTTCCCATCAAAACTTGAGGGAAGCCGACTAGTGTCCAACCTGTGTAAGACGTCACTTGTAGTTTGGCTCCCAGAGGGCCAGTGAGGGAATCAGCCTTGAGATACCAGAAAGTGGCATTTGGGAATGACTGATCGGCAAAAGTATCAAAATGGCTAGAGTCTTTCCACGATGCACACTAACATGAAGTCCAAGACATGCTGATTACTAGAGAAACATGATTTGGGTCCAGTAGCACCTTAAAGACCAACTAGATTTCCAGGGGTAAAAGCTTTCGAGAGTCAAAGCTCTTTTTGTCAGACAGCGAAGGAGCTCTGACTCTTAAAAGCTCATACCTTGGAAATCTAGTTGGTCTTTTAAGGTGCTACTGGACCTGAATCTTGTTCTTGTAATACAAACCAACAATGGCTACCCACTTGAAACTACCCCAAGCAGATTTCCAGTTTGGAAACAGAGCAAGATTCGGGTCCAATCGCACGTTAAAGACCAACTGGATTTCCAGCTTTGGAGAGTTTCCCTTTGTCAGATGACTCTTGAAAGACCATCTCCTGAAAATCTAGTTGGTCTTTAGGGTGCTGCTGGACCTGAATCTTGCTCTTCTACTGCAGACTAACACGGCTGACCACCTGAAACGACCTTTTAATGGTGCATGCATAAAGACACAGGAGTCAAATATGGGTAGGTGGACAAGATTTGGGTCCAGTAGCACCAACTTAACTAGACTAACTAGATTTCCAGGATATGAGCTTCGGAGATTCAAAGTTCCCTTCTTCAGATACATTTTGAAGTGGAACTATGTAGGGGTTTAAATGTATCTGACCAAGGGAGCTTTGGCCCTGGAAAGCTCATACTCTGGAAACAGAGGTTGTTTTTACATCTTACCAGCCATGCAACATCGCGCAAAACTCCCGGAAAGACGGCGTCTTCCTGGCGCGATTTCCCGTCATTACTCCGGTTTGTGGTATGATTCGCACCACAAACTGGAGTCATGACAGGAAATCGCACCAGGAAGATGCCGTCGTTCCGGGAGTTTTGCGCGATTTTGCGCAGCTGGTAAGACGTGTGAAAATGGCCCTAGTTGGTCTTTACAGTGCTGCTGGACTTGAATCTTGCTCTTCTACCCCAGACAAACATGGCTACCCCCTGAAACTATCTTCATAGACACGGGACTGTCGTACATTGGGGGCCAAATCAGACTTGCTCGGGGAGTTCTGTGAATGACGTCTCATGTGATCCCCCCCCCCCCCGTTTAAAAAAGCAGGCACTACATGGAGACGTGATTTGAATTAGGTCTAGTGGCACAGGGAGAGTGTGTTTTTTTTTTAAATGCCTCACCTTTCCTCATCACGTTTTCAGTGGAACTGTTCTTTCCCTCACTGCGATCCAGATCAAGACCTTGATGTTTGTTTAAGATTACACCCCTAAAAACAGTGCAAGCAAAACAGTAGGGAGGGGCCATGGTACAGTGGTAAAGTCTCTGCTTGGCAGGCGGAAGGTCCCAGGTACAATCTTTGGCATCGTCATTTAAAAGGACCAGGCGGTAGGTGATGCGAAAGAACTCTATCGGCAACTCAGATAGCTGCTGCTGGTCTAAGATACTGACCTTGATGGACCAAAGGTCTGATTCGGTCTAAGGCAGCTTCATATGTTCAGCATTGGACAAACAATGCCTAACCACCACCACCCAACATACCAAAACTGGATTTGCCACAGTGGTGCAAATAGCCTCTGTACGGGGCTCTTTCAGGCCACGGAAACAACATTGGTAGGAATGCTTAATCCCTTCTCTGCACACCACAGATTCACTCTGAATTTCGACCTCACGGATCTCAGTTCGTTGCTGGGACTCTGCATTGCACATGGTTTGGCTGAGCCATGGTTGAGCTGCAGAGTGCCTCTGGAGAGCAAGAGCAGTCATATGGTGTAATGGAAGCATGGGATATGTGCCCCACATCAGCACCGTCCTCCACTTGGGGGGCAGGATTAACAGCAGCAGCAGCAGCCAAGAATGCAAGACTGCAAATAAGCCGCCCCCTTTCTGCTTTGCTACCCCTTGTTGTGGCTGGAGCACAAGTCCTACCAGACCACTGCGGTCATTATCAGAGGCGCTCCTTCGGATGCCCCCGAATTTATAAGATTAGACAGATGGCAGCCTGGGAGAGGGCCTTCTCAGCGGTGGCACCAAAACTTTGGAGCTCTCTCACCAGGCAGATTCATCTGTCCCCTTCTTTTGCCATCTTCCACCAGCAGGTAAAGACTTTTTTGTTTTGTTTGGCATACTCTCAATGATTCCTTCTCAGAGTCTCTCTACATGAGATGTCTGGGCACGTGTTCGTCAAATGCTAGGAGACGCAATGTTAACCGGGAAGCGTAGTTTTGAAAGACGGACCTCGTGGAGATCGCTCCGAAGGGGATAGATTCTCCCGCAGCCCTCCACCGCCTCTGACATCTCCCCTTCTGGAGCCTTTGCCCTGCTGATGCTTGGTTAATTTAAAGTTTTAAGCAGCGAGGACAAAAGGGCAAAAGCTCCGGAAGGGGAGACAGTCCAGCACACCAGAGGCGGCAGAGGGCTGTGAGAGAATCCGTCCCCTCCGCAGTGATCTCCGCCGGCTCTGTCATTTAAAACTACACTTCCCAGCTAACACTGTATCTCCCAATACGTGAAGAACACATGTCAAAAGTATTGTGTAGCAAGAGACTCTTAGTTCATGCCGAACGTGGTAATCATTTTAATTGTTTTATTTTTATGTCTTTGAATGTTTTTAAGCTCTGGTTTTAACTGTTTTAATGATGGGTTTTGTCCATTTTAAGGGTTTTATAACGTGATTTTAGCGTGTATGTTTCAGTTTGTTAGCTGCTTTGGTGGCCCTTGTGAGGACAGAAAGGCAAAGATATCAGTTTTGTTAAATTTTTAAAAAATCATGATTTCCAATCCTTGCCTCTCCAATTCCTCTGTTAGACTGGAAGCTCCTTGGGAACAGGGACTTCTCTTTTCTGCTTATGTTGTAAATGGTAGTGTGTATCCATCTGGTTGGATAGCCTTCTATGCCTTTGTTATTTTCAGCCTGTGCTGCCTCTTAACAAAGAACAATTAATTAACCAATTCAGGCAAACGATCTAAAGGAAATAAACTCCTTGATCATCTTCAATTGATCGAGGCATTCAAAACAAAGACACACCTACTTGATGGATCCTTCAATTAAAATGATTTTGTCAGTACTGATCATCATGCTAATAAAATTCCAAACCAAACAGGACTTCTCTCAACACCCATTGCCTTTCAAGTCAATTACTGTTCCTAGGGCTTGCTTCAGTACATCATTTTAATAAGATATCCGTTTTGGTGGCCTTGATTGATATTTTTCCCAGTCTGGCGCCTCTGGAAGAAATACAGCCCCCCCCCCCCCCCGACGGCGATCCTTACTTAGGAGTAAGCACCTCTGAACTTTTAAACTGGTATACAGAGGCTCAGGCTGTTAAAGTGGTTAAACATATGTAGACACCCCTGCTTGATTTCCTAACAGTTGGCGGCTTTAATTCAGATTTGGCAATGAGGAATGCTGTTTTTACAACGGCTCTCAGTGTGAGACAAGATAATGTGAAGGGAAACCACAAGAAATGGCCAATTTCTCGTGGTTTTCTGTGCCCAATTTCTGATACTGTTGTGTGTGTTTGGCCTGTGTGTGCAGTAAATCTCATCCTGGGTCTATGGCATTGCTACACTTGTTTATTTGTTTGTTTATAGTCTGCCTTTATTTATTTATAGTCTGTCTTTCTTGCTGGGACCCAAGGCGGTTTACACAGTGCAAGTGAACTACAATATAATCAACAGAGCAAAATGCAATACAATACAATAATAAACCACAGTTAGGACATTCAGTAAGCAGATACAATAGGGAATGGTAGCAGAAAATTTGAATCAAGCATAAACCTGGGGACAGAGCTGAAATGTTTCTGAAACAATGAGTAGCTAGTTAACATGGCATGTTTAACAACATGGAGTCCCCCTAGTAGGAGCATATCTACATCAGCAGACAGTACTATGCTGTACATTTCTCTGTTCCCACCAGCAGTAGTGAACGATGAAGGGTGCAGAAATGTGTGGGGATTTTATGTCATCAGGATAGAATGCTTTTTCCTTAGGCTGAGAAGCCTCGAATTTGTTAGCCTTTCCTTGAGTCTCTCTACACAAGACATCTGATGTGAAGAACACACGTCTGGAGATACAATATTAGCTGGGAAGGGAAGTTTTAAAAGACAGAGCCGACAGCAGGGCAAAGGCTTTGCTATATACTGGAGCCGTGTAAAGGAACTGTGAAATGCTAGAAGGGAAATTTCAGCCCAAGTCCAAACCCGGCCAGGGCCGGCACCACCATTGAGGCAGTGAGGCGGGCGCTGAGGCGCGGAAGGGGGCTCTGGAGGTGGTGCTGGGGTGGAGGTGTGTGCCACGGAGCTGGTGTGCCTGGCCCGCAGCTGCTGCAGCCAGCCAGCCCCACACTGCCGCCGTCGTCACCGCCACCAATAACACATGCCCCCGGCCGGGCGCAGCAGCTGCGGGCCAGGCACGGCAGGCATGGAGAACCTCCACAGCCACCCACCACGCCCGACTGGGAGCGCGGGCAGCCTCCACACGCCATCCCAACCACCCGCCGGCCAATGGGGCCGGCTTGCTGCGTGATGACGTCATCACGCAGTAATGTCATCATGCAGTCTGGAGGGCGCGCATGTGCACTATGTGCGTGCACACATAGGGGCAGCCGCGGGCGCCAGAAACCCTGGCGCCACCCCTGAACCCAGCTCTGGAAGGCAGCTTCAGCCCATTTCCATTCCTCACCGCCCTCTGGTTATGATCTCACGCCGTTTTAGGCTGGAGAGGTGAAATTGACAGAGCTTTCACGAAGGCAATAAAATTAACAAACCCTCTGAGGATCAATTGTCACAGGCTCTGTCTTTTTAAACTAGGCTTCCCAGCTAACACTGCGTCTCCCTACACTTGATGAACACGCGTCGAGGCGTCTCATATGGAGACTCCTTGTAAAGAGAGTTCTTTTCATAATATCTAGTTCGAATCCTATGGCACTCCATATTGGCTTGCCAACCTTATTAGCAGCAGAGTGCCTGTAGCAGATATATGAAAGCTCGTTTTTAGAGTAACCTGGGCACATAATGTCTTGATAAGTGCAAGAAATGTATTGAATATTGGAAGCAGGGATGGGAGCATCGCTTGGCTTTCCACTCTCCTTCGAGCACTTCAAGAGATCTTATTAAAAAGCTGGCTGCTGAAAAGATAAAAAGATGTTGAGTTAGGACCAGAAGAGATGTGATTGTTATCATGTTCCTGGCCCTGTTACATTTTAAAATGGAAAAGGTAGGTTTTTTAAAAAGGCTTATCTTTCCCCTCCTTAAAATGCTAATAACAGCTCAGGGCGTTAGGTTTTGAATAGCAAGACTTGGAGGGGACTGACATTGAAGGACTAAATGCCCTCTCACCTCCCTGCCCAATTTACCTTTTACAGGTGGGTGATCTCTGTTCTTTGTCAGTCTGCTTTGGTCCTTAGATAACCATTCATGGAGATTTCTAGTTGATGCCAAGCACTATTTCTAAAACATTGTTTTAAGCATACTGCTCGGATATGGGAAAGAGTCTTGTCCATTGTGTTTTCATAGCTTGTTCGTCAAGGTGTTTCCTCAATGGCCGTTGCAGGCTGGTGACTACAAGCTAGTCTGCTTTTGGTATAAAACAATATTGTTTTACTTTTGTAATGGGAAATTGATTAGGTATTTCCTCCTCTGCAGGAAGCCGATGGAGGTTAGAGCACCTGTTCTTCTCTTGCATAGTGCCTTGCTCAGGAATCAGGTAATACAGACCTTAAAAAGGTAGCACTGGAAAAGATATAGAAGAGGACATCGGACTATCAAGGTTGGAGAACCTTTTCTGTGATGAAAGGTTAAAAAGTTCGAGGCTTTTTAAGAGAACAAATGACTCAAATTGGGAGACGTGATAGACGTCTATAAAATTATTCACGGAGAGCTCCAACAATAGAATTTCTTGGCACCAGTTGAACTGATGAGCAGTAGATTTGGCATAATCAGAAGGAAGTACTTCTTAACTCAGAGAATTAACTTGTGGAATTCACTGCCACAGGATGCAGTGATGACTACTCGTTTAGTTGGCTTTTTAGAAGGGATTAGACAAATCCATAGAGGATAGGTCCACCAATGGCTATTAGCCACAATAGTGCGGGTCATAAGCTCGCGTTGATTAAGTCCCTGCCCTTTGTACACCCTACGCCGACAGGTGCAGGTAACCCGTTGAAGCCCATTTGTGATAGGGATCGGAGATTGCAATTATTCCCCATGAGCGAGGAATTCCCAGTAAGTGCGGGCTATTAGCTACAATGACTAAATGGAACCTCCATGTTTAAAGGCAGTAGCTCCCTAGATGTCAGTGCTGAGGGGGGCACGGAGGGAGACATTCATCTCTGTGCACCACTTGTAGGCCTTCTAGAGAGACGTCAGGTTGCCACTTTGTGGAACAGGATTAGAAAGGTCATTGGTGAGCTGTTGTAATGTTCTGTTATATGAATAGGTTTGCCAGCCTTCAGGTGGTGGCTAGAGATCTCCAGGAATTACAACTGATCTCCAGGCAACAGAGTTCAGTTTGATATGTTGTCTACAACAACTAAGAGTTCTGTTCCCCTGGAGAAAAGGGCTGCTTCGGAGGGTGGCCTCTATGGCATTGTACCCCACTGAGACCTTTCTCCTTCCCAAACTCTGCCCTCTGAAGTATTCTGGACTTTTAAACTAAATAGCCTGGTCCCTATTGGTTTAAATTTAGGTTTAATAGCCTGGTCCCTATTGGTTTAAATTTAGGTTTAATAGCCTGGTCCCTATTGGTTTAAATTTAGGTTTAATAGCCTGGTCCCTATTGGTTTAAATTTAAGTTTAGGATTGCGGGTCCAGCAGCCCCTTCAAGACTGACTAGATTTCTAGTTAGCTGGTCTTCGGGGTGCTGCTGGACCCGAATCTTGCTCTTCTCCAACAGAAGGTTATGATTGTTGCTTAACAATTAAGGTGGCGGTTGTTGATCTGCAAAGGAAGAGCCGGATCGGGGTCCCCAGTCTTGCTTTTCTTTGCCCTGCCGCTTCTTGCCCTTTTCCTGCCCTCTTGGCCGCTGCTATAGCCTGCCCCCCCCCCAGGAGCGGCCCCGAAGCCCGAAGGCGCGACGCGCAGCGAAGTCCGGCACGTGGGAAAAACAGCTGGAGGCGCATAGCTGGGCGGAAGAGGGGATCGGGCAGCCCGGGGATGGCGCTGCGCGGACTGCTTAGGGCTTGGGGCCTGCGTACGAGGGCGTCAGTCCCGGGGGCTTTCTTCCGAGGAAGTGTGCTTGCTGGTGGATCGTAGCCTGCGTGGAATCGGGGCTGTACTGGTCCTCGCAGCGGTTTACATTTTTGCAAGAAGCTTCCTGCTTTGAAGAAGCGGAGTAAGAATATGGATATGTCTTAAATTCTGAACTCAAAATACACAAAACTTTTTTTTAAAATTCCCAACTGCTATTGGGGGGATCCTGTATTGGGTGGAAAGAGGATGCAGAAGTGTTTTAAATAATGTAACAACGTTGCCCTGCCATGGACTATATACTTTTAGTTGGTATAGTTTGTATTATAGGAGTACTTTTATAGAATAAACTATGCTAAAGTCGTTTTTTTTAAAGTTAGCATTGTGTTGTGGTTAGAGCAGTAGGCAGTGTGGTGTAATGGTTAGAGCAGTGGGCAGTGTGGTGTAGTGGTGAGAGCGGTTATCTTAGCGTGTCAGATTAGTCCCCTGGGTTCAAATTACCTCACTCAGTTCACAGGATGCAGCCTAGCCTACTAAACAGGGTTACTGAGGATAAAATAGGGAGGGGAGAAGAACCACGTAACTGTCCTGGGCTCTTTGCCACAAGCAGGCTTGGCTATGGGGCAACTAGAGCAGCTGCCCCAGGCTCCATGCTTAGGGGGCGGCAACCACCTAGCTGCCATGGGGCTGCCGTTGCCAGCGTCTCTGGAGTCTTGGCTTCAGAGCAGCGGCTGGGACAATTGCCTGTAGGGTGGTGGGTGGAGAGGCGGATCAAAATATAATGGATAGTTTTGGTTCTGTCATTTGGAGGAGGGCAAGGAGCTGTTCCAGTTGGCAGCAGAGGGTAGGACCTGAAACCATGGTCTTAAATTACATGTACAAAGGTACCGGCTGGATATTAGGAAAAACTTTTTCACGGTCAGAGTAGTTCAAAAGTGGAATCAGCTGCCTAGGGAGGTGGTGAGCTCCCCCTCACTGGCAGTTTTCAAGAAGAGGCTGGATGAATACTGGGCCGATTCCAGACGGCCCTCCCCATCCCGAAACGTCGTGCGTTGTCGCGTGGAAAACGCGAAAAACGCGTCTGGAATCGGCCCTGGTCAGAGATGCTTTAGGCTGATCCTGCACTGGGCAGGGGGTTGGACTAGATGGTCTGTATGGCTCCTTCCAACTCTATGATTCTATGATTCTATGAAATTCTGAAATGGACTTCGCAGCGTTCTTGTAATTTGTATTCTTGTAACTTTGTTAACATTGCTGTGTAAAACATTGTATCTTTTTCGGTAAGCACCAGGCCTTTAATTGGAATGTAGTAGTGTTCGTTAAATTGATCTCAGCAGGGAGAACTCACACCCAAAGAGGAAACTGACTACTATGCTGTAAGAAATTGAGCTGTAGTAATATGTTTGACTTCATGGAAGAACTGTAAGTTGCAAGTGTATTTTTGTAAAAAATTATTTATTTAATTATGATGCAGTAGTGCTTTAGGTATTTGATTTCTGTCTTTGGAAATTAATGTGGCAGTGAACAAGAGTTCTCGAAACGAGCATGAACACATGCTAGCGGGCTCGTTGCCAACTGATGGGAGCATCTGAGGACTGTGGATACAGCACTCTGCGCGCACTCTCCTGAAATGAAGAAAGAATAAAGTATTGACAGCATGAACTGTGCTTTGGGCCTCTTTGGGCTTTGAGTTAATACGGACTCTTGGATATAAATAGAAAAACTTGTGTATAAAGATATAACTTTGGTGTAATGACGCATGTGAATTTGGCTTTTGAATATTCAGTTGCTCATAAAGAATATTATTGCTTGTAAGGAATTTTTTGCACGCCGTGTAGTGTATGTGGCCTCCCTGCAGTCCTTGGCTGACTGTTCACAGGGCTCATTTCGAGGGGGAACGCACAGGAACGCCATTCCGGCAGTTCCCCAAAGAGGTCACATGTCATGTGGCCCCGCCCACCTGACTCTCGGCCATTTTGGACCCATTTTGGCCTGGATTGGGGCCGAAACGGCCCGGGTCAGGCCTCTTGTGGGTGGTGGATCACTCTCCTGCTCAGCAGCGGCCCGATCTTAACCATTTTGGGCCCCTTTTTGGCCATTTTCAGACCCTTTTTGCCATTTTGGGCCCAATTTCAGCCCTGAATGGCCAGGATTGGGTCCAGAATAGGTGATGTCAGGGGGTGTGGCATATGCAAATCAGTTATGCTAATGACACACTTCCGGTGATGGCAAGAGGCATGGCATATGCTAATAGGCTATGCTAATGAGTTCCTCCAGCTCTTTTTCTACGAAATGACCCCTGACTGTTCATATCCACACACACACACCCAAATGTCCAGAAATTTCCCAATCCAGAGCTGGCAATCCTATATATGAAGCTGCCTGATATCATTGGTCTATCTTGCCTAGTATCTCCCACCCTGACTGGCGGTGGCTCATCTGTGTCTTTGGTAAAAGGCTTTCTCAGTCCTTCTACCTGAGGTCCAAACTGGGTAAGGCAGGCGACTGGTCCACAGAGCAGGTGCTCTTTTACTCTGTGCTGTCTAGATCGTTGAATCTCCAGTGCGGTTTGAGACTCTTAAACTGAAACTGCTTGAGCTTGCATTTTGGGACCTTCTCCATGCCAGGTGTAATGCCCATGCTTTCCCACATAACTATGTGTTGTGAGTGCGCAGCAAGAGTGTGCCAAGTCAGAAATAGAAGTCAGGGAAGAATGTGGGGGCGCGTGTCATCTGCAGTTGACTCAGACAGTTATGCTGTTTCACGTGCCGCTGGGACTAGGGACTTTGTATAATCAGGTCACTTGCTTCTCGCCACATTTGACAATAAGGAAACATTTATCTTGCCTACTGCTAAGTGTCTTTTATAGACAACTCCTCAGATTTTTTTTTTAAAAAAAGGATCCAAGGCGATTTTCATTCCAGGGACAAATAGAGAACAATGACGGGGAGAGGAGGGAACGGTTTATTAACCCTAATATATTCAAATATTAGCTGAAACAAACGGAAACGAATGGAATGGTTATTCTAAAGATCTTTGCCTGTTTGCTGATTTTCTGTTTGGAGGTCTCCCTTAGTTTGAAGGTTAGTTCTAACTGCAATAGCTGTATTGCAAGCAGGGCTGGCGCATCCTTTGAGGCGGTGCCGGCAGCCACCTCGAGTGCTGAAAAGGCGCAGGGGCACGTGCCGAGCTGGTGGCTGAACGGGAGGGCTGGGAAGCCGCTCCTGTATGCCGCCCCGGCTGCCTGCTGCGCTTAGCCTGCAGGTGCTTGGCTAGGAGCGCGTGCTGGTGGTGGCAGCGCGGGGCAACTGAGCAGGCAGCCTCCCAGCCCTCCCACTCAGTTGCCCCATGCTGCCGCCGCCGCCATCACACTGCTGTGGGCCAGCCAGGCGCAGCAGGCGGCCAGGGCTGTGTGGGGCATCTGAGCGGGAGGGTGGGAGGCCACCCGCGCACTGTCGCAGCTGTCTGCCTCCCCAGCGGGACAGCTGGCTTGCGGTGGTACACCCTGCATGATGATGTCATACGCAGTGATGTCATCACACAGTCTGGGTGCTCATGGCGGCAGAAGCTACCCCCAGGTGCAGGTATCTGGCCTCAGGCACCAGAAAACCTAGCACCACCCCTGATTGCAAGGGCAAGCAGAGGGGGGGGAGTGAGAAATCTGGCTTGGGTCATCTTCACATAATCTGCTAACTGAATTCACTAGCATTCTCAGTTTACAATCTTGCATAACATAATCAAAATGTATTAACACCCAGCTCAAAGGCCTCCATAACTTTTAACAAATATGTTCATGGTTCCTCCAGTATATCAGACATTTTCAGATAGCAGCTGAACATGGAGCCCACCAACTCTAATGGGAACATCTAGAACTGGGGCAAAGCATTAGGACTACCAACATCCAGGTGGAGCTTGGAGATCACCTAGAATGACAACAGACCTCCAGGTGACAGAAATCAGTTACTATGGAGAATCTGGCTGCTTTGGAGGATGGTCTCTATGGCATTATACCCTGCTGAGGTCCCTCCTCTTCCTAAACCTTTCTGTAGCCTTTGCTCTGCCCACTTAATTCAAAGTTTTAAGCCGCCCTCGTTGGGTAAAAGCTCTAGAAAGGGAGACTGTCCAGCACACCAGAGGTGGCGGCGGGCTGTGAGAGAATCCATCCCCTCCAGAGTGATCTCTGCCGGATCTGTCTTTCAAAACTACACTTCCCAGCTAACATTGTGTCTCCTGACACTTGATGGACACACACACCGGCACCTCATGTAGAGAGACTCTTAGAAGCTGTACACCAGTTTGGTGTAGTGGTTAAGAGCACGGGACTCTAATCTGGAGAGCCGAGTTTTATTCCTCACTCCTCTGTTTGAAGCCAGCTGGGTGACCTTGGGTCAGCCACAGCTCTCTCAGAGCTCTCTCAGCCCCACCCACCTCACAGAGTGATTGTTGTTGTGGGAATAATAATGGCATACTTTGTAAACTGCTCTGAGTGGGTGTTAAGTCATCCTGAAGGGCGGTATATAAATCGAATGTTGTTGTTGTTGTTGTTAATGTGATTGGCTCCATTCATTACTTTTATCTTTAATGATAACAAGTCATTTGGTATTTTTAAAAGCCTCAAGTAAAACATTTTTTTTAAAAAGAAGCAGCATTAAACAACAACAACAACAATCAAAATTCGGAAGGTATTCTCTAGAAATTTCTTTCAAATTGCTGAACAAAATTCAAGTCCAATAGCAAGGAGAGACTGGAGTTGCTGGTAGCTTTTGAATTCCTGTTGTTCAGCGCGCTCTAGTGGCCAACTGGTTTAAATGCAGCTGCTGCCTCTTTCTCACTGCAATGACGGACCTTTAGTTTTTAGTTTTGTTTTTTTAATACTATTTATTAGCAAAAATGCATGAATAATAATAATAATAACAACAAAAATACTAATAATGCATGATAAAGAAGATGAATAAAACAGTAAATTAACAATGAAAGAAGTGCTAATAATAACAGTCCGATCCGATCCAAGCCATACAGTCGCGCCTGACCCTCGGCTACTCCGTAGATCGTCCCCCTCCAGGCCTTTCTGTCCTATAGCGCGTCGAGAGAGATCCACAGAGTCTCGCAGTGAAGTTTTTACAGGGTAGTTCACCATTGCTTTCCCCAACCCAACATGCTTAGCCGTACGACAGCCACGAATGGTCATACGTTGCCACCCCCTTGGCACTTTGAGCCGGTGTGGGATAAGGGGGAATAATAACAGTAACAAAGCTAAATTAGACATTTGCTAGAGGGAAGTAATGGAAATCCATCTCACCCTGTGTTTTATTGCCTTTGAGTTTTTCAATTATCTCTGTAACTTGCTGTAGGGAGAGCGATGTGTGAAGATTCACCATATGTTCAGGAGATAATTTATGTTTAATATATCTCTCTATAAAGTTATAGACTGAAGCAGAATTTGGACTCTGTGAAGTACATAAAGAACAATAATGATGTGCAAAAATGTTAGCAATATCCCTGGATTTCGAAGTCAAGGTATTTTATTAGGATTTTTCAGAGGTCTAACTGCCCTTTTGTCTTGTAATTTTGAAACTTTTAGGGGGCTAGCAGGCTATTACTAGCTTTTGAAACTTTTCCCCAGTATTTTTGCCTGGTGTATGAGATATTCTCTAGTATTTTGTGTGTTTCCATTGGTGTTCTCTCATCAGGGCTTTTTTTCTGGGAAAAGAGGTGGTGGAACTCAGTGGGTTGCCCTCGGAGAAAATGGTCCCCCAGACAGAGGGGAGTTGAGATTGCCCTCCATCTAAACTCCCCTCTGTCTGGAGATCAGGGGGCGGGGCCACCAGCCATGTGACCATTTTCAAGAGGTTCCGGAACTCCGTTCCACCACGTTCCCACTGAAAAAAAGCCCTGTCTCTCATTCACTTTCAGTATATATATCTATGGAGGCCCAAATTGTGATGGTTGCCTGGGCTGCTTTTTTCCATCTTCGGCAGGCCCGGCAGCTAGCCCCCTATCTCTCAGGCCAGGACCTAACGACAATGATCCATGCAACGGTCACCTCCAGGTTGGATTACTGTAACTCGCTCTACGCAGGGCTGCCCTTGGGTTTGATCCGGAGACTACAGCGCGTCCAGAATGCTGCTGCACGTGTTTTAACGGGTGTTCCTTATAGGACACATGTTACACCAATTCTGCAGCAGCTCCACTGGCTCCCTGTGGAATTCCAGATTTGGTTCAAGGTGCTGGTTTTGACTTATAAAGCCCTAAACGGACTGGGACCAGCATACCTGAGGGACTGCCTCTCCCCGTATGTGCCCCGGAAAATGCTCCGATCAGCTGGAAAACATCTGCTGGTGGTCCCTGGCCCCAGGGAGGCTCGGTTGGCCTCAACCAGGGCCAGGGCCTTTTCGGTCCTGGCCCCAACTTGGTGGAACTCTCTGTCTGAGGACACTCGGGCCTGTAAGGATCGTCTATCATTTTGGCGGGTCTGTAAGATGGAGATGTTCCACCCGGCGTATGGTTGAGGCTGGCATGAGATCCTCACTGAGCCTCCCATCAGCCTCAGTGTCCACTGGCCAGCTGCCCAACGTATGGGTACAGCACGGGGCTATGTAGTGCCCATTTGTTAGCTGACCCACGTATGGGTTGCAGTACATTATCTGTCCGCTTCCCTCCCCCTGTATGCTGATGGGCAGGAATCTGGAATTGACCCCATCTTGGGACAGTTATTATCTGTTTGTTGATTTTATGATGAACTGTTGTTTTATGAATTGTTTTTAATATTTGTATTATATTTTTATAACTGCTGTACCTCGCCCTGAGCCTGCTTGCAGGAAGAGCGGGTTAGAACTGTAATAATTAATAATAATAATATTTTGTATTGTAGGGAGGGGGTCTCAGATGCTTCACTAATGAGTTAGGGACTATAGACTTCACCACTATGTTGCCGTACATACTATCTGTTGCTTTAAATATGTGCTCCTGTGAGCTACTTGTGCTTCATGTGTCTAATGTCAGTCCTAGAATTGCTTAAGTTTTGTTTCAGCATTTCTTCAACTCTGTATTGGATTCTTCTTAATGCTATGTCTTTGTAAACTTGTGTTTATTTACCCTATGGCATCATTTATGGAAATATCCTTGTTACTGACTGTACTAATCTCACACTGTGTAATCCACCTTGAGTCTCAGGGAGAAAGGTGGACTATAAAAGGCATAAATAAATAAAAATATTTTATTACCTCCAAATATTTACCTCCAATATTTTATTACCTGACCCCCCAGCTGTTGCCCTATTGTTGCTGGTTGAGAAGGGCCCCCCATAACAGTTCATGCTTCAGGGTCCCCAAAATGTAGGTCCGCCACTGCCCCCCTGTCCCCGCTGCAGTATGGGAACTGAACTGATGAAACTGGCTCATGCAGAAAGGGTTTATGTTTTCAAAACTGAAATTATGGGACTCTTCCTTTTGGTGACATTAGACCATCAGCGTTACGGAGATATTCTTCCCATCACGAGAAATGTGAAGTGTGCGTGCGAAGATGACAAGAAAGGTGAGTGCTGGTCCCCCCGTCACCACACTGGCCGGGGAGTGTGGCTGGGAGGTCTGCAAATGGCGGGGGCGGAAGGTGGGAGCGGCTTTCTCTTGGCCTCCATTTTGTTCTCTCCTTCTTCCTCCCCAACTCAGGCCTGTTTCCTGGTTCCTTTCATCAGCCAGGGACACGCGGCTCTTTTTTTGGATGCATATGGAGGAAGAGTTCATCTTTCTTGTGCCAGATTGGTAGAGTTGCCAGGTCTGGATTTGGAAATTTTGGGAGATTTGGGGGGTGGAGCCTGGAGAGGGTGGAGGCTGAGGAAGCGAGGGGCCTCAGTGAGGTATAATCCATAGAGTCCACCTTCCAAAGCAGCCATTTTCCCCAAGAGAACTGATCTTTGTCACCAGGAGATCAGCCATAATTCCAGGAGATCTCCAGCCACTAGTTGGAGGCTGGCACCCCTGATGGCCCATTATCACCACAAATCTTAGGGGTGCCAACTCCAGGGTGGGAAATTCCTGGAGATTTGGGAGTGAAGCCTGAGGAGGGGACCGATCTCAGCGGGGTGCAGTGCCATAAAACCCACTCTCCAACGCAGCTGCTTTCTCCAGGGGAACCGATCCCTGGAGTCTGGACACAGTTATAATTCTAAGCCTCACCAGGAAGTTGGCAACCCAGTCACAATTTGAGAAGGTTCCGGGTGCATTTTTAAAGATTAAAGGCAGGAGGGTGGAAGAGCACAGCGGATAGACATCAGGCTTCATGCCACACTATTGCCTGTCCCTCCTGACAGAATGAAGTTTTAACGGCTTTGCTTTGTTGCATTGTTTTAAACCATGTGGTAAACAACAAGCTTGTCTAACGTGGTGAGGTGCTCAGGGAAGCTTGCTGTTCCTGAAGGGAGGCCTCCCTCCCTGTGGCAGATAAGGCCTGTGCATCACTGCCTTGGGCTGGTTGGGTGTGAGTAACAGCAAGCCGGTGGCCTCGTCTCTGTGTGGGTTAGGCATAAGGTTGTCATCTCCAGATTGGGAAATTCCTGGAGATGTTGACAGGGGTGGAGCCTGGAAAAGGCAGGGTTTGGGGAGGGGAGAGACCTCAGCAGGTATAATGCCACAGAGTCCACCCTCCAGAGCACCCTCCATTCTCTTCAGGGGAACTGATCTCTATGGCCTAGAGATCAGTTGTGATTCCAGATTCTCCAGCCACTACCTGGAGGCTGGCAACCCTAGAGGAGCCAGCTCTTTTGTCCTTTCGCCTCTGTCGAGGGGATCGGGCAGGGCCATCTTTGCCTTCAGGTCCGGCCCTGGACAGACCTCTCCTATGAGGCATGCTGCCAAAGCTCTGGTAAGTTGTGTCACACCGAGCTGTTCTCAGGGGCTAGAATGGGACAGCAGAAAAGAGCAAGAGACCAGCAGCATCTATAAGACTAGCAAAATGGAGATGTTCCCCCAGGCTTTTGGTGGTTGAGGCGGGCGGGCCTCCTCCCGGCCTCCTTCTGGCTGGGGGGAAGACCCCCCAGTTCTTAGATTGTTGTTGTACACCAGCCTCCGTGGACCCACTGATTATGCAGGACTGTGAAATCTGCTGTCTGTCTGGAATTTTGCTGCCAGTTTTAATTGTTTCAGCCGTATTTTTATTATTCTATATTTATTGTATTTTAATCGGGTTGTGATCCGCTCAAAGCCTGCATCGCAGGGAGAGCGGATTGTAAGTCAAATAAATAAATAAATAAATTTGTGGCAGGGTATGAGCTTTTGTGAGTCGCAGCTAGGGTTTCCATTCCTCTGTGGGGGGAGCAGGGAATCCCTCACACCCACCTTTCGCCCCTCCTGCCACTGCTTACCTGACTGACGGGGGGCATGGGGAACGAGCCTCCAGGGCACGCTCCTGGGTCTGGTGCAATGACATCACTGACATCATCGTGCCGCCCTGAGAGCACTTGTGTGTTTCGAAGTGAGCCGATTTGGGCCCCAAACCGGCCCAATCAGGCCTGTTTCGGGCCCAAATCGGCCTGCTGCAAAGCACGTGCCGGCTCCCCCACCTTACGCAAGTGACATCATAGCGCTGGCTTGGGATTGAGTGTGCACAAGAAGCATGCCAGGAACGTGAAGAAGGTAAGCTCTGGGTCCACCCTCCCACCAGGAGGATAAGGGGACCTGGCAACCTTAGTCACACAACTCACTTCTTCAGATATTGCTAGAATGAGAGTCTGTCTGTCCTTATACCTTGAAGAGTGGAGTGATTTCTGATGCCGAATGACAATAGCAGGTAAATGACAATAGCCAGTGAATGACAATAGCAAGCGTGATTGGATAAGGTGGATAAGCAGAGGGTGTGAAGAAATCAGCATGGAGAAATCAGTGTTGGTAATCAGACAGGTAGCCTAGGTCTAGATTCAATCCAGGTGGATGCATTGTCTTGAGCTTCGTTTTCAGTTGCAGTTCAACGGTCTCTCTTTTCTAGTCTCCCTTTGAGATTCCTCTGCAGGATGACTGCTATTTTTAGGCCAGCAACTGAATGTCCTGGAAGGTTAAAATATTCCCCTACTGTTTTTTTTTTTAGTGTTGTGGTTTCTATCGTCATACTTGGTGTCCGTTAATTCTTTGTCGAAGGAACTGGCCAGTTCGTCCAATGTGGAAGGTGGAGGGGCATTCCTGACACGTGGTGGCATAAATCACCTCAGAGGATGAGGCAGGTTTATGAACCTCAGAGGGTATGGCTGATGCTGTTGGGTCCACTGATGGTGTTGCTGTGATATATATGAGAGCAAAGTTGGTACCTTGGTTTGTCGCAGGCCTTGGTACTAGAGTCCATGTTACTGTTACGTAGTTTATCATTGCGGGCGAATAGTTGTTTTAGGTTAGCAGCTCTCCCTCTCTCACAAACACACACACACACACACACACACACACTGTGCTTGTGTGAAGGAAGTGTCACAATCCAACATCGGTTGAGCTCATGATCAATGCATAGAACTGCCTTGAGTTGTGAGCTGTAGGTGACTGACAGCCGTGTTCTGTTATTTTCTTTGGGCTTGTCTTGTAGCAGGCTGTCCCTGGGTGTCATTCTAGCCTTAGAGTGGGACAGGTGAGCTTTGAAAGGGACACAGTCCAAATCTCCAGCATTCCCACCTCATAGATCCAGAGGAGTTAGCCATGTTAGTCTGTAACTGCAAAACAGTAAAGAGTCCAGTAGCGCCTTTAAGGCTAACCAACTTTATTGTAGTGTAAGTTTTCGAGAACCACAGCTCTCTTTGTCAGATGCATCTGACGAAGAGAGCTGTGGTTCTCGAAAGTTTATGCTACAATAAAGTTGGTAATAAAGATTGTACTAATCTCACACGATGTAATCTGCCTTGAGTCTCAGTGAGAAAGGTGGACTATAAATAGTAAATAAATAATAATAATAGTCTTAAAGGTGCTCCTGGACTCTTTACTATTTAGCATTCCCACCTGTCCCCAATATCTATCTAGCTAATAAATATCTGAGAAGTGGCAAAGAGGCTGAAATGAAAGGGAAAGAAACAGAGCCAGGAAGGAAATTAGAACAGAAGATTCAGGAGGGATGGGGTGGGAGAGAAGAAGGTAAGTTGTAGAACATGTGGAAAGAAGGAGAGCAGCCTACCGGTCGAGCAGGCAGGGCAGGAGCCCGGGGAATGTTACAGCGGCTAATTTAGCTAGCTAAATTAGCATATTATTATTAAGCAGTCTTTCCTGTGACGCAAGAGGGAAGAGTAAATCCTATCCTTCCCTCCTGTACTGAAGGAGATCATTCCCTTCCTACCAAGATAATTTGGCTTGCTAGATAAAAGTTAACGCTAGGCTCCACTGCATACATTCGCACCTTGAAGTCCTCTGATGCACAGGCAGAGAGAGAGAGTTGAATATTGCCTCTAATATGTCAAGGCTGGAGTTGAACAGCATCTCTGCTCCTCCTGACACACCATCCCACGTAGCAAAGGCCCTGAGCCCGTAGGGGAAAGACTCACACCTAAGCCATTACTGAGCGTTACAATAAAAAAAAAAAAAGATTGCATGCCAGGGTGGAATTCTCGGCTTCTTGGTTCCTCTGCATTCCTGCCCCAGAGATCTGACAGGGTGGCTGGTTCAGTGGGAAGGATGTTGTGTGTCGACTGGAGAAGTCCACACCCAAATCCTGTGCTGTTGGACTGTGGGTGTGCCCCCCACACTTGATAGCATTTGAAGTTAGAGTGATCATTTGTGTCTTCTCTGTGTTGCAGCAGAGCGCAGCCACCATTGCTTCATTGCAAGGGAAACAGGCGAGGAGATGGCGATCGACAGCAGTGCGTTGCCACTAGATCACGCCCTGAATGTCCTTGGAGTATTAACTTTTCTTTGGCTGTTTGTCAAAATCGCACTGGTTGTGGGATGGGTGATGCGAGTGTACGTGCTGTCGGAGAAGTGGAGAGGGGTCGATCTGGCTTCCTATGGGCCTTGGGCAGGTGAGTTCCACGTGAACGCTGTGGTTCTGCTTCTACGGTTTGTCTTAGAGTAAATGTGTTTGGAGAGAGAGCTGTTCATTAATCGCTTAAAAATATTTTGATTGATCGAAAATCTGCCTGGATCAAGTAATGGGGTTTAAATGATGTCATTTATTTTTAGCATTGTTATAGCCGTATTTATAAACATTGCTGGTAAGGTACCTGGTCCTATTGTGGAATAAATTCTGCCATACGACCTTGATACCTCTTCTGATACTGTGCCTGCCGCAACGTGAACATGTATTATCTAATACCATTCTCTCCAACAAAACTCTTTTTGTGGTATTCAGAGGCAAAGTTAATCCATTAATTGATTTGTTAAACTTCATATGTTTAATTAACCAAGGTTTCTGAGTCAGTTTTTGAAAGCGCTGTCATGTTGAGGGGGGAATGGAGTTGTGAGTGTGAGAATTCTCTTGAACTAATTCCTTCTGTGTGCATTCTCCATTTGGCCTGCGCCCATTTACTGAATTCACTGAATCAGAAGCTAAACGTTAGGAACCAGTGACGATTCCAAAGTTAGTTTCTTTTTATGTTCATTTCTATTTTTATTAACAGTTTCAATACTCCACATTTTGCAGTTGGTTTTCTTGACTTACTTGTATGGGCATACTGTATTTTTTTTTAATGCATACGGTATTTATATATACAGTGTCCATAATGTTTACATTTACTATATGTTTTAAAAAAGGTAAAGGTAGTCCCCTGTGCAAACACTGAGGGCCAAGCTACAAGTGACGAATGACACTTGAACGGCAAGTGGATCGAGTGGAGAGCAAGTGGAGGGCAAGTGAACAGGGAGGAATACACTTGCCGTTCAAGTGTCATTCATCACTTGTAGTTTGGCCCTGAGTCATTACTGACCCATGGGGTGGGGGAGTCACATCGTGACGTTTTCTTGACAGACTTTTGTTACAGAGTGATACGCCATTGCCTTCCCCAGTTATCTACACTTTACCCCCAGGAAACTGGGTACTCATTTTACCGACCTCGGAAGGATGGAAGGCTGAGTCAACCTTGAGCCGGCTACCTGAACCCAGCTTCTGCCAGGATCGAACTCAAGTCGTGAGCAGAGCTTGGACTGCAGTACTGCAGCTTACCACTCTGCGCCACGGGGCTCTTAATTTACTTTATGCATGATGCTGATTTATTACTACACAAATATTGCTGGAGAAGTATACATTTTTATGGGGTAAATTCACTTTGAGGAAATACAAAATGGCATGTAAACAAAGAATTACAAGGTTCACTTGGAACAATGCAGAAGTAAAATTGAAACAGGAATTTAGGAGGTCAGATCAGCAAGGATGAAAAATATAAAATAATCCCAATCGAAAATGTAGTCTTAGATTTAGCGATGCGCATGGGGAAACATCACTGAGCTTTGTGTAGTTCTTCTTGTACAATAATTTGTGGATCACCTAGGACCTTTCTTCCTATAATATAGTGCCCAGAAATTAGTTGCATAGGATCCACACAAGAAGAAACACAACGGGGGGGGGGGGGGGTAACAATAATTTTGACTTATGGCAAGCAGCCACTGCAGTCTTTTCTGCTTGGGCAAGAGCTCTAGCACAAAAGAAATTTTGCACTGGATCCCACCCTTATACTCCGAGAACTGAGAACCTGATTCATTCATTAGTTCCTTCTCAGCATCCCCATATCCACTCTGACTTTTTCTGTCCAACACATTCTAAAATTTAGCAGGAAGAAGTGTTCAGTTGGGTAAAGTCTCTACCTGTGTGGTAAAATAAAAACAACATGGTACAGTTTGATGTAGTGGTTAAGAGCAGCAGGACTGTAATCTGGAGAGCCGGTTTGATTACCAACTCCTTTGCTTGAAGCCAGCTGGGTGCCCTTGGCTCAGTCAGAGCTTTTTGGAGCTCTCTTAGCCCCACCCACCTCACAGGGTGATTGTCATGAGGATAAGAATAACACACTTTGTAAACCACTCTGAGTGGGCGTTAAGTTGTCGTGAAGGGCAGTTTATAAATTGTTGTTGTTATATGCTTCTTCCTGGGATTGCCTTCTTGTAGAAGGAATTGTCATACAAGATTTCCAGGACTCCTTTGGCTTTCTGACAGATCTTTGGTAATCTTCGGGAGTAAAATAGTAGTAGCACCTTTAAGACTAACCAACTTTATTGTAGCATAAGCTTTCGAGAACCACAGCTCTCTTCATCAGATGCATCTCACAGAGAGCTGTGGTTCTCGAAAGCTTATGCTACAATAAAGTTGGTTAGTCTTAAAGGTGCTACTGGACTCTTTACTATTTTGCAACTAGACCAGGGGTGGCCAAACTGTAGGTTGGGAGCCACATGTGGCTCTTCTAGGCATATTGTGCAGCTCCCAGAGGTCTCTAAGTATCACCACAGCCATACATTTTATTTTATTTTATTTCCCTCCCTTTTCTTTTTTCTTTCCATGTCTTTCCCTCCCTCCCTCCCTCCCTCCCTCCCTCCCTCCCTCCCTCCCTCCCTTTCTTTCTTTCTTTCTTTCTTTCTTTCTTTCTTTCTTTCTTTCTTTCTTTCTTTCTTTCTTTCTTTCTTTCTTTCTTTCTTTCTTTCTTTCTTTCTTTCCCTCTCTTTTCCTTTTTTCCTTCCTTCTTTCTTTCTTTCCATGTCTTTCATATTTTCAATAAAAATGTTGGGGTTGCTAGGTCTTACTCAGAAAATACCTGGGGACTTTGGGGGTGAAGCCTAGCAAGGATGTGACATCACTTTTGCGTTGTCACTTCCAAATCAATGGTCAGGTGATGGCTCTTCCCATGCTCCACTGCTTCCAATGATATCACATCCAGCATACTGCAGCAAAACCCCACCCCTTCCTGTGATGTCACTTTCAGAGCACTGCCCCAAACCCACCTCTGAAGTCACTTCAATGCATTGTGTCTTGCGGCTCTCAAACATCTGACGTTTATTCTATGTGGCTCTTACATTAAGCAAGTTTGGCCACCCCTGACATAGACTAACACAGCTACATCCTCTGGATCTTTGACCATGGAGTAAAATAGGTTCCCATTTTAATTGCTTGCTATTTTTTCTTCATTGCAGTGGTGACTGGATCCACATCTGGTATTGGAAAAGCCTATGCCCATGAGGTAAGACTACAGAGAAAAGGATGGCCAACGGGATGACTTAGCATGCCCAGGGGCCTCTAATGACTGGGAAGAGGAAGGGCAGCTTGTTCTTGATTTCTCTTGTTCTGGATCTCCATCAAGGTTCCGTAGGATGCAGAGAGTGCTCACCGAGGTAACACATCTGCATGTATTAATTGTTAGATGCTGTTTCAAAAGCTGTGGTTGACCAACTCCTGAAGTGTTGATATATCTGATTCTCAACATGGCACAAGCCACAAACAGACAAAACAAATATTCTACAAACCTGAGAAAGTCCTAGGTTTTCAGAAAAAGGTGAAATCTAAAAAAAATATCTAGCAGGAGGTACCTTTAAGAAATGGATGCCCTCTGTGAGCCCAATAGGCATGGTGGGGGTTGCTAGACAACCACAACAATGTAGTCTGCCTTCAAGTCTTGGTTTCTCTCGGTGTCAGGAGGGCCCTTTCCAGGGCTATTTTGGCCTCCCAATCTATCCCTGCTCTCCTGCTTCCTGCCCCAGAGGTCTCATCAGGGCCAGGCAACCACAACCACAGGCCACGAGGCTACCATACAATTTGTGTGACTCAACCAGGTGTGGAAGTAGCTACCAGATGACCCAATACCACACAGTTTGCTGAGGCCCAACTCCATCAGCAGCCTCCACACAACTTTTGCAACTAGGTCAGACTTTTCCCAGGGAGAGGGAGGGAAGGAAAGCTGAGAGGCAGTGTGCTGTAGTGGTTAGTGTGTCAGCCTAGAATCAGGCAGGCCTAGGTTCGAATCCTCAATCTGCCAGGGAAGCTTGCTGGATGACCTCAGGCCAGTCTTGCACTCTTAGCCTAGCCTACCCCACAGGGTTGTTGTGAGGATAAAATGAAAGAGAGGAGAAGGATGTAAGTAGCTTTGAGTCCCCATTGAGGAGAAAGTAAATAAACTACAAAGCTGAAGACTGGGAAGGGAGACAAAGTTGGTCAGTGGGCAGGGGACAATGGAACAGAGAAAAGAGAAAGCATGCGGGGGCTTCTAGGAAGAGAGAAAGAGGAAAAGAAGAGACCCCCCCTGCAAGCCCTTTCCAGTTCCCTTGTTCGTATCTAAAATACTAAATAAAGATACTAGCCCAATTAAAAGCCAAATAAGTGAAACTTCATTGTTTTATCCTCTATCCTTTTACAAAGCAAACTATTAATGCCAAAATATCTTCCAGTTATTGGGATTGTCTTTGAGTGTAGCTTTGGGTAGGACAGCTATCCAAATTCTCTAGCTACATATGAATTGGTTACATAGAAAAAAACACCCACTAGCCATCATCCAAAGGTCTTCACAATTCAGCATCTGATACATCATGTTTAACAGTTCTTTCAACTCTGGGCTTCATCTGGACATCCACAGGACAGTGTCTTATGGAGAGCAGTCGTAAGACTTAAATGAATCGATTGCACAGAACTCACAAGGGTTGCCATTCCCCCACTGGGGGTGGGGGATCCCCCGCTCCCACCCTCCACCCCCCACTTCTGCTTACCTGGTTGGTGGGGGAGGCATAGGCCTCACGGGCACATTCTGGGCGGTGCGGCGGGGTCCCATGGGCCCGAAATAGCCCGGATTGGGCCACTGCTAGGTGGGGGAGTACTCCCCTGTGCTGCAGGGGCCCATTCCAAGCACACCCGGGGCAGCCACAGCCTGCGTGATGATGTCACTTCCCAGAAGTGACATCATTGTGCAGATTGGGGGCATATGCGTGTGTGAAGGAGACACCCAAAAAGTAAGGGGCAGAGCCCCACCTCCTTCCAGGAGTACAGGGGGTCCTGGCAACCCTAGAACTTGTGCACTGCATCGTTCCTTTTATTTTCCTGGGCTTTGTAACTGAAGCTGTGTGCAAGTGTTTCCCAGGCCATCATCACATGGCCTTAAATTAGCGCCAAACTAGCGCCATCTCCTGCTGAATGCTCACCTTATTCCGGCTCTCTTGCGATTTCGCCATTCTCCCCAATTCACACTTTGTGACTCTTTTATGTCGTCTTGATCCACTTCCATGTGAATGCCCTGGATCAACTATGAACGCTTTGCGACACCAAAACGCTCACTCTCCCCGATCATCTGTCTCACCTAACACTGATTCTCCTGCCCTACACTCCCACAAGCCCCAGCACGACCCGCAATTAAGCCTCAAAGTAATTTTTTTTAAAAAAACAATCAGCCTTATGGTGCTATAGTGCTATAGCGCTATTCTGCCATGGGTGGGAAACCTCTGCTACCTATCACGGTTGGCTTTTGGGTTGGCCCAGCACAACATTGGTATAATAGAAGAGTGATATAGTGCAAATATGTGAAAATTTGTTTTTTAAAGGAATGGGATTTTTAGGGCCCCGTTTCCAGAGGCACTCGTCAAAAGATGGGAGAATCCGTTCTAATAACAATAACAGAAGAAACTATTTCTAGTGCAAAACTGACAAAATAAGGGCCCGTGTGACGATGGCCACACATCTTTGGATTCATACTTTCCCATGTGAACTAGCGTCACTGATCCATCTGTGTTTCCTGGTTGCTCCCTATTTTTCTACCTGCTTAGCACATTTTTATCTCACCCTTTCCCCAAGAGGTCAGGGGAGCACACATGATGCTCCCTTTAGCATTTTATTCTCACAACAACCCTGTGAGGTAGGTTCAAAGTTAGTCCAAAGTCACCGAACAAGCTTCATGGCAGAGCAGGGATATGAAATGGGCTCTTCCAGGTTCTAGAACTTAGCACACTAACCACTGCACCAAGCTACCTCTTCCCAGCAACTTACTGACAGCTGTACAGTCCCTTCACTCTGTGTTTGTGTGTTTTCAAATGTCGCTGGTTTTCATTTTCCTCCGCTCCTTCCCAACTTTTGCTTCTTTGTGGGTTGCCTAATAATTAGGACTCTTCGGCCTCAACAAGTGCTTCCCAAGCTCTGTCCTCTCTACTGTGGGTTTTGCCGTGGCTGTGGCTCTCGGGGGCTCCAAGAGGGGAACTCTCTTCGCGGAAGATAAAATAATGCCTCGACAGATCATACATATAAACATTTTGTGCAGTGCTCTTGGCTGTTGGCAAGACCTTGCTGTTTCTTGATGCGTCACCTTGGCTCTCTTCATCTTCCAGCTTGCTAGGAGGGGCTTTGACGTGGTGCTCATCAGCCGCTCCATGGAGAAGCTGAAGCAGGTGGCTGCTGAAATCGGTAAGCAAGAAGGAGTTTTCAAAACAAGGTGCTCTTGGGAACTAGGCAGTCCTGCAATAATACAGAAAAATATGGAGAAGGAAGTTGTTGGGGGGAAATTAGGGAGTTTATTGTAAGCCAGCAGCCAAGGTTCCTTGGAACCGGAAGTCCAAGAAATTGCATCCAGGCTAGGATTGCCAGCCTCCAGGTGGTGCCTGGAGATCTCCGGGAATTACAGCTAATCTCCAGGCCATAAAGATCAGTTCCCCTGGAGAAAATGGCTACTTTGGAAGGTAGACTCTATGGCAGGGGTGGCCAAACTGTGGCTCGGGAGCCACATGTGGCTCTTCTAGACATATCATGTGGCTCCCGGAAGTCTCTGAGCATCACCGTGGCCATACAGTTTATTTTAGCAGAGAAGGAGGGGGAAATAGGCAAGCTTGCAAGTCCCCCCCCCCCGCCCCTGAGGTTGTCAGGAGAAAAGAGAGTGGGAAAGGAGAACCCACCCCTTCCTGTGATGTCACTTTCACGGCACTCCCCCAAACCCGCCTCTTCCTCTGAAGTCATTTCAATGCTTACTGTCTTGTGGCTCTCAAACATCTGAGGTTTATTCTATGTGGCTCTTACATTAAGCAAGTTTGGCCACCTCTGCTCTATGGCATTGTACCCTGCAGAGGTCCTTCCTCTCCTCAGCACCTCCCCCCCCCCCGGCCTCTCCAGGCTCCGCCTCGAGAATCTCAAGGAATTTCCCAGCCTGGAGTTGGCAACTCTAAGACCAGGATAAACGGGCTCGAGTTAATCCAATGTGATCCATTTGTAGCATAACGAGAGGATCCCCCTAACTCGAGAAAGTTTTTCCTGGGCTACCTTCCCCCTTTTCTCTCTGGAGTTCGTGCTCCCTTCTGAGCCTAAACGTTAGGGCCTTTAGCCCTTCTTCTTGTGCGCTTTCGGAGTTCTGAGGAGGAAGAGCAGGACAGGGAAAATGTTAGAAAGGGACACGGCATGCGCTTCATTCATAGCTAGAATCTGTGCACTAGATCATGGGCAGAAACTAAATTATCTTCTGTCCTCACAGGCGTGCAGGAAAAAGCTATCACAGCCTGGCACCTTGTGACAGACACTGAAGAAAAGTTAAAGCAAGTTCAGAATTAATTTGATGTTCAAGGATATGCTGATTAACCAGTTAAACTTGTCATTTGTTGTACCTGCTGGCAGGTGTGATTTTGGGGGAGGAGAGAAGTGTTCAGAAGCTTTTAATGCAGTCCGGGGAACTTTCTATTACAGAGCAAAATTCACCCAAGTGGACCTGACCCCATCTGCTCTTGTTCTGTTCCCAGTTTGGTGAGAACGCATAACACACAGCACACAGGGGGGGGGGCTTCCCCATACATTTCAAGCCTTGGAGAACATTGCCAAAATCCTCAGGTAGCAATTTTCCCCAGGCCAGTTTGGCTAGAGATCCTGATGGTGTTTTGCCGTCTTCTGGGCCTGGTCACTGGGGGTATAGGGAGGGGAGATAGTTGTACATTTCCTGCGTTGTGCAGGGGGTTGGACTAGATGTACCCTAGATGTCCCTTCCAACCCTATGATTCCTCCCTCAGATGTGAAAAGGGCAATATTCTTGTGGATTTGGGGAGATTTGACCTACTGTCAGTAGTTCTATGGGCTTCTGTGACATTCTGCTCATTTTCAGGCAGATTATAAGAGGCCGTTAGAGTTTTAAAACATTTAAGTAAAAGAATAATATCAATAATATCTAATAATAATATGACCCCATTATGTTTATACTCACAATAATAGCCCTTTAAATTTTAATTTTTTAAATTTTATTTAGTGAATGTAATATACTTTTATTTAGTGAATGTAATATACTAGTGAATGTAATATATATCCTTCTACACAGGATTCAAGCCAGTGTGTACTTTTGTTAGGCAGTTTGCTGTTGTGTACAAAAGAAACTAGAAGTTGTACATAAGCATAATATCTGTCCAATAACAACAACAACAACAACAACAACAACAACAATAATAATAGCAGCCCTCTGAACTCATGCTTTCCCCGCCCTCTAATAAGTGTTGATTGGTGCTATCATTCAATTTCTGATCTTCTTTCCTGTATTCAGTCCCATTGTGTTTAAAGATAATCAAGGAAATAGTTGCAGTACAGAATAGCCCTATAACAACCAGTATGTATTCATCCACTGTATATAAACAGCCTGACCTTTACCCATCAGGTGCATCAAAAACGCTTTGCCAGTTCATGCAGAGATAGACTTGTGTTGCAATTTCTAGTGAAAGCTATAAATTCGGTTGAAAATAAAGAGTCTCTCTACACGAGACGCCTTGTGCGTCAAGTGTAGGGAGACAAATGTTAGTTGGGAAGTGTAGTTTAAAAAGACAGAGGTGGCGGAGATCACTCCTCACGGGGTTTGTTAATTTCATCTTTGCCTCCCAGAAGGCTCTGTCAATTTCACTTCTCCAATCTAAAACTGTGTGGCATCGCAACCAGAGGGCAGCGAGGAATGGAAATGGGCTGGAGCTGCCCTCCAGCGCCAGGCTTGGACCTGGAGAGGTTATAACGGGCTGAAGTGCCGCCGGCTCTGTCTTTTTAAACTACCCTTCCCGGCTAACATTGCATCTCCCAACATGTGTTCTTCACGTGTCCGATGTCTTGTGTAGAGACTCACAATGAGGTGAAAGCACAAGAAATTCTGGGCTGCAATAGTTTGGCAGCGATGCTCACTCTTTTCTCTGTGACAAGTTCACAATGCTATTCTGAGCAGTTCGAAGTCCATTGAAGTCAATGTGCTTAGAATGATGTTAGACTGTTTAGGGTTACTCTGTAAGTGAAGGAAGAGTGGATATTTGAGACAGGCGGTGTAGAAGCAGCCCAGGAGGAGAATCAGTTATGCTCTCCTTATTGTTTGGAAGGACCAGGCAGTGTGCTGCCCACCTACGTGCATATTGTTTGAAATAATAAGATTATTCTGTGAACCAAACTATTCTGTTCAGCATTGTTTTTCGTCAGTTTTGTAGAGTCTACCCAGGGCTCAAGCGACATTCAAACCTGTTTGGCTTTCATTTCCGTGCGGTAACTTGAACATCGCTGTCTTTGCTTCCCAGAGCAGCAGCACGGCCGAAGCACTAAAGTGATCCAGACAGATTTCACTGGAGGCTCGGAAATATATGAGCCAATTCGAGCTGCTTTGCAAGGCCTGGAGATTGGCGTGCTGGGTGAGTAAATGTTTGCTTTGCCTTGACACAAAATGCACAAACTTGTGCAACTGAGCTGGGCCTGGCACAATTTACATGAATGACATCTACCACACATTATTCGTGTTTTGGCTGGACTTTTTCCAAAGAGAGGGATGGAGGGAAAGAGGAGAGGCAGTGTTGTGTAATGGTTAGAGTGCTGACCTTTGCAGCTCAGTAACACCAGCTGTATTCTTGGTGAGGCTGTTAAAAGTTTAATGAGACATTCTGCGGAAAAACACCACGTTGCCTTGCAGTATCTGTCTGATGGTTTTAAACAAACTTCTAGTACATGGCCAATGGGAAACTCAAATACGCAAGGTGTACACTTGGTGTCTCACATAGGCATGAGTTGGTAGTGCAGTAGAGGTAGATAATTTCATTGCCTATAACCAAAGACCATTAGAATCTAAACATATAAAACACTGACATAGAAATCTAAGTCATCATAACTACAAATATCAGTAATTAAAATGGTTTAACCAAAGTTACTAAATATAAGCATTACTCTCACTAAATACAGCTCTGGCCCAAACTTTATTGGCTGTTACAGCAAATAGTGATACTCTTTAATTTATTTTATTTATTTATTTATGTTATTTATATTCCCCCTTTCTCACTGAGACTCAAGGTGGATTACATAGTGTGAGATTAGTACAATTAGAGGAAAGGACAAGGGCAGACATTTCCATACAGTGTCAAGAACATTTCCATAAACAATGTCATGGGGTAAAAGAATGTAAGTTTACAAAGATACAGTATTAGCAAGGATCCAGTATGGGGTTGAGGAATTGCTGAAACAGAACATAATCAGTTCTAGGACTTACATTGAACAACATAAAGCACAGGTAGGATATAGGAGTATTTATTTATTTATTTCAGATTTCTATTCCACCCACCCTGCGAATGGGCTCAAGGCGGATAACAACATATTAAAAATACAATTTAAAAATTTATGTACATTAAAAACAACACATTTAAAACAGGATGGTGGACAGCCTTCACAGGGAGGGTTAAGATTTATACATCCCATTTTTCAGGTTGGTGGAGGGTGGCCCAGCCTCAGCCATATGCCTGGCGGAACAACTCTGTCTTGCAGGCCCGGTGAAAAGATAGTAAGTCCTGCCTGGCCCTGATTTCAGCAGACAGAACATTCCACCAGGTGGGAGCCAGGACCGAAAAGGCCCTGGCTCTAGTTGAGGCTAGGCAGGCCTCCTTGGGGCCAGGGACCACCAACATCCGTTTGTCCCCTGATCAGAGTGTCCTCCAGGGAATATATGGGGAGAGACGGTCCCTTAGATACACTGGTCCCAGTCCGCACAGGGCCTTATAGGTCAATACCAGAACCTTGAATCTGATCCAGTACTCCACTGGCAGCCAATGCAGCTCACATAAGAACGGTGTTATATGCGCCTTATTTGGCATTCTCGTAATAACACGCGCCGCTGCATTTTGTACCAGCTGTAACCTCTGGGTCAGGCTCAAGGGCAGCCCCGCGTAGAGCAAGTTACAGTAATCTAGCCTAGAGATGACCATTGCTTGGATCACTGCAGTTAAGTCACGGGTTGACAGGTAAGGGACAAGTTGCCTGGTCTGCCGCAGATGGAAAAAAGAGGACCTGACAACCGCTGTGGCCTGTGCCTCCGTTTTCAGGGAGGCATCCAAGATCACCCCCAGGCTCTTAACCCTCGGGACTGGCACTAACGGTGCCCCAGCCCCAAACCTAATCCCCCATGGCTCAAGTACAGGACCTCCGTCTTTGTCGGGTTCAGTTTCAGCTGACTCTGCTTTAACCAACCAGTCACGGCTGCAAAAGCATGTTCCAGGACATCTGGGGCTGAGTCGGGCTGGCCGTCCATCATCAGATACAACTGGGTGTCATCTGCATATTTAAAACAACAGATAATATGTAAGGCAACATAACGGTGAAATCTATGGTTTCTAACTCATTAGCGAAACATCTGGGATCCCTTTCCTGCAATACCTCCCTCTTAGCTGAGAAAAAAAGACCTTTTTGGATAATTCAGTTTTGCATTGTTTGCGGAAAGCCAGGAGGGTGGGGGCTCTCCTGACCTTCCCAAGCAGGCCGTTCCACAGGGAAGGGGCCACCACAGTGTACGGGCTGCTGTTGATTTCGCCCATGTACAAGCTGGCACCTGCAACAGGCTGTGTTCAGATGAGCGAAGCTGCCGTGGAGTGCCGTGGAGGGACATAGGGAGAGAGGCAGTCCCATAGGTATAAGAGACAAATGGGTCAGTGTCTGAGAGGAAAAAAATGTAATTTCTCAAAAATTTCCCATTAACAACTCTGCCAGGAATTTAGTTCTGGGCTCCGCATAAAGGGGACAGAATAATAAACACTGTGGTAAATCTTCAGGAACTCGGGCTCTGCATAGGCAATGATGAAGAGCCTGGGATATTTTCGAGTAACATCATTCTTGGCAGTGAAGTGAAGGCTATGCTGAGCCTAAACCGAAGTGAAGTAAAGGCTATGCTGAGCCTAAACCAAAGTGAAGTAAAGGCTATTCTGAGCCTAAACTGAAGTGAAGTAAAGGCTATTCTGAGATTATGAGAAAGAATATTAAACAGGTAGGAGGCTCTGACATGGTCCCTGTTGAATAATTTAAACCACTGGGAGAATTTGTCGTAGGAGATTACCTGCCTGTCCATTACAGCATCGCAGTGAAACACCCAGTCCTGAAGATCGAAACCGGCTAAAGGGACAACATGAGTGTCGTCAGAAATGAAATAACGTTGGAGGAGGTTATTTTGCAACCAGAGGTTAACACCAGGGCTTTTTTCTGGGAAAAGAGGTGGTGGAACTCAGTGGTGGAACTCAGGACCACACAATCACGTCACTTCGGGTCAGCTGGAACAAGGGGGGAGTTTTTTAAAGTTGAAATTGCCCTTGGTGAAAATGGTCACATGGCCGGTGGCCCCGCCCCCTGATCTCCAGACAGAGGGGAGTTGAGATTGCCCTCCTTTGGAGAGAGGGGGGCCACTGGCCATGTGACCATTTTCAAGAGGTCCTCAACTGTATACTATATATATCAAAATTTAATTACACTATCATGATCCAAATACAAAGATATACACAATTTCATACAATGTTACAATATTACAAAGACTCATTCCATAAATACAGTCACATATTATACATTTCCAAGGTGCTGTAATAGACAGAAGCCAATTCTGTTGCACAGTTAAATCCTTTCCTATGCCAATGGCTTGAAAGGAAACAAATCACTATAGTCAAAAGAGGTGTGAATTCCAAATAGCTGCAAATTTCATAGTAGAAAATCTAGATGGCAAATTCCGGAGTACACCATCCGGGTCCCTCCCCGGTTCTCCTGGTTGTTGGCAACGAGCCCGCCAGCTAAAACTGCTCGTTTCGGATTCCCTTCTTCTCAGCCTCCTTTCTGCCATAAAAATGTCACAAATTACCAGCTACACTTAATACAAACATTTAAACAGTACAGTTAACTTCTTTAACTTACATATACATAACGTCCGAAGTCACAGTCTCCAACTTAATGTGGGTAGCACGAAACGACCAGTTAGAGTAAGAATAAGGGAACATCTTTCTAAAATTCGTACAAGAAACCTAGAAGCCCCATTAGTGGATCATTTCACTCAGTGTCATGACAACGAAACAGAACTTAGATATTCAGTACTTGAGGTAGTGCAATCTAATAACAGCAACAACAAAAAATTACTGCAATTGGAGACTCAATGGATCTATAGAATGAATTGTCTGGTACCCCATGGGTTAAACAATGAAATTAACTTTGCAGTATTCCTGTGAGTAGTGTTGGATCTGCAGCAATGAGGTATGGAGGACAGAGAGTACTGTGCCTTTAAGAGGAACGAGAAAAAGGAAAGAGGAAAGAATAAAGAGGCACGGGACTGTAGACAGGCACCTGCTGTGTATTATCACTGATTGGAAGGAGAAAGCCTTGCTGTGAGCACATTAAGTGCTCAGAATTGGCTTCTGTCTATTACAGCACCTTGGAAATGTATAATATGTGACTGTATTTATGGAATGAGTCTTTGTAATATTGTAACATTGTATGAAATTGTGTATATCTTTGTATTTGGATCATGATAGTGTAATTAAATTTTGATATATATAGTATACAGTTGAGGGGTTCCTGGGAGTTTTCCCTTTGTATCTTGGTGTTTTGGAATCCATCCCATTTAGTATTGTAGTTCATTTTCAAGAGGTGCCAGAACTCCGTTCCACCATGTTCCTGCTGAAAAAAAGCCCTGGTTAACACCCTCTGGTCTTCTGCACTGATGCAATAATAGTTGATCTTTCTTGCAGTGAACAATGTTGGTATGGTCGCCAATCAGCTTGTACCTTTTCTGAGCGTCACCAACGTTGACAAGGTGAGTTAAGTTCCAGGCATAAAACTAGCTAGCCTTCTGCCTCTCTCCGGTGTAGAGCTTGCCTCGGCCACACCCATAATTGGCTATGTAACTTCACACACACCTGATGATACGTACAATAGCACTTGCAAAATATGCCTGTAGAACACAGCCCAGGTGGTTGGAAGGCAGCTGACCCGCCCAGAGTGCTGAAAACCCTACTTTTCCTTTATTTTATTTATTTTATTAGATTTCTAGTCCGCTCTCCCCACAAGTGGGCTCAGAGTGGAGCACAACACAACAATATACATAAAAAATAAAAACAATGGTAGCAATGACATTACGTTAAAACATCATTAAACCTTGCACATCTGTCAGAAGTCTGAAGCGGGTGCACAGAGAGGCTTTTGCTCATGTTCAACATGAACAGATCCCACATTCATAGGTTGGCCGTTGTTCGAACTCTCTTTCCTTGTGCAAAAAAGATACGGAGCTCAGAACTATTATTTAGAGGTGGTGGTGGGAAATGCCCTCAAATCAAAACTGACTTATGGCGACCCCCAGTGGGGTTTTCGTGGCAAGAGCCTAACTGAAGTGATTTGCTCTTGCCTGCCTCTGCTACCCTGGTTTTCGTTGGAGGTCTCCCATCCAATAACTAACCAAGGCCAAGCCTGCTTAGCTTCTGAGATCTGACAAGATCAGGCTCACCTGGGCTATCCAGGTCAGGGGCCCTTTTCACACTGCTTACCTGCTCCCGGGACGTTGTGAAATATCATGCAAAAAACATGGAAGATAGCGTCTTCTCGCGAGAGTTTTGCGCGTCATCGCGCAAAACTCTCACGAGAAGACGCTATCTTCCGCGTTTTTTGCGCGATATTTAGCAACGTCCTGGGAGCAGGTAAGCAGTGTGAAAAGGGCCAGGGTCTACTTAGAGAAGTAGAAAGGGGGGGAAAGGAGCTTCAGGGATGCTATCTATGGCCTCCCAGCATAACCAAAAGTACCTCTGGGTTCATCCAACTTCCCTAGCAGTAGAAAATCCCAGGACTAGACTTTTACAGGGTGTGTATCCTTGACAAAGTGAACGCTGTGAACTTACAGAATCTTTGTAAGAACTGTTTCAAAATGTGTATGTTGTCCTGAGAAGCAGACCAGCCGTCAAGGTTAATCAGCAAAGCAAACTGTGTGTATTTAGAATCACCCAGAGCTACAATTTTCTTTGAAACTATCTGCAAAAAGCAGTCCCATTTCTCTGTGTTTCCAAATATATACTGCATTCCTCTCCAATCCTTTAATTTCCCCCCCCTGGGACATTCCAAGGGCTGCAGAAGAATATATTGTTGGGGGAGGGGGTCAGACTAGGACTGGAGAGTCTAAGGTTCAAATCTCCGCTTACCCATGAAGCTTGCTGCGGGAACTTGGGCTGGTGACTCTTTTCCAGCCCAATCTGCCTGGCAGGTTGTTTTAAGGATAAAATGCAGGGAATGAAAACTGCATATGTCAATCTGAGCTACCTGGAATAAAGACTAGATTAAACAGGCAGAAGGAGCATTAATGTTCCTTAACACCTGGAAATCCCTGTCCAATCGCCACTTAATGCGGAATAACTGTGAAACAGCCTTCGCCATAATTAAGGGACCAAGCCACTAATGCCGCGTTTTCTCTCCCCACTCTTTAGTATACAAACGACGCTGTGAATTGCAACATGCTTTCAACGGTGAAGGTGGGTGAAATTATTAACAGAGTTGCATTGTTCACAGGGAAGAAATGTGCAGGAGCTTTGCTGGATAGCATGTGTGTGTGAGAGAGAATAACAAACTTTTAAGTTTGTTTGAAAGAAATGAGAGCTCTTTATGGTAGGAACTCCATACTCTGAATGGAAAGAGGACAGAGATTGATACCTATCTGTCTAGTCTAAGGATGGCATGGGATTGCAGGACAAGACCTGTATCTATGTTGCAAGATGGAGAGGAGAGAGGACAGTGACTGTAACTGTGAGCCTCTATACATGAAGGGACAGCATTTCTCTTCCTCTTCCATACTTATCCTTTCTCATGTCTGGAATGCCAAGCCTGTAGGGTCACAGGATGAGTATGCAGCGCCAATATGGCTGCTAAGTCCCCTTACCCTTCCAGCGGGAGGAGGGAGACCTAGCACTTACCAGAGTTGGTCTCTTCACTTCCGGGAAGTGATGTCACAGGTCATGTGCTGCCCTTGAGAATGCTCCCGCCCTCCGCAGAGGGCTGAATCGGGCCCAATTCGGGTCTAGTTCAGCCCAAATTGGCCTACTGTGGAGTGCAAGAGCGCTGCTGGGGTGGTGCGACGGGCCCTGGGGTGCTCCTGCGCTCTGCAGTGGTCTGATTTGGGCCAAATCCGGCTGCTGCAGCACATGGGAGCACAGCTGCACTCTGCACCAGCCCAATTTGGGCTGGATTCAAGCTGAATCTGGCCCAAATCATGCTGCACGACCTGGGAACATTTTCCGGGAGGCGTGTTCCCCCTGCTGGCCAGGTAATCAGGGATGGGATTTGGAGGGTGGGGGATCCTCTGCCCCCAGTGGGGGACTGGCAACCCTAAGTGCCAGTGTGTTCTCTGTCATCAGAATATGCTTTTCTCTATGTTCCCAGTCTTGGATCTGGCAAATTGTTAGAGGGGGTTGATGTATGGTGATGGCGAGTAACTGTAGACGCGGAAGCAAGAGGGCCCTGGACCTAATTTCCTCTCCTTATTTTGCTCTCTTTGTAGATGACGCAAATTATCCTTCCTCAGATGGTGGCCAGGTAGAAACAAGAAGGGACCTTGCTTCTCTGAAGGCTTGTCTACATAACTGATTGGAGCCCGGGGTTACTTATCTCAATCTGAAAAATATCTGAAAGCATTCCAGATTTTTGTTGTTGTTTTGTTTTGGGACCACTTGCCAGAAAAATTATGGGCATTTCCTACTCCCTCGGCAGTTTAATTTATTTATATAGGTAAAGGTAGTCCCCTGTGCAAGCACTGCCTCCTGCAGTAACTATTTTGTGGCAGCCATTTTGGTGCTGTCTCCACTTCCTGCAGTAACCATTTTGTGGCAGCCATTCTGTGGCTGTCTCCGCCTCCTTTAGTAACCATTTTGTGGGTGTTTCTGCCTCCTGCAGTAACCATTTTGTGGCAGCCATTTTGTGGCTGGCTCCACCTCCTGCAGTAACCATTTTGTGGCAGCCATTTTGTGGTTGACTCTACCTCCTGTAGTAATCATTTTGCGGCAGCCATTCTGTGGCTGTCTCCGCCTCCTGCAGTAACAATTTTGTGGCCGACTCTACCTCCTGTAGTAACCATTTTGTGGCAGCCATTCTGTGGCTGTCTCTGCCTCCTGCAGTAACCATTTTTGGCGGCCATTCTGTGGCTGTCTCTGCCTCCGAACCATTTTATGGCAGCCATTTTGTGGCTGTCTTTGCCTCCTGCAGTAACCACTGTGTCAGAATTCCAAAGGTGCCCACAGATTCAAGAAGGTAGGGGACCCTTGGTGCGGTTGATAATCTGTGTTCAGGTAGGTCTGCTCCTATCTACCTGAACAGTATAAGACTGTAGTGCTGTGAGAATTGCACTCAGTCTTGCCACAGAGTTCCATTCTGTGTCCCTCCTGCTGTACAACTTTGATACGAAGCTGTAGAGATTTCAAGTGAGGGGTCGTCTGTATTTCTGTGTTGCTGCTAGGGATCCCAGACCCTCGCTGGGAGTGGGGGATACCCCGCTCCCCACAGCCCGCCTCCACTTCCCTGAGCAGCGGCGGGCACACACACCTTCCTTGCGCACTTCCCCACGGCCCAGCGCGCTCCTGTGTGCTGCAGCCGCTGGGTTCGGGCCCATTTTGGCCCGGATTGGGGTCACTGTGGAGCGCTCCTGCACTCTGCAGCGCTCAAAATGGGCCTGATGTACGGCAAACTGGGCTGTTTTCAGCAGCTGCAGAGCACAGGAGTGCTCCTGCACTCCTCAGCGCTCCAAAATGGGCCCATTTCGGCATGGATCAGGCCCATTTTGAGGCGCTGCAGAGCACAGGAACACTCCTGCACTCTGCAGCGCCCCAAATGGGCCCATTGTGCTGCGGATGGGGACCCTTTTGAGGCACTGCAGAGCGCAGGAATGCTCCTGCACTCCACAGCGCTCAAAACGGGCCCATTTTGGCACGGATTGGGCCCATTTTTGAGCTGCTGTGGAGCGCAGGAACGCTCCTGCTCTCTGCAGTGCCCAAAACAGGCCGGTTCTGCCGTGGATAGGGCCCATTTTGAGGCGCTGCAGAGCACAAGAATGCTCCTGCGCTCCGCAGCACACAAAAATTGGCAGGCCGTGCGATGACGTCACTCCTGAAGTGACATCATCGTGCCTGTGGGGGCGCGCACTTACCCCCCTCTCCCCAAAGGTAAGTGCCAGGCGCTTGTCCCCCGCCGGGAGGTTGAGGGGGCCTGGCAACCCTAGTTGCTGCAGTGACAGGTGAAAGACAGGATATTCCGAATAGGTGCCTGGATATGGCAATGCGCTGGATGAAACCTAATAAGCTGAAGCTCAGAGCTGAAAGATAACGTGCAGACTGAAACAGAATACTGTTTCATTTATGAAAATGCCCTTCTGAACTGCCCAGCCATGATATACTGATACCTCCTCGCGATTATTTTTATATGTCATCTCGGTTTAGCTGCTATCAGTTTTCTGGTGGCACAGGAAGCTCTAGAAGCTGTCATTTCCAGCTTCTCCTCTCTCCACGGCTTCTGATTCTCCTCCATACGGAGGATCTCGATTCAGACATGCCTGTGTACGTGGCAGGTATAGACCTACCTCACAAGGATGCCTTTCTTTCCGTAGGAAGAAGGGAATTATTATAAACTTTGCATCTTTTGGTGGTGCGCGTCCCTGGCCATTCAACTTGATGTATGGTGCAACCAAGGTAAGGAAAATCTGCTTCTCTTGGGTTTTTGAAAGCAGGAGAACATAGATTTGCAATGTCGTAAAGAAATGCAGGAAGCCTTTCGTAGTTAGTTAGTTACGACAAGCCTAGGTCTACAGCTTACACTTAATGTGTGTGCCCTCAAGTCACCTCTGACTCATGGCAACTCTGCTTAGGCTTATACTGTAAATGCTACTGCCGTTTTGGTAAGGAATCGCCCAATTGCAACTTCTTGTCACGAAAGTTGTAGAAACCTCCAGTTTGGGGGAGAGATTAATTAGCATCCTTATAAGCAGGGGTTTTTTTTTCTGGGAAAAGAGGTGGTGGAAGTCAGTGGTGGAACTCAAGACCGCACAATGACGGCACTTTGGGTCAGCTGGAACAAGGGGGGAGTTTTTTAAAGTTTAAATTGCCCTTCGCAAATATGGTCACATGGCCAGTGCCGCCCCCCCCCCCCGCCAATCTCCAGACAGAGGGGAGTTTAGATTGCCCTCCGCACCACTCAGCGGCGCGGAGGGCAATCTAAACTCCCCTCTGTCTGGAGATCAGGGGGGCGGGGCCACCGACCATGTGACCATTTTTAAGAGGTGCCGGATCTCCGTTCCACTGCGTTCCCGCTGAAAAAAAGCCCTGATTATAAGTTTAGGGATGTAGCTGTAAACATGAAAGCCATTGTATCTCCATCTGGAACGCCCTCAGACCTGTACATTCTTTGATTTCTTCTTTGTTGCCTCCAATGAAGACATTTGTTGATTTCTTCTCGCAAGGATTGGACATAGAGTATGGATCCAAAGGCATCATTGTTCAGGTACTGGGCATTTTTATTTATTTATTAAATTTATAGCCTGCTCTTCCCGCAAGCGGGTTGAGAGCAGATCACAATAATGAAGATATATAAAAGATAAAGCACTGGTAGCATAAAACTAAATTACAGTTCGTTAAAATATCCTCAGTGCAGTGCAGATATTGCACAATCCCATCTTCAGTCATTTGGGTCCATGGAACAGGGTGGCCAACTATTTTTTTTTATTTTTCATATAGATAACGCTTTTCTTTTTTTGAGTTTTAATTAATTTTATTTAGAAAAAGAGAGAGAAAATTAAAAGTGCATAGAAACGTATAAAAAATATATTACGTTACATCAAAAAAAATAGAGAGAGTAATAACAGATTTGAGCTGTGCCCAACTATATTGAATGAACAACATAAGATATGATTCCAAGGCTGAATCGACACATCCCGGCATCGCGGTAAACGTTCGCTAAACCTCCAGAAGTATAGCGTCTTTCTAGCGCGATTTCTGACTCATCATGCGAGGAGTCAGAAATCTCGCTAGAAAGATGCTATACTTCCGGAAGTTTAGCTAATGTTTACTGCGACGCCGGGATGCACTGGGGTGTGTGGATTTGCCCCATGTAAGGTTCTTTCCATTTTAATTTCTGCTTAAGGCAATAGTCGTAGGAGCACTACTAGATAGAGAGAGAGCGTGAGTGAACAACATGATCACGTTGCATTGATCTCAAGGACAGGCCTACATCTCATAGGTATAACTTTCTATGCAGAAGATCACAGGCAGTACCATCCTAAGAAGAGTTACTTCAGCTCACTGATTTCAGTGGTCTTAGACTGGAGGAACTCTTCTGAGGATTGCACTGTAAATCTCTGGCATCTCCAGGTGTCTCTGCCTAAGACCCTGGAGAGCCACCAATCCATATGCAAAAGAACCTCCTCAGGATACAGTGAAGCTTCCCCCTATTAGCATGCCACACCCTGGGAAACTCTTACAGGATGACTCAGCCGAAACCCACCTTCCTGAGCAGATATAAATTACCTGCTAATATCTTCTCCACACATTGACACTGAGAGATCTCTGTCTTTCGGTGCTACACCTCTGAAGATGCCAGTCACAGCTGCTGGTGAAACGTCAGGAACTACAATGCCAAGACCACGGCCATACAGCCCGGAAAATCTACAACAACGACCTTGGAGAGCCTCTACCTATTAGAACAGGCAGCACAGAGCAATGGTCTTCATGTAAAATACATGTGGCGTAATTATTATAGTGTCAGCATACAACTGGGACTGGGTTTCAAATCCCCACTCTGCCAGTTGCTGGATCTCACCGGATTGCTGTGAGAAAAAAAAGTGAGGAGAGGGACCCATATGCTATCTTGAGCCCCTTCCCAGGAGGGGAGAATACAAATCTAACAAACAAAAATAAAAGTAACGATGATTTTTCTTGCCAGTTTGGGACATGGAATGTTGCTCCCAAGACACCTTTGGGTTAGTGCCCTTCACGATTTGTATGATTTGTGCTTGATACTCCACAGGGCTTGGCAAAATTCTCACTGTCAACCTAGAATTGCCTATGGGATAAGGCCTTGCTACTACTGAAGAGCGTATACTAGGGTGTCTGTCATCTAAGGTTTAGGCCTGTCCTAGTGACTTGCCAAGGATGGTGTGTGGGCTTAGAGACCGGAGCCCTTTTTAGGGATTGAGGGAACTGGAAACACCACCTGAGAAACCAAGGATCCCCCAGCCTTTTGTGGGTAACTTGACTTGGCCCAAAGCATGACCCTTTGTCATCATGAGCCCAAGGAGCTCTTACCTTACGGCATGCAACTTCTGGCCCTATGTGAGAGGTACTGTTGAAACCAGTACGGAGCTTTACCGGGAACCTACATTTTAAAATATATATTTATGTGTATAAAATAGTTTAATGTCATGCAGTTTGTGTATATTACTTTGTAAACTTCTTTCAGCCCCCAGGGTGGGGTGGGATAAAAATCTTTAAAGTAAGTAAATATTGAGGGGAGCTGGAATGAGTAATATTGGCTCCCGGTGATTGGCAGACTTTATTTTACCTCAGGATTGGACAGAAGGGCAGTTTCCACACGCTTACCTTTTGCCGGGATGCAGCGTGTTCTCGCGTGAAATTGCATGATAACAGCGTGTTCTCGCACAAAATCGCACGATAACAGCGTGTTCTCGTGCGAAATTGTGCGATAACAGTGTGATCTTGCATGAAATCGTGCGATAACAGCGTCTTCCTGGCGAAGGAGATTGGCCTTCTGCTCTTGCCTGATCGACAGAGCAACTTTCCACAAATCTGACAAGGGAATTTCATGGAAACGAAGGGGTATCACGATTACGGCAACCCTAGGGAACCCTGAGCTGGAGCTTCAGGTATGGCCACACCCCGCCTCAGCTTGGTCCTGATATTGTTTCTCTCTGCAGAGCGTTCTGCCATTGTACGTTGCGACCGGCATGACTGCCGTCATCGACAAGCGCTTTACGGTTTCCTCAGAATCTTTCGTACGGCAGGCCTTGAACACTGTGGGGCTCTCCGACAGAGTCACTGGTTGTCTCAGCCATGCTGTCCAGGTAAGGGGGAAGAAAGGTTCACAGAGACAGAAGGGGCTGGTGGTTCTGGCTGATGGGTCTTCCAAAGAGATTGATTCTTCATATTGTAAAGAAGGTGAAACATCATCATTGTGTTCTTCTCTGTCCTCGGTGGGCTGCGGGTAAAGATTAAAAGAAAGTCAATAAATTTTTTTGTTGATGAATGGAAACCCTTCATAGACTATTTACATGAAATAGAAAGCCACGATTTGATGATTTCTGGATTAAGAGATTTTGACTTTAGAAAAAGAGAGCTGTTAATTAGACATGGGCACGAACCACATTACAAACCAAAAAACCCCACAAACTGCCTGATAGTCTGTTTGCGAACCGGCAGTTCATGAGGGTCCATGGCCAACGAACCAGTGTTCATTGGAAACCCAGTTAGTTGCGTATGTCAGCGGTTCGTGAAGCCAGACAGTCAGGCATCATCAATCAATTCCCTTGGAAACAGAGCTGGAGGAATACCTGAACTCTGTCTGCACTCCTGTCGCCCTGGAAACCCGAATCGAAGCCCAGCTTACCTTGATCAGCAGGTCTTCCTTCCAACCATGGAGCTGCAAATTGGTTACAATTGGTAACATGGAAGAAGACACCCGGGGGGAGGGAAGGCGAAGGAGGGTGTTCTGTAGCCATGGACACTCCAATCTCATCCCTGCAAACCCTGATAGGCAGTTCTGACAGCCCACCCCTTGTACGCTGGGCCAATATCAACTGGTGGCTCTAATTGTATCTAATGGGAGTTTCCTGGGGGCTCGGATTGGAGAGGGTATAACTCCAAGATCTCTATTGCAATCTTGACCAAATTTGAGTGCTGGCTGGACGAGAGCCTGCTAAACACTGCCTGGGAACATGGGCTCTGTAAGTCCAACGGGGGCCGTTCTGATGCCCATGAACCACGAACCTCGACCCAGCTCGTCAGTGGGAAGTATTCATTTCGGTTTGTTAGTTCGGGTTCGGTGGTAGCACCGAACCACGAACTGCTGGTTCATTAAATTTTTTTGGTTCGTGCCCATGTCTACTGTTAATCATTACTTAGAGAAAGTGTAGATTTGACACGATATGAATATTTGTTTTGGAGAAAATCGGAAACCTTTTAGTTTAGATTGTTTTCCCCCCCAGTATTATCTATGTTTTTGTATGTTGATTAGTTGTTTTTGTTTGTTTTATTAATATATGTGCATTGTAGTTTTTTAAAGCTTGTTTTTAATTATATAAAAATTAAATGAAAGAAGTGACAGAAGGCTGCCCTTACACCACCTGATTTAAAATTTGGTGTTGGGGGGGTTGCTTTTCTTTCAGAAACTCGCCATTGAGCTGGTGTTTCCTGTCTGGTTGCACTTATTCGTTGCTGGAACCACATTGTTCGAAAAATATGTGGGAAAAGTATTTTGAATCACAGTACTGCATTTGGGACTGGGATGGAAACAGTCCAAGAGTTCTTAATCTCCTCCAGGTCGCTGTTCAGAGCACTGTTTAAAACATTATCTTCTGAGGGTGAAGGTTTTTCCTCCCTTCTGTTTCCCCCCCCCTCACTTGCTAACCAAGAAAAGAAAATTACTTTGAGTGTTACCCTTTTCTCTTCATATCTCCTTACCTGGGCTGTTTCCACACTGCTTACTTTCCCTCGGAATGACCCGAAACATCACTCAAAAAACGTAGAAGATCGCGTTTTCTCGCGTGAGATTTGCGCGACATCGCGCAAATCTCGCACGAGAAAACACGATCTTCCGCGGTTTTGCATGATGTTCTGGGTCGTTCCGAGGGAAGGTAAGCAGTGTGGAAATGGCCCAGATGTGTTCTATTCGTTCGCAAGCTGGTGGGCAGAGCAATGTCTTTTTAATTTTTATAGTTGTAGCATGGGTATAAAATTGGTTACGACAGTGAGGAACTTCAAGGCAGCATAGTGTGATTTCTCGATATTCATTAGCACCTCTGGATTGGTTTTGCTTTTCCTTGGATGTACTCTCTCTCTCTTTCCGTTTCCCTCAGTGGTAGTGAGTTCTGGGGCAGCATTGCAGGGTTTCATGACCATTGGATGAGGGAGAGCTGCACTGGAGACTTCAAAGGACCTTTGGGCCAAGCTAGAAGTGACGAATTACACTTGTTCACCTGTTCACTTGCACTCCGCTTGCACTCCTCTCGAGTCGAGTGCAAGTGGAGTGCAAGTGAACAGGGAGGAATACATGTGAGTTTGTTCACTTGCCATTCAAGTGTAATTCGTCACTTCTAGCTTGGCCCTTTATAATTGTTTTATTTGCAAACCTACGAACAGAGCCTATGGAAGCAAACAGACCCTCCTTCAGCAAGAAGCACAACCTCAGGTTCGCAGCAAGTAACTTGCACACCAGCCCTGCCTACATCTCATTTTCAGCTTCTGACAACTGCATTGGGGACATCCTCCTCCCTCTTTGCCCCTTTCTCTCTGCAAACTGGCTCCAAAGCATTTCTTCTGCCCCTTCATGCTTACCGAAGGCGTTATTTTCCAAAGATGGAAATCTCCACATTAATAGTCTTTTGTTAAATCCCAGAGTCCAGGAATGGCAGTGTGCCTATTTTCTAGATTTAATACACACAATTAGACACCTAGATTGTTGAGGGCACACATTCACATGCAGAGCTGGGGTTTATCCTGTGGGGTGGCCTGGGAACATTTTGTATGTGGAGAAGTGGCATAATACTGTTGTTTAACATAAAGATCTCTAAGACTAACTTAGTGCCTGTTCTTTTTCTGGGGGTAATCTGTGAAATATCCAATAGACTAAGGGAGGATGACAACTTGATAGAAGTTTATAAAATTATATATGAGGTAGGGAGAATAGAAAGAGAAACTCTTCCTTCTCCTGAAATATTTTATTGTACTTACTTTATTTATGTCATTTATAGTCCGCCTTTCTCACTGAGACTCAAGGCAGATTATACAGTATGAGATGAGTACAATCAGTATCAAGTACATTTCATAAACAATAACATGGGGTAAATAGATACAAGTTTAAAAGACATCATATTAGCAAGAATCCAATACAAAGTAGGAAAAAAACTGAAGCAGAACACAATCAATTCTAGGACTAACATTAGACAACATGGAGCACTGGTAGTACATAGGAATACATATTTAAAGCAGCAGATAATATGTAAGGGAATATAGTGATGAAACCAATGGTCCCTAACTCATTAGCAAAGCATCTTCCTTACATTACAGCCCTCCCCTTTGAGTAAAAAGCAGAGCTTTTTTTCAGCAGGAACACGGTGGAACAGAGTTCCGGCACCTCTTGAAAATGGTTACATGGTGGTGCGGCATGGAGGGCAATCTAAATTCTCCTCTGTCTGGAGATCAGGGGGCGGGGCCACCGGTCATGTCACCATTTTCGTTGAGGGCGATTTAAACTTTAAAAAATTCCCCCCTTATTCCAGCTGACCCAAAGTGACGCCATTGTGTGGTCCTGAGTTCCACTACCTCTTTTCCCAGAAAAAAAGCCCTGGTAAAAAGCCTTTTTGAATAGTTCGGTTTTGCATCATTTACAGAAAGCCAGGAGAGTGGGGGTCTTCTGACTTCCTCAGGCAGGTCATTCCACAGGATAGGGGCCACCACGGAGAAAGCCCTTGTACAGACTGCTGCTGACTTCACCTGTGTGCAGCCTGGCACCTGCAGGAGACCCTGTTCAAATGGGCAAAGCTGTCGTGGAGGAACATAGGGAGGGAGATGGTCCTGTAGGTATGCCAGACCAAAGCTGTGAAGAACTATGTATGTAATAACCAATACCTTGAACTGAGCACGGTAAACGATGGGTAGCCAGTGGAGCAACTGTAGGATGGGAGTGACGTTCATGCTCCTGCTCGCTCCTGTTAACAGTCGAGCTGCAGCATTTTGCACTAATTGGAGCCTCCTAGTTAACTTAGATGGGAGACCTATGTATAGAGCATGACAGTAGTCAAGCCTTGATGTTACCGTAGCATGGATCCAAGTGGCCAGCTCAGACCAGAAGAAATACTAGGGCATCCAATGTTGAGCAGAAGATTCTGGACGAAAAAAAGGAAATACTTCTTTACGTAAGTGTTTAAAAGGTGGAATTTTCTGTTGTCATGGTGGGCACAAGTATGAAAACCTATAAAAAAGGATAGGCCTACCAGTGGCTACTAGCCATACTGTCTAAAAAGAACATCCACAGTCAAAGGCAGTCCAACTCTGAACACCAGTGCCTGGAAGCAACGTCAGAGGAAGGCCTTGGCCTCTACGGCCTGTCGTTGGCCTTCCAGAGTAACTGGTTGGCCACTCTGTAGGGTTGCCAGCTCCAAGTTGGGAAATTCCTGGAGATCTGGGGGGGGGGGGGTGAAACCTGGAGAAACCTGGAGAAAGTGGGGTTTGGGGAGGGAAAGGACCTTGGCATGGCATAATTCCATAGAGCCCCCCCCCAAAGTAGCCATGTTCTCCAGGTGAACTGATCTCTGTGGCCTGGAGACCAGTTGTAATTCCGGGAGATCTCCAGCTGCTACCTGGAGGCTGGCAACCCTACCACTCTGTGAGGCAAGATCCTGGACTAGATGGACCACTGTTCACTCTTCTTATAGTGGTGAAATATGTGGTGTAATGGCGAGAGTGATAGACTAGAATCTGGGTGACACAGGTTCGATTCCCTGCTCTGCCACAGAAGCTCGCTGGGTGACCTTGGGCCAGTCACACATTCTCAGCCCGACAGGGTTTGTTGTGAAGAACAAACAGAAGAGAGGAGAATGATGTAAGCTGCTTTGGGTGCCCATTGGGGAGAAAGGTAGAGTATAAATGAAGTAAAATAAATACAAAGAAATAGATGTTCTGATGTTCTAGATTCAAAGAACCAGGGCCGTTTCCACACGGCTTACCTTATTCTGCAAAATAGCGAAATCTCGCGCAAAATCTCACGAGAAGACGCGATAACAGCATCTCGCGAGATTTTGCTATTTCGCAGAATAAGGTAAGCCCTGTGGAAACGGCCCAAGAGAAGGCTATTCCTTCAGTGAGTAAAAAGAAGAAAAAGTCTTCCAAGACTCAGAGGAGTTAGTCGTGTTAGTCTGTAGCAGCAAAAATAGAAAAGAGTCCAGTAGCACCTTTAAGACTAAACAACTTTACTGTAGCATAAGCTTTCGAGAATCTCAGCTCTCTTCTTCTGCATGCATCTGAAGAAGAGAACTGTGATTCTCGAAAGCTTATGCTACAGTAAAGTTGGTTAGTCTTAAAGGTGCAACTGGACTCTTTTCTATTCTTCCAAGACTGCTTAACATGTCCCTTCCTCCCTAAGTTTTAACTGCTGTTATGGAGATACCAGAAACTTTAGATGGTCCTACACAGGGCTTTTTTTCTGGGAAAAGAGGTGGTGGAACTCAGTGGGTTGACCTCGGAGAAAATGGTCACATGGCTGGTGGCCCCGCCCCCTGATCTCCAGACAGAGGGGAGTTTAGAGGGGACAGAGGCAATCTACACTCCCCTCTGTCTGGAGATCAGGGGGCGGGGCCACCAGCCATGTGACCATTTTCAAGAGGTTCCGGAACTCCGTTCCACCGTGTTCCCGCTGAAAAAAAGCCCTGGTCCTATGTGCACACTCTTTTCATTACAGTTTTGCCAGTAATTAGATTTATGAGTGTGTGTGTGGAGGGACAACTCTTGGCTTGATGTCAATATTTCACCGATGGGGGTACTTCAAAAATCTCCTTATCTAAGGGCTTTTCTGCCCGCTCAACTTATTCCTGTTTCTCTTAGCAGTTGATCCCCAAGCACTGAAATCGGTTCGGGTATGGTTCTTCCACATGACTGCCTTCCCTTTGCATTTTTACAGTTGTGGCGTCTGTTTATTTTGTTCTGCACGTGCCTTAAATAATCAGGATTTTCAAGTGAGGGGGCCGTCATCACCTATGATCTCATCAGTGATATCACAGCACGCACACACCCACCCTTTTTATTTTTTGCACATGCTTATATCGCTAGGTTAATAAATCGATCTAAGGGCTAACATTTAAAAAAAACAATTGAAAATGGGGATGTCTTTGTATGGGGAAGCCTAAAAGGGTAACAACTTTGCTACCCATAGCTAACCTACCCCCCCGTGGTCCAAAATGGAGACTCCCACCTGGGCTGACCCAGAGGTAGGAGGCAGAAGCTGGCATTGGTAGGGCAAACCAAACTCTGTTGGGATGGAGCCTGGAGCAGCAGTGCTTTTCAAACTGTACTGCTTTTTCTGGCACCAAAAGTGGCCACCCCTGCCTCCTTTAAGCCCCTAGGGTTTTTGCACTTTTTTTAAAAAAAATGTCATTTTCAGAGCATTATATCAACCCCTACCATTGTAACAGTACATGTAGAAGATTTTTTTCATTTTTTAAAAAAGTAAGTCTCTAGCCTTTTCCCTTGCAGAGATATAAGGGAAAAGGCATATCTCTGCAATGGAACAGGCTAGAGACTTACTTTTAAAAAAAATGAAAGCTGGGAATTCAGAGAATCTGCTGCATGTATTGCTACAATGATAGCTTGAGATAACATATGAAATGATGATAAAAACAAAAACAAAACCAGGAGGAGGGAGAAAGGAAGAAAGGGGGAGTGGTTTGACAAAAAGTGAACTGGAGGTGGGAGGGAGAGGGTGGGACAAATAAAAACAAAAGAAACGTTCCACACAAAGGAAAAATCGACTCAAAATAAGCTTCCAGAAAAAGATTGGGGTAAAAGTGGCCTCAAAAGAAAAGAAAAGGAAGGAAAACAAAGAAAAACAAAACAAAAAAGCAAAACCTGAAGGCGAAAAAGGGCGCATGGAAATCATGGGATAAATAGAAGCAGTATGGGGCCAGAACAGGCAGGAAAAAAACCATGCGGAAAACCCCTAAACTGAGAAGCTTTTTCCATAGATTGTTGGATGGTCTCCCTCATTCACAAAGTTTATTGCTGCAAACTTAGTGTTATAAAAGACAAGTTTGCCTAAGTTCAGTGCGAAAGTTCATGTTCTCCAGTATCTTTTTGTTCATCTACGGTCTTCCAGTGCAGTCCCACATGGGACTGCGCACGCGCAGGCCTGCCGATCCGGACATTTCCAAGCTCAAAAAATTCACCACCAGGGGGCGCTCTCGCCTCCCACCGCGCAAGCGCGGCAATTTCCCGCCGAAAAACGGCTCCCAAGAGGCAGAGCGTCCCCCCACATACCCTCAGTTCCTTTTTCGCCGCCGATCGAGAAGGTTCTTTCCAGCTCTTCGCTATGTCGGACACTGCCCTCTTCAAGAGATGTGAGTCATGCGATAGAAAAATGACTCGGTCTGATGGCCACGCTCATTGTTTGTACTGCCTGGGGGAAACCCATAATACGCAGGCTTGCAAACACTGCCGAGCCTTCACCTCCAAGGCTAGGGCGGAGAGAGCAGGCCGGCTGCATGCTTCTCTTTGGAAGCGGGCAATGGAAGTCCACGATCCACCGGGCGCGACTGGTGATTCGATTAGGCCCGGCCCGAGTTCTGCGGCCCATAGATCTGGCCCGGGTTCCACATCTTCGAGAACTTCGCGTTCCCGTCCCTCTCCCAGCCACTCGGAACCGAGGGCTTCTGAGCCCCCGACCACGTCATCCCGGAGCGCGTCGGAACCGGCAGCTTCTGGTCGGAGATCGTCGGGCTCGAAGGCGAGTCGGAACCGTCGACCCTCGACTTCATCTGTGGCCTCGGCGCCATCGGCACATAAACCCTCGGAGCGACACCGACCTCCTTCGGTTCCGAAAACGGTTCCAACATCCGCGCCGGCTGTGCCTTTGTCGGTTCCGAGAACATCGGAACCATCCTCGACGTCGAAGGCTCCGGAACCGACTATTGAAAAGAAAAAGAAGAAGCGGAAACACTCTTCTAAAAAGGACACGGCAGTCTTGGAAAGTCTTATTGTGCCTCCTACCGCTCCTTCTTCGGAACCGTTGCAAGCGGTTCCGGCTGAGGACCGACGTGCGGATTCGGCTGATCGTGGCTCGCCCAGAGGTTCCATTCAGCGTTCCAGTCCGGTGGGTGATGTTATCGTTTTAGACAAACCCTCCACTCCGACGGGGCGCCCGAGGTCGACTTCGAGAGAGGCACGATCATCTGCTTCATCGGGCAGTCGCAGGGGTCGACCCCGCAGGCGCAGTCCACGTTCCTATCGAAGTCGGTCGCGGGACGATCGCCTCAGCGATGATCCGGCTGGATCGTATTACAGTGAGAGAGCCTCCCCAATCTCGGACCGACCTTATCAGGAGAGCCCCAGGTCGCCTTCGTGGAGGTCTTATGGGGACTATCGCAGAACACCTCTCCCTTCTGATACCGACTTCCATAGGTCTCGTCGGCATTATAGTGATTCACCAATCTCTGATTCGCCTGACAGAGAAATTGGCCCCACTGATGAGGCTTCTCCTACGGATGATTTCAGGGCGTATAATGACCTGTTACAGCGCATGGCCAAAGCTCTGGACCTTGAAGTTTCTGCAACCGAGTCCAAATTTACGGACAAAATTTTACAGCACATCTACTCAGGATCCACTCCGACAGTGGCTTTTCCTTTGATTGATGGATTTGTGGATTTGTGGAAGGGCCTTCAGTCTAAACCGGCCTCTACGCCCGCCACTAATCGTAAGGTTGAAAATCTCTATCGTCTTAGAGATGACGCTCATCCTTTTCTATCGACACATCCACCTCCATCATCTCTAGTTACTGAAGAGATGCAAACTAGACCTAGACAAGGTTCTGTTTCCACACCAGTCGATAAGGACAGCCGAAAGATTGATGCTTTAGGCAGAAAATTCTATACTTCGGCTGCCTTTGGGATCAAGATAGCAAACTATGCAGCGATGATGGCCGCATACCAATTGTTGCTTTGGAAGAAAGTAGCTGCCTTCGTACCAAAGCTCCCAGAAGATCAGAGAATCTTCCTGCGGGTAATACAGGAGGAGGCGGTACGGCTGTCTCGCCACCAGATCAATGCAAGCAGAAGCATGGCGGACACATCGGCCAGGTCACTCCTCTCGGCAGTAGTTTTGCGTCGTCACGCCTGGTTGAGGACCACGGCGCTGCCTCCTGAGACTAGGAATAGAGTAGAAGATCTCCCCTTTGAAGGAACGTTACTGTTTTCTGAAAAAACGGATGAGTTCCTTTCAAAGAAGAGGACGGACCGCCTGACTGCACGTTCGTACGGTGTGCTCCACCAGAATCCTCAGCAGGCCTCTCGTCCATATTATAGGCCTTTTCAACGAAATCGGCAGCAAAGATACCAACCATACTTCGGGTATGCGTACCAATCCCGCAGAAATTATCAAAGTCCTCAGCCTTCCTTTTACCGGCGCCGGCAAAATCAGAGGGGTAGAGCCAGTTCACAACAGCGACAGGCTAAAGACCTACCTCAAGCAAATAAACAATTCTGACAGTTACAGAGCCCTGACCCCATTTTCGGGACCAGGCTGAGCACTTACAAGGCTGCATGGTGTTCTATTTGTTCGGACAGTTGGGTTTTATCAATAGTTGAAAAAGGTTATAAAGTTGAATTTTTGGATTTACCTTCCTTGAGTCTCCCTGTGTTTATTTCTCAACCACCTTCACAAGAGGTGTTATCTGAGATTTCTGCATTGTTGATTAAAGGGGCTATTGAGGAAGTCCCTGGCACATCATCCTGGTTGGGGTTTTATTCTCCCCTTTTTATGGTTGAGAAAAAGGATGGAGGTCTCCGGCCTATCCTAGATCTCAGAAAACTAAATAAGCTGGTTCGAATTAGAAAGTTTAAGATGGTAACATTACAGACGGTCTTAACACTGTTACCCTCGTATTCATGGTTTGCCGTCCTTGACCTCAAGGACGCTTATTTTCACATTTCAATTTTTTCCGATCACAAGAGGTACCTCCGGTTTACGTGTGGTACCAAGGTTTTTCAATACAGGGTCTTGCCCTTCGGTTTGGCTACCGCACCGAGGGTATTTACAAAATGCATGGCAGTTGTGGTGGCCCATTTGAGACTCCAGGGATGTTGCATTTTCCCGTATTTAGACGATTGGTTATTGGTGGGACACTCCCCTGAAGAGGTCGATAGGCAGATCGCCCTCACCTTATCTGTATGTCTTCAGTTGGGTCTTGTTGTCAACCAGAAGAAATCTAAATTGACCCCGGTAAGGTCCCTCCTTTTTATAGGAGTGGTACTAGATGGTGTTAGGAACATGGGTTTCCTGCCTGAGGAGAGGGCATCAAAGATTAAGACCCTTGTTCGTAAATTGAGGAGATGCCGTTACCAGCCGGCACGGTTCCTTCAAGGTTTGTTGGGATGTATGGCGTCCACGACGGCTGTGGTCCCCCTTGCCAGGCTTTTTATGAGAGACCTACAGACGTGGTTCAATTCTGTTTACTCCCCTGAACGGGATTCCCAGGACAGGAAATTTTCCGTCCCCAGACAGGTTCTGCGATCGCTGGATTGGTGGTTGTCTGACGCCAATCTTATGAAGGGTGTTGAGTTTGGTTATAAACAACCTCAAATCACTATTACAACGGATGCCTCACTGTTGGGGTGGGGTGCTCATTGTGAGGGATTGTATGCTCATGGGGTATGGTCTGAACTAGAACGTATTGAGCATATTAATCTGCTTGAGTTGAGAGCGATCTTACTCGCTTTGATTTCCTTTTCAGATACGGTACAGAACAAGTCCGTCCAGATCTTGACGGACAATACGACAGCAATGTTTTACGTGAACAAACAGGGGGGCACGGCGTCCATGTCCCTGTGTGCAGAGGCAAAGAAGTTGTGGACTTGGGCCATAGAACATTCGGTGTGGCTCCAGGCAATGCACATACCAGGGGCCGAGAATTCTATGGCGGATCATCTGAGCAGATTGGACAGGGACAATCACGAGTGGTCCCTGCAGGACAAATATCTGCTCGCTGTTTTCTCCCGATGGGGGTTCCCGGAAGTGGATCTCTTCGCCTCGGAAGAGAATTGCAAAGTCCAAAAGTATTGCTCCAGGGGAGGAGTAGGCCTAGGGTCTCGTGGGGACGCATTTCAACTTGGGTGGTCGGGTCCCCTGATGTATGCATTCCCCCCGTTTCCGCTGTTGACCAGAGTCGTCAGCAAGATTCAGAGAGACGGAGCATCGATCATACTGATAGCCCCTTTTTGGCCACGCCAACCGTGGTTTCACGCCCTCTGGAGGCTCCAGGCACAGTGGATTCAGTTACCGGCGGTGCCGGACCTGCTGATTTGGAGGGGAGTGTTACATCACGATATCGAGAGGCTCAAGCTCACAGCTTGGCTGATCACACAAGGCCCTTTTTTTCGGTTGATGTAACTAATGTTTTAGAGAACGCTAGGCGCTTTTCCACCAGACAGTCATATGTGTTTAAGTGGGAAAAGTTTTCTTTGTGGTGTCAACAAAAGGGATCGCATCCATTTCAGGCTTCGTTGCCGGAAATATTAGATTTTTTGTGGGAGGTCAAACAGAGGGGTTTGGCTAATAGCTCCGTAAAAGTCTATTTGGCGGCTATCTCAGCCTTTCATCCTCCCATTGATCAGAGATCGGTTTTTTCTCATCCGATTGCGAAGATGTTCCTGAAGGGTCTGAATAACCTCTTCCCCCCAGTGACAGCTATCGTTCCCCAGTGGTCATTGCCTCTGGTGTTGTCTCGTTTGATGGGAAAACCGTTTGAGCCCTTGGCCACTTGTCCTCTTCGACTTTTGTCTCAGAAGGTCGTTTTTCTGGTGGCTATCACCTCGGCCAGGAGGGTGGGGGAATTGGCAGCTTTGTCTCATGAACCCCCTTACCTAAAGGTCCATAAAGAGAAGGTTGTTTTGAGGACGAAGGTGGAGTTTTTGCCAAAGGTGGTATCAAGGTTTCATCTTTCCCAAGATATTACTTTACCGGTGTTTTTCCC